>NC_135535.1:104517637-104872637 GCF_045843805.1 Urocitellus parryii
TATTTGGGGGCACCAATAGGTGTACCTTGTGTCTATGAATATAGAGATAATGCATGAATAGACCATACTGTGAATAAATAGTATAACTGGTTCCAATTTACATATTGGATTGAACTGATACCTGAAAATATATAGGAAATCTAATATTGATACACAATCATTCATTCCAACCAGTTATATATCTAATGGTAATATTAGGGTTCTGGTTTACCATGAAGGCTGTGTGAGATTTGCTTGAAAAGTGATTATGGAAATCGAAAATAATGTGTTTGGAAAGAAGTCTCATGAAAAGGCCAGTCCAGAAATATACAGGAGTACATGTGTTCTGAGGCAGGAAGTGATTGAAAGTGAACCAAATGCCTGTAAATTTGTGAACTTGTGGATGAAATATATATCCTATGATGTGCATCAACTGAAGAAATAGTGATGTACCAGTGTCGAAAAAAAAAGAAATGTGAAAATACACATCATGTATCATAGGAATCTATTTGCATTGATGCTAAACTCGGTCAGTTACTGTAGAAATATTAGGATTTCTAAGGACCATTCACTAGGAAACAAATGTGTATTTCAGGTGGATGAATATTTCTGAGAATAATCTTTGGAAAAGATGATTATAAATCCACATACATGAACATGAATGAATTTAGGGAGTGTATAATAAGACACATATATTTCATACTTTGAAAAATCTGGAGAGAGAGACTGTGTGTGTGTGTGTGTGTGTGTTTGTATATATATATATATATATACATTCAAACAATACAAACACACAGAGACTTTAAAAAGTCGAAATATATATGCCAATCAAAATTCATCATGAAATATGTATCATCCACAGATCCAAAAATATTTAATTTACTGAACATGGATTTATGTATCATGTTGTTCAAGTAGAAAGCTCACCCATAGGTTGAATTTTCAGTTCCAACAGCATTTAGGAGGAGTGATCTCTTGTCACAATTTGTATCTGCCATGTCAGCCTCCTCACAAGAATGTACGTGGGATACCAGGTAGGATTCTATATGTGCATGTAAAAATACATGTGCTGAATAGGCTACAGAGAAAGGGAGACAGGAATTCACATACTTGTTAACTTTACAAACACATGGAGAACTACTTCTCTTAAATTGGACTAGATTTATAACACCTAGCCTTTACAATGCCAAAGGAAAGTCCAATTATACACCATGCCTCCTCTGAACTGCATGTATTGCTATTCTGTTTGTGTTATTTTCCTCCATCATATCAGGATTGGTAATCAGAGTCTAGGAGGGTATGGGTTAGTGTCAGGGATTCAGTATTTTGAATGGAAAATAGGAAAATGAATCCAATGTGTATGCAATTCTGTGCTACACAAAAATCTTCCCACTCTCATCAAGAACAATGCCTTGACATTACCTTTGCCCCAAGTAAGACACGATTCGAAGAGAAGAGTTAGAAAATCTGTGAATACATATATACAATGGAAAATGCTCAGGAGTTCACAACCTTGGAGGTGGTAGAGGAGTTTCCATAAGTAAGGGACAGGATAAACACTCCCCAAACATGGAGCTCTGCTGGCCTAAAGACTTCTTGGGAAACTGCCTCTGAGGTTGGACCCTTGAAATATATGTTGTTGTCAGGAGCTTTATCTCCCTTTGTAGTGAGACCATCAAAGCTTGGTCTGCATCTATGTGGCCTGGAGGACATGGTTTCTGATTTTCCAATGAACATGAGGCAGCAGTGCTGAATTCTCTCTTTGTAGGTCAACTGTGGCCACTGGGGTCTAAGTGTTTCCCCGTGTGGACTGTGAGGCCATTTGGTCATCCTCCACTTTTCCCGGTGTTTCTTGCTGCTTCACTGGGAGTTTCCTATTTGCTTCATGAAATACAAGGAGTTCAACTGGGACACAGTGCTGGAGGGAGTTCTGTCACGTGTGCTGACTCAGGGTCCTAGGAGAATGCACCAACCAGGCTCCTATCCCACAGAGCTTGCCCCCTTGACCATAGCAACCTGATTCTGAACATTGCCTGGAAACCTCTCCATAGAACAAGATGCCTTTACATATAAGGGTCTGCTGGCTGCACCGTGTCAGTCACAAGCCATGTGGAAGCCAATGGCAGATCCACATGGCCCCACCACAGATGTTTTATCACACACCTGCACACCACTGCTCTAGGCCCACTAATCAGCAGGCTCCAACTTACTGGCATCTCTGTTCTACACCATTTTCATGAAACCCAGTCAATCAAGGCACTGTCTGGTACACTCATGATCAGCAACAGGACATCCAAAGGTTCTCCAGTGCCACGTGGTCATGGGAATTTCAAAAATTTCATGGTATTTATCAAGCCATTTCTCAAGGATGAACTTGGAGGCACTGTGGGTTTCTATTCATTCAGGAACCACTAAATGGTGAGGAAGCTCATTTCAATGAAAGCTCTGGAGAAACACTCAGAGGCAAGGCTTCCCAAGAGTGGCCAAAAGGTCACATCAAGCCAGGCCCATTGAGGTCTACAATGTGAGGTCCCTGTGTGTTTTGACTCTCAATTATGGCTGCCAGGTCTTTAAGAATAAAATCATGTGATATCCTGGCTGAGATTCCCAGTGCTCTGTGGAAAGCCACCCTGGGCCTAGATCTCAGTTTCCAAGGGCAACTCTCATGCGTGGCCTCCTAAAATCCCAACACAATTCATGGCAATACTTCTCTGAGTTCAGTACCAGAACTCAGTCTCTAAGGGGAATCACGCCAGAGTTCAAGCCCAGGTGGACAAAGTCATCCCTTCCAACCGCCACAGAAATGACCACAATTCCAACCAAAACACTGCCACATGGCCCTCATCTTCTTCCATGTAGACACTCATCATAACCTCTGGCTGGAGGTTTCCATGAGGGGGCAGCCCAAGACAGTGTCTAGAATAAGCTCCCTTGCCCCTCATTTGCCTAATGTCAGGGTGGCCTGTGAACCAGGAGTGATCAAATACGCCTGCCATTAATACTGCTCTGCTTCTCCAAATTGAGGACTACTGACTTTCGGGTATAGATTCTTTCTGTGAATTGGAGACATGAGAAAACCCAAGAACCTATGGGATAGCCTCTGCAGGGCTTTGAAGAACTCATTTGACCCAAAGGATCCCTATTCTCACTTGATGGAGGTCAGGAACTTTCCAGAGGAAAGTGAGAGGCTTCATCCACAATGACTGCTCTTTTTGCCATTTTGGCTTTGGATGCACACATGGGATCTTTCTTTAATCCATCAGGTGCTGAGAATCTAAGCCACAGCCTCACACAGGGCCAAGAGGCTGATTCACACACATCCCTTTGCAAAGGAATTAAGCAAAAAGCCACAGGTGATGCCCCTTCATTTCCATTTGAAAACTGTTTACTTCAGGCTTCACAAAGGGGTAGCCTGAGGCAAAGACCTTCCTGAGAGTCAGGGCAACAGAACAATAGGTAAGCAAAAGGCCCAAAGCAGGGTTTCTCCACTGACACTTTACTGGTCACACTGATATCTGAGTTTTCTGAGATGCTTGCCATTCCCTTCAGTTATCCAGTACATGGCCATGTCACAGAGCTGGGAGGTGGTACATATCTTGGACACAAAACCATGAGCCAATTCTGGAGAGTGGCCAGAATTCAGGAAGAAAACAGGAACTTAGCAAGATAGTAGGTGTTGCCCATAGATAAGGCAAGGCCCAGTCCATTCATAAATTGGAAAGGATGAATGCTGGAAAGTTTTCTACTAGACAGGACGCATCCATTGATTCATGCTCTTTTCCAATGTCTACAACCAGGGATACAGTGGGATACACAGACATAGAAACACTCGCCTTGTCAAATGACTTACTAGAAACAGTCCACTCCAAACCAAACAAACTGCCTTTCCTACCTATTCTCAGAACATGAGACAAAACCATAAACTCACACCCACACCCACTAAGGCACCTCCTTCCCCCAAGTAGGTCTGTGACTATCTGGAGTGTCTTCTGACTGGTGGGCCATACAATGTTCCCCCAAAATGGCCCGTCCTCTCTCAGATCTGGCCTCCTTGGCCTACTCAATGAACTTGTCAGGAGCCACCAGTGAGCCACTCACTACCTGCTTTCTCAGAAACGTCCCCTCTTCAGAGCTTTCCTGGCATTTGGTCATCCTCACATCAGTAGTTACCAAGAAAGACTGACTCTCTCCTTGGTAAATGCAAACAAGTCAGCCCACTGGGACTGGGACTGAAACTGGCTCTGGGTGCCTGGCTTCCTGGTTGCCAAGTTCAAAGTGTTCCATCACCAAGGAAGTGAGGTGAGGTCACTTCCTTCAGGAACTGAATGAGGTCACTGCCTTGGCAACCAAATTGTCCTAACAGTTGCTTCCAAGGGTCCTATGAGATGGAGGCTGCCCCTGCTTCCTGTGACACTTTCACAAGTTAGAATGGTATATCCTCCATAGGCACCCAGGAACAGCTTTCCACACAGGCCTGGTTTGGTCCATCTTGTCTACATTAAGAAGAGAGAGGCTCATACAGACACAACCCTTCATCCTGACCAGGTTGTTTGCCATGGAAGATGACTTTTGCTCTCTCATGTCCTTCAGAGCTGCCTACTTCTTCTCCAGGGATCATTTCTGCATGGACCTTTGAGTTCTCAGCAGGTGGAAGATCCCCTACATTCCTCTATTGTAAGACCAACTCTGTCCCTGCTCTTCTGTAAAGTTGGATTGAGGGAACAGTGTATGGTTAGGGGTAAGAACATGTTTGATTTGGGTTAGGAATCATTCTACTGGATGAAGAATGGTATTGGGAACCTGCGATATATATAATAATGTATAGGTGAAGTATATGTATGACAACAGAAATCTAAGTAAGCTTTGAAGCCCAGAAGGGCATTGGGCCCTTGACTGGGATACTTAGCTTTGAATTACATTCTGCACAGATGTCTCACATAAATTGATATACAATGGCATAAGACCTTGTACCTTGGATGATTGAATGTGGAAGAGAACATCCAGTCAAAAAGGGATAGTAGGTAGGATTAGGAAGATAGTCAGTAGGTTTAGGAAGAAGAGTGAGTATAACATTTGGACCAAAAGTTCTTTAGCAGTAGGGTGTCAGTTAGAGAGTAGATGTAAATGTCAGCACATGTGAAGAGTCAGTCAAAATAATGAATATGGGAAATTAGGTAGGAGAGCAGATATCAATAGAGACATTGGGAAATCAGTCAAAGTATAAAGTGAGTGATAGGATTAGATATTTTCAACAGGGTTGAGGTTGAATATGTACTCTTAGGACGAAGCAACTGTGTAGTCACCAATAGGATTGACATTTGAGAGCATTAGGCCCCTGGACAAGGATGTGTTTAGTAATCCATGCTCACTTTCCATTTAGACTTTGGTACAATCATAAGTGTGAACTTTGCATTATGTGTCCAGAATATCACTGTGATCAAATGTATATGTAGATCAGGTGACATGAGTATTTCTTCCACCATTTCTGGGAGCAATATCTTGAAGACGTGTTGATTAGTATTTGGGGGCACCAATAGGTGTACCTTGTGTCTATGAATATAGAGATAATGCATGAATAGACCATACTGTGAATAAATAGTATAACTGGTTCCAATTTACATAATGGATTGAACTGATACCTGAAAATATATAGGAAATCTAATATTGATACACAATCATTCATTCCAACCAGTTATATATCTAATGGTAATATTAGGGTTCTGGTTTACCATGAAGGCTGTGTGAGATTTGCTTGAAAAGTGATTATGGAAATCGAAAATAATGTGTTTGGAAAGAAGTCTCATGAAAAGGCCAGTCCAGAAATATACAGGAGTACATGTGTTCTGAAGCAGGAAGTGATTGAAAGTGAACCAAATGCCTGTAAATTTGTGAACTTGTGGATGAAATATATATCCTATGATGTGCATCAACTGAAGAAATAGTGATGTACCAGTGTCGAAAAAAAAGAAACGTCAAAATGCACATCATGTATCATAGGAATCTACTTGCATTGATGCTAAACTCGGTCAGTTATTCTAGAAATATTAGGATTTCTAAGGACCATTCACTAGGAAACAAATGTGTATTTCAGGTGGATGAATATTTCTGAGAATAATCTTTGGAAAAGATGATTATAAATCCACATACATGAACATGAATGAATTTAGGGAGTGTATAATAAGACACATATATTTCATACTTTGAAAAATCTGGAGAGAGAGACTTTGTGTGTGTGTGTGTGTGTGTGTGTGTGTTTGTGTATATATATCTATATATATATATATAGATATATATACATACATTCAAACAATACAAACACACAGAGACTTTAGAAAGTCGAAATATATATGCCAATCAAAATTCATCATGAAATATGTATCATCCACAGATCCAAAAATATTTAATTTACTGAACATGGATTTATGTATCATGTTGTTCAAGTAGAAAGCTCACCCATAGGTTGAATTTTCAGTTCCAACAGCATTTACGAGGAGTGATCTCTTGTCACAATTTGTATCTGCCATGTCAGCCTCCTCACAAGAATGTACGTGGGATACCAGGTAGGATTCTATATGTGCATGTAAAAATACATGTGCTGAATAGGCTACAGAGAAAGGGAGACAGGAATTCACATACTTGTTAACTTTACAAACACATGGAGAACTACTTCTCTTAAATTGGACTAGATTTATAACACCTAGCCTTTACAATGCCAAAGGAAAGTCCAATTATACACCATGCCTCCTCTGAACTGCATGTATTGCTATTCTGTTTGTGTTATTTTCCTCCATCATATCAGGATTGGTAATCAGAGTCTAGGAGGGTATGGGTTAGTGTCAGGGATTCAGTATTTTGAATGGAAAATAGGAAAATGAATCCAATGTGTATGCAATTCTGTGCTACACAAAAATCTTCCCACTCTCATCAAGAACAATGCCTTGACATTACCTTTGCCCCAAGTAAGACACGATTGGAAGAGAAGAGTTAGAAAATCTGTGAATACATATATACAATGGAAAATGCTCAGGAGTTCACAACCTTGGAGGTGGTAGAGGAGTTTCCATAAGTAAGGGACAGGATAAACACTCCCCAAACATGGAGCTCTGCTGGCCTAAAGACTTCTTGGGAAACTGCCTCTGAGGTTGGACCCTTGAAATATATGTTGTTGTCAGGAGCTTTATCTTCCTTTGTAGTGAGACCATCAAAGCTTGGTCTGCATCTATGTGGCCTGGAGGACATGGTTTCTGATTTTCCAATGAACATGAGGCAGCAGTGCTGAATTCTCTCTTTGTAGGTCAACTGTGGCCACTGGGGTCTAAGTGTTTCCCCGTGTGGACTGTGAGGCCATTTGGTCATCCTCCACTTTTCCTGGTGTTTCTTGCTGCTTCACTGGGAGTTTCCTATTTGCTTCATGAAATACAAGGAGTTCAACTGGGACACAGTGCTGGAGGGAGTTCTGTCACGTGTGCTGACTCAGGGTCCTAGGAGAATGCACCAACCAGGCTTCTATCCCACAGAGCTTGCCCCCTTGACCATAGCAACCTGATTCTGAACATTGCCCGGAAACCTCTCCATATAACAAGATGACTTTACATATAAGGGTCTGCTGGCTGCACCGTGTCAGTCACAAGCCATGTGGAAGCCAATGGCAGATCCACATGGCCCCACCACAGATGTTTTATCACACACCTGCACACCACTGCTCTAGGCCCACTAATCAGCAGGCTCCAACTTACTGGCATATCTGTTCTACACCATTTTCATGAAACCCAGTCAATCAAGGCACTGTCTGGTACACTCATGATCAGCAACAGGACACCCAAAGGTTCTCCAGTGCCACGTGGTCATGGGAATTTCAAAAATTTCATGGTATTTATCAAGCCATTTCTCAAGGATGAACTTGGAGGCACTGTGGGTTTCTATTCATTCAGGAACCACTAAATGGTGAGGAAGCTCATTTCAATGAAAGCTCTGGAGAAACACTCAGAGGCAAGGCTTCCCAAGAGTGGCCAAAAGGTCACATCAAGCCAGGCCCATTGAGGTCTACAATGTGAGGTCCCTGTGTGTTTTGACTCTCAATTATGGCTGCCAGGTCTTTAAGAATAAAATCATGTGATATCCTGGCTGAGATTCCCAGTGCTCTGTGGAAAGCCACCCTGGGCCTAGATCTCAGTTTCCAAGGGCAACTCTCATGCGTGGCCTCCTAAAATCCCAACACAATTCATGGCAATACTTCTCTGAGTTCAGTACCAGAACTCAGTCTCTAAGGGGAATCACGCCAGAGTTCAAGCCCAGGTGGACAAAGTCATCCCTTCCAACCGCCACAGAAATGACCACAATTCCAACCAAAACACTGCCACATGGCCCTCATCTTCTTCCATATAGACACTCATCATAACCTCTGGCTGGAGGTTTCCATGAGGGGGCAGCCCAAGACAGTGTCTAGAATAAGCTCCCTTGCCCCTCATTTGCCTAATGTCAGGGTGGCCTGTGAACCAGGAGTGATCAAATACGCCTGCCATTAATACTGCTCTGCTTCTCCAAATTGAGGACTACTGACTTTCGGGTATAGATTCTTTCTGTGAATTGGAGACATGAGAAAACCCAAGAACCTATGGGATAGCCTCTGCAGGGCTTTGAAGAACTCATTTGACCCAAAGGATCCCTATTCTCACTTGATGGAGGTCAGGAACTTTCCAGAGGAAAGTGAGAGGCTTAATGCACAATGACTGCTCTTTTTGCCATTTTGGCTTTGGATGCACACATGGGATCTTTCTTTAATCCATCAGGTGCTGAGAATCTAAGCCACAGCCTCACACAGGGCCAAGAGGCTGATTCACACACATCCCTTTGCAAAGGAATTAAGCAAAAAGCCACAGGTGATGCCCCTTCATTTCCATTTGAAAACTGTTTACTTCAGGCTTCACAAAGGGGTAGCCTGAGGCAAATACCTTCCTGACACTCAGGGCAACAGAACAATAGGTAAGCAAAAGGCCCAAAGCAGGGTTTCTCCACTGACACTTTACTGGTCACACTGATATCTGAGTTTTCTGAGATGCTTGCCATTCCCTTCAGTTATCCAGTACATGGCCATGTCACAGAGCTGGGAGGTGGTACATATCTTGGACACAAAACCATGAGCCAATTCTGGAGAGTGGCCAGAATTCAGGAAGAAAACAGGAACTTAGCAAGATAGTAGGTGTTGCCCATAGATAAGGCAAGCCCCAGTCCATTCATAAATTGGAAAGGATGAATGCTGGAAAGTTTTCTACTAGACAGGACGCATCCATTGATTCATTCTCTTTTCCAATGTCTACAACCAGGGATACAGTGGGATACACAGACATAGAAACACTCGCCTTGTCAAATGACTTACTAGAAACAGTCCACTCCAAACCAAACAAACTGCCTTTCCTACCTATTCTCAGAACATGAGACAAAACCATAAACTCACACCCACACCCACTAAGGCACCTCCTTCCCCCAAGTAGGTCTGTGACTATCTGGAGTGTCTTCTGACTGGTGGGCCATACAATGTTCCCCCAAAATGGCCCGTCCTCTCTCAGATCTGGCCTCCTTGGCCTACTCAATGAAGTTGTCAGGAGCCACCAGTGAGCCACTCACTACCTGCTTTCTCAGAAAAGTCCCCTCTTCAGAGCTTTCCTGGCATTTGGTCATCCTCACATCAGTAGGTACCAAGAAAGACTGACTCTCTCCTTGGTAAATGCAAACAAGTCAGCCCACTGGGACTGGGACTGAAACTGGCTCTGGGTGCCTGGCTTCCTGGTTGCCAAGTTCAAAGAGTTCCATCACAAAAGAAGTGAGGTGAGGTCACTTCCTTCAGGAACTGAATGAGGTCACTGCCTTGGCAACCAAATTGTCCTAACAGTTGCTTCCAAGTGTCCTATGAGATGGAGGCTGCCCCTGCTTCCTGTGACACTTTCACAAGTTAGAATGGTATATCCTCCATAGGCACCCAGGAACAGCTATCCACACAGGCTTGGTTTGGTCCATCTTGTCTACATTAAGAAGAGAGAGGCTCATACAGACACAACCCTTCATCCTGACCAGGTTGTTTGCCATGGAAGATGACTTTTGCTCTCTCATGTCCTTCAGAGCTGCCTACTTCTTCTCCAGGGATCATTTCTGCATGGACCTTTGAGTTCTCAGCAGGTGGAAGATCCCCTACATTCCTCTATTGTAAGACCAACTCTGTCCCTGCTCTTCTGTAAAGTTGGATTGAGGGAACAGTGTATGGTTAGGGGTAAGAACATGTTTGATTTGGGTTAGGAATCATTCTACTGGATGAAGAATGGTATTGGGAACCTGCGATATATATAATAATGTATAGGTGAAGTATATGTATGACAACAGAAATCTAAGTAAGCTTTGAAGCCCAGAAGGGCATTGGGCCCTTGACTGGGATACTTAGCTTTGAATTACATTCTGCACAGATGTCTCACATAAATTGATATACAATGGCATAAGACCTTGTACCTTGGATGATTGAATG
This sequence comes from Urocitellus parryii, assembly GCF_045843805.1. Lineage (NCBI taxonomy): Eukaryota > Metazoa > Chordata > Mammalia > Rodentia > Sciuridae > Urocitellus > Urocitellus parryii. The sequence goes on from NC_135535.1 coordinate 104,528,130, forward strand.
TGGAAGAGAACATCCAGTCAAAAAGGGATAGTAGGTAGGATTAGGAAGATAGTCAGTAGGTTTAGGAAGAAGAGTGAGTATAACATTTGGACCAAAAGTTCTTTAGCAGTAGGGTGTCAGTTAGAGAGTAGATGTAAATGTCAGCACATGTGAAGAGTCAGTCACAATAATGAATATGGGAAATTAGGTAGGAGAGCAGATATCAATAGAGACATTGGGAAATCAGTCAAAGTATAAAGTGAGTGATAGGATTAGATATTTTCAACAGGGTTGAGGTTGAATATGTACTCTTAGGACGAAGCAACTGTGTAGTCACCAATAGGATTGACATTTGAGAGCATTAGGCCCCTGGACAAGGATGTGTTTAGTAATCCATGCTCACTTTCCATTTAGACTTTGGTACAATCATAAGTGTGAACTTTGCATTATGTGTCCAGAATATCACTGTGATCAAATGTATATGTAGATCAGGTGACATGAGTATTTCTTCCACCATTTCTGGGAGCAATATCTTGAAGACGTGTTGATTAGTATTTGGGGGCACCAATAGGTGTACCTTGTGTCTATGAATATAGAGATAATGCATGAATAGACCATACTGTGAATAAATAGTATAACTGGTTCCAATTTACATAATGGATTGAACTGATACCTGAAAATATATAGGAAATCTAATATTGATACACAATCATTCATTCCAACCAGTTATATATCTAATGGTAATATTAGGGTTCTGGTTTACCATGAAGGCTGTGTGAGATTTGCTTGAAAAGTGATTATGGAAATCGAAAATAATGTGTTTGGAAAGAAGTCTCATGAAAAGGCCAGTCCAGAAATATACAGGAGTACATGTGTTCTGAAGCAGGAAGTGATTGAAAGTGAACCAAATGCCTGTAAATTGGTGAACTTGTGGATGAAATATATATCCTATGATGTGCATCAACTGAAGAAATAGTGATGTACCAGTGTCGAAAAAAAAGAAACGTCAAAGTACACATCATGTATCATAGGAATCTACTTGCATTGATGCTAAACTCGGTCAGTTACTGTAGAAATATTAGGATTTCTAAGGACCATTCACTAGGAAACAAATGTGTATTTCAGGTGGATGAATATTTCTGAGAATAATCTTTGGAAAAGATGATTATAAATCCACATACATGAACATGAATGAATTTAGGGAGTGTATAATAAGACACATATATTTCATACTTTGAAAAATCTGGAGAGAGAGACTTTGTGTGTGTGTGTCTGTGTGTGTGTTTGTATATATATATATATATATATATATATATATATATATATATATATACATACATTCAAACAATACAAACACACAGAGACTTTAAAAAGTGGAAATATATATGCCAATCAAAATTCATCATGAAATATGTATCATCCACCGATCCAAAAATATTTAATTTACTGAACATGGATTTATGTATCATGTTGTTCAAGTAGAAAGCTCACCCATAGGTTGAATTTTCAGTTCCAACAGCATTTACGAGGAGTGATCTCTTGTCACAATTTGTATCTGCCATGTCAGCCTCCTCACAAGAATGTACGTGGGATACCAGGTAGGATTCTATATGTGCATGTAAAAATACATGTGCTGAATAGGCTACAGAGAAAGGGAGACAGGAATTCACATACTTGTTAACTTTACAAACACATGGAGAACTACTTCTCTTAAATTGGACTAGATTTATAACACCTAGCCTTTACAATGCCAAAGGAAAGTCCAATTATACACCATGCCTCCTCTGAACTGCATGTATTGCTATTCTGTTTGGGTTATTTTCCTCCATCATATCAGGATTGGTAATCAGAGTCTAGGAGGGTATGGGTTAGTGTCAGGGATTCAGTATTTTGAATGGAAAATAGGAAAATGAATCCAATGTGTATGCAATTCTGTGCTACACAAAAATCTTCCCACTCTCATCAAGAACAATGCCTTGACATTACCTTTGCCCCAAGTAAGACACAATTCGAAGAGAAGAGTTAGAAAATCTGTGAATACATATATACAATGGAAAATGCTCAGGAGTTCACAACCTTGGAGGTAGTAGAGGAGTTTCCATAAGTAAGGGACAGGATAAACACTCCCCAAACATGGAGCTCTGCTGGCCTAAAGACTTCTTGGGAAACTGCCTCTGAGGTTGGACCCTTGAAATATATGTTGTTGTCAGGAGCTTTATCTTCCTTTGTAGTGAGACCATCAAAGCTTGGTCTGCATCTATGTGGCCTGGAGGACATGGTTTCTGATTTTCCAATGAACATGAGGCAGCAGTGCTGAATTCTCTCTTTGTAGGTCAACTGTGGCCACTGGGGTCTAAGTGTTTCCCCGTGTGGACTGTGAGGCCATTTGGTCATCCTCCACTTTTCCTGGTGTTTCTTGCTGCTTCACTGGGAGTTTCCTATTTGCTTCATGAAATACAAGGAGTTCAACTGGGACACAGTGCTGGAGGGAGTTCTGTCACGTGTGCTGACTCAGGGTCCTAGGAGAATGCACCAACCAGGCTTCTATCCCACAGAGCTTGCCCCCTTGACCATAGCAACCTGATTCTGAACATTGCCCGGAAACATCTCCATAGAACAAGATGCCTTTACATATAAGGGTCTGCTGGCTGCACCATGTCAGTCACAAGCCATGTGGAAGCCAATGGCAGATCCACATGGCCCCACCACAGATGTTATATCACACACCTGCACACCACTGCTCTAGGCCCTCTAATCAGCAGGCTCCAACTTACTGGCATCTCTGTTCTACACCATTTTCATGAAACCCAGTCAATCAAGGCACTGTCTGGTACACTCATGATCAGCAACAGGACATCCAAAGGTTCTCCAGTGCCACGTGGTCATGGAATTTCAAAAATTTCATGGTATTTATCAAGCCATTTCTCAAGGATGAACTTGGAGGCACTGTGGGTTTCTATTCATTCAGGAACCACTAAATGGTGAGGAAGCTCATTTCAATGAAAGCTCTGGAGAAACACTCAGAGGCAAGGCTTCCCAAGAGTGGCCAAAAGGTCACATCAAGCCAGGCCCATTGAGGTCTACAATGTGAGGTCCCTGTGTGTTTTGACTCTCAATTATGGCTGCCAGGTCTTTAAGAATAAAATCATGTGATATCCTGGCTGAGATTCCCAGTGCTCTGTGGAAAGCCACCCTGGGCCTAGATCTCAGTTTCCAAGGGCAACTCTCATGCGTGGCCTCCTAAAATCCCAACACAATTCATGGCAATACTTCTCTGAGTTCAGTACCAGAACTCAGTCTCTAAGGGGAATCACGCCAGAGTTCAAGCCCAGGTGGACAAAGTCATCCCTTCCAACCGCCACAGAAATGACCACAATTCCAACCAAAACACTGCCACATGGCCCTCATCTTCTTCCATATAGACACTCATCATAACCTCTGGCTGGAGGTTTCCATGAGGGGGCAGCCCAAGACAGTGTCTAGAATAAGCTCCCTTGCCCCTCATTTGCCTAATGTCAGGGTGGCCTGTGAACCAGGAGTGATCAAATACGCCTGCCATTAATACTGCTCTGCTTCTCCAAATTGAGGACTACTGACTTTCGGGTATAGATTCTTTCTGTGAATTGGAGACATGAGAAAACCCAAGAACCTATGGGATAGCCTCTGCAGGGCTTTGAAGAACTCATTTGACCCAAAGGATCCCTATTCTCACTTGATGGAGGTCAGGAACTTTCCAGAGGAAAGTGAGAGGCTTCATCCACAATGACTGCTCTTTTTGCCATTTTGGCTTTGGATGCACACATGGGATCTTTCTTTAATCCATCAGGTGCTGAGAATCTAAGCCACAGCCTCACACAGGGCCAAGAGGCTGATTCACACACATCCCTTTGCAAAGGAATTAAGCAAAAAGCCACAGGTGATGCCCCTTCATTTCCATTTGAAAACTGTTTACTTCAGGCTTCACAAAGGGGTAGCCTGAGGCAAAGACCTTCCTGAGAGTCAGGGCAACAGAACAATAGGTAAGCAAAAGGCCCAAAGCAGGGTTTCTCCACTGACACTTTAGAGGTCACACTGATATCTGAGTTTTCTGAGATGCTTGCCATTCCCTTCAGTTATCCAGTACATGGCCATGTCACAGAGCTGGGAGGTGGTACATATCTTGGACACAAAACCATGAGCCAATTCTGGAGAGTGGCCAGAATTCAGGAAGAAAACAGGAACTTAGCAAGATAGTAGGTGTTGCCCATAGATAAGGCAAGCCCCAGTCCATTCATAAATTGGAAAGGATGAATGCTGGAAAGTTTTCTACTAGACAGGACGCATCCATTGATTCATTCTCTTTTCCAATGTCTACAACCAGGGATACAGTGGGATACACAGACATAGAAACACTCGCCTTGTCAAATGACTTACTAGAAACAGTCCACTCCAAACCAAACAAACTGCCTTTCCTACCTATTCTCAGAACATGAGACAAAACCATAAACTCACACCCACACCCACTAAGGCACCTCCTTCCCCCAAGTAGGTCTGTGACTATCTGGAGTGTCTTCTGACTGGTGGGCCATACAATGTTCCCCCAAAATGGCCCGTCCTCTCTCAGATCTGCCCTCCTTGGCCTACTCAATGAACTTGTCAGGAGCCACCAGTGAGCCACTCACTACCTGCTTTCTCAGAAAAGTCCCCTCTTCAGAGCTTTCCTGGCATTTGGTCATCCTCACATCAGTAGGTACCAAGAAAGACTGACTCTCTCCTTGGTAAATGCAAACAAGTCAGCCCACTGGGACTGGGACTGAAACTGGCTCGGGGTGCCTCGCTTCCTGGTTGCCAAGTTCAAAGAGTTCCATCACAAAAGAAGTGAGGTGAGGTCACTTCCTTCAGGAACTGAATGAGGTCACTGCCTTGGCAACCAAATTGTCCTAACAGTTGCTTCCAAGGGTCCTATGAGATGGAGGCTGCCCCTGCTTCCTGTGACACTTTCACAAGTTAGAATGGTATATCCTCCATAGGCACCCAGGAACAGCTTTCCACACAGGCCTGGTTTGGTCCATCTTGTCTACATTAAGAAGAGAGAGGCTCATACAGACACAACCCTTCATCCTGACCAGGTTGTTTGCCATGGAAGATGACTTTTGCTCTCTCATGTCCTTCAGAGCTGCCTACTTCTTCTCCAGGGATCATTTCTGCATGGACCTTTGAGTTCTCAGCAGGTGGAAGATCCCCTACATTCCTCTATTGTAAGACCAACTCTGTCCCTGCTCTTCTGTAAAGTTGGATTGAGGGAACAGTGTATGGTTAGGGGTAAGAACATGTTTGATTTGGGTTAGGAATCATTCTACTGGATGAAGAATGGTATTGGGAACCTGCGATATATATAATAATGTATAGGTGAAGTATATGTATGACAACAGAAATCTAAGTAAGCTTTGAAGCCCAGAAGGGCATTGGGCCCTTGACTGGGATACTTAGCTTTGAATTACATTCTGCACAGATGTCTCAGATAAATTGATATACAATGGCATAAGACCTTGTACCTTGGATGATTGAATGTGGAAGAGAACATCCAGTCAAAAAGGGATAGTAGGTAAGATTAGGAAGATAGTCAGTAGGTTTAGGAAGAAGAGTGAGTATAACATTTGGACCAAAAGTTCTTTAGCAGTAGGGTGTCAGTTAGAGAGTAGATGTAAATGTCAGGACATGTGAAGAGTCAGTCACAATAATGAATATGGGAAATTAGGTAGGAGAGCAGATATCAATAGACATTGGGAAATCAGTCAAAGTATAAAGTGAGTGATAGGATTAGATATTTTCAACAGGGTTGAGGTTGAATATGTACTCTTAGGATGAAGCAACTGTGTAGTCACCAATGGGATTGACATTTGAGAGCATTAGGCCCCTGGACAAAATGTGTTTAGTAATCCATGCTCACTTTCCATTTAGACTTTGGTACAATCATAAGTGTGAACTTTGCATTATGTGTCCAAAATATCTCTGTGATCAAATGTATATGTAGATCAGGTGACATGAGTATTTCTTCCACCATTTCTGGGAGCAATATCTTGAAGACGTGTTGATTAGTATTTGGGGGCACCAATAGGTGTACCTTGTGTCTATGAATATAGAGATAATGCATGAATAGACCATACTGTGAATAAATAGTATAACTGGTTCCAATTTACATAATGGATTGAACTGATACCTGAAAATATATAGGAAATCTAATATTGATACACAATCATTCATTCCAACCAGTTATATATCTAATGGTAATATTAGGGTTCTGGTTTACCATGAAGGCTGTGTGAGATTTGCTTGAAAAGTGATTATGGAAATCGAAAATAATGTGTTTGGAAAGAAGTCTCATGAAAAGGCCAGTCCAGAAATATACAGGAGTACATGTGTTCTGAAGCAGGAAGTGATTGAAAGTGAACCAAATGCCTGTAAATTTGTGAACTTGTGGATGAAATATATATCCTATGATGGGCATCAACTGAAGAAATAGTGATGTACCAGTGTCGAAAAAAAAGAAACGTCAAAATACACATCATGTATCATAGGAATCTACTTGCATTGATGCTAAACTCGGTCAGTTACTGTAGAAATATTAGGATTTCTAAGGACCATTCACTAGGAAACAAATGTGTATTTCAGGTGGATGAATATTTCTGAGAATAATCTTTGGAAAAGATGATTATAAATCCACATACATGAACATGAATGAATTTAGGGAGTGTATAATAAGACACATATATTTCATACTTTGAAAAATCTGGAGAGAGAGACTTTGTGTGTGTGTTTGTGTGTGTGTGTGTGTTTGTGTATATATATATATATATATATATATATATATATACACATACATTCAAACAATACAAACACACAGAGACTTTAAAAAGTCGAAATATATATGCCAATCAAAATTCATCATGAAATATGTATCATCCACAGATCCAAAAATATTTAATTTACTGAACATGGATTTATGTATCATGTTGTTCAAGTAGAAAGCTCACCCATAGGTTGAATTTTCAGTTCCAACAGCATTTACGAGGAGTGATCTCTTCTCACAATTTGTATCTGCCATGTCAGCCTCCTCACAAGAATGTACGTGGGATACCAGGTAGGATTCTATATGTGCATGTAAAAATACATGTGCTGAATAGGCTACAGAGAAAGGGAGACAGGAATTCACATACTTGTTAACTTTACAAACACATGGAGAACCACTTCTCTTAAATTGGACTAGATTTATAACACCTAGCCTTTACAATGCCAAAGGAAAGTCCAATTATACACCATGCCTCCTCTGAACTGCATGTATTGCTATTCTGTTTGGGTTATTTTCCTCCATCATATCAGGATTGGTAATCAGAGTCTAGGAGGGTATGGGTTAGTGTCAGGGATTCAGTATTTTGAATGGAAAATAGGAAAATGAATCCAATGTGTATGCAATTCTGTGCTACACAAAAATCTTCCCACTCTCATCAAGAACAATGCCTTGACATTACCTTTGCCCCAAGTAAGACACAATTCGAAGAGAAGAGTTAGAAAATCTGTGAATACATATATACAATGGAAAATGCTCAGGAGTTCACAACCTTGGAGGTAGTAGAGGAGTTTCCATAAGTAAGGGACAGGATAAACACTCCCCAAACATGGAGCTCTGCTGGCCTAAAGACTTCTTGGGAAACTGCCTCTGAGGTTGGACCCTTGAAATATATGTTGTTGTCAGGAGCTTTATCTTCCTTTGTAGTGAGACCATCAAAGCTTGGTCTGCATCTATGTGGCCTGGAGGACATGGTTTCTGATTTTCCAATGAACATGAGGCAGCAGTGCTGAATTCTCTCTTTGTAGGTCAACTGTGGCCACTGGGGTCTAAGTGTTTCCCCGTGTGGACTGTGAGGCCATTTGGTCATCCTCCACTTTTCCTGGTGTTTCTTGCTGCTTCACTGGGAGTTTCCTATTTGCTTCATGAAATACAAGGAGTTCAACAGGGACACAGTGCTGGAGGGAGTTCTGTCACGTGTGCTGACTCAGGGTCCTAGGAGAATGCACCAACCAGTCTTCTATCCCACAGAGCTTGCCCCCTTGACCATAGCAACCTGATTCTGAACATTGCCCGGAAACCTCTCCATAGAACAAGATGCCTTTACATATAAGGGTCTGCTGGCTGCACCGTGTCAGTCACAAGCCATGTGGAAGCCAATGGCAGATCCACATGGCCCCACCACAGATGTTTTATCACACACCTGCACACCACTGCTCTAGGCCCACTAATCAGCAGGCTCCAACTTACTGGCATCTCTGTTCTACACCATTTTCATGAAACCCAGTCAATCAAGGCACTGTCTGGTACACTCATGATCAGCAACAGGACATCCAAAGGTTCTCCAGTGCCACGTGGTCATGGGAATTTCAAAAATTTCATGGTATTTATCAAGCCATTTCTCAAGGATGAACTTGGAGGCACTGTGGGTTTCTATTCATTCAGGAACCACTAAATGGTGAGGAAGCTCATTTCAATGAAAGCTCTGGAGAAACACGCAGAGGCAAGGCTTCCCAAGAGTGGCCAAAAGGTCACATCAAGCCAGGCCCATTGAGGTCTACAATGTGAGGTCCCTGTGTGTTTTGACTCTCAATTACGGCTGCCAGGTCTTTAAGAATAAAATCATGTGATATCCTGGCTGAGATTCCCAGTGCTCTGTGGAAAGCCACCCTGGGCCTAGATCTCAGTTTCCAAGGGCAACTCTCATGCGTGGCCTCCTAAAATCCCAACACAATTCATGGCAATACTTCTCTGAGATCAGTACCAGAACTCAGTCTCTAAGGGGAATCACGCCAGAGTTCAAGCCCAGGTGGACAAAGTCATCCCTTCCAACCGCCACAGAAATGACCACAATTCCAACCAAAACACTGCCACATGGCCCTCATCTTCTTCCATATAGACACTCATCATAACCTCTGGCTGGAGGTTTCCATGAGGGGGCAGCCCAAGACAGTGTCTAGAATAAGCTCCCTTGCCCCTCATTTGCCTAATGTCAGGGTGGCCTGTGAACCAGGAGTGATCAAATACGCCTGCCATTAATACTGCTCTGCTTCTCCAAATTGAGGACTACTGACTTTCGGGTATAGATTCTTTCTGTGAATTGGAGACATGAGAAAACCCAAGAACCTATGGGATAGCCTCTGCAGGGCTTTGAAGAACTCATTTGACCCAAAGGATCCCTATTCTCACTTGATGGAGGTCAGGAACTTTCCAGAGGAAAGTGAGAGGCTTCATCCACAATGACTGCTCTTTGTGCCATTTTGGCTTTGGATGCACACATGGGATCTTTCTTTAATCCATCAGGTGCTGAGAATCTAAGCCACAGCCTCACACAGGGCCAAGAGGCTGATTCACACACATCCCTTTGCAAAGGAATTAAGCAAAAAGCCACAAGTGATGCCCCTTCATTTCCATTTGAAAACTGTTTACTTCAGGCTTCACAAAGGGGTAGCCTGAGGCAAAGACCTTCCTGACATTCAGGGCAACAGAACAATAGGTAAGCAAAAGGCCCAAAGCAGGGTTTCTCCACTGACACTTTACTGGTCACAGTGATATCTGAGTTTTCTGAGATGCTTGCCATTCCCTTCAGTTATCCAGTACACGGCCATGTCACAGAGCTGGGAGGTGGTACATATCTTGGACACAAAACCATGAGCCAATTCTGGAGAGTGGCCAGAATTCAGGAAGAAAACAGGAACTTAGCAAGATAGTAGGTGTTGCCCATAGATAAGGCAAGCCCCAGTCCATTCATAAATTGGAAAGGATGAATGCTGGAAAGTTTTCTACTAGACAGGACGCATCCATTGATTCATTCTCTTTTCCAATGTCTACAACCAGGGATACAGTGGGATACACAGACATAGAAACACTCGCCTTGTCAAATGACTTACTAGAAACAGTCCACTCCAAACCAAACAAACTGCCTTTCCTACCTATTCTCAGAACATGAGACAAAACCATAAACTCACACCCACACCCACTAAGGCACCTCCTTCCCCCAAGTAGGTCTGTGACTATCTGGAGTGTCTTCTGACTGGTGGGCCATACAATGTTCCCCCAAAATGGCCCGTCCTCTCTCAGATCTGGCCTCCTTGGCCTACTCAATGAACTTGTCAGGAGCCACCAGTGAGCCACTCACTACCTGCTTTCTCAGAAAAGTCCCCTCTTCAGAGCTTTCCTGGCATTTGGTCATCCTCACATCAGTAGGTACCAAGAAAGACTGACTCTCTCCTTGGTAAATGCAAACAAGTCAGCCCACTGGGACTGGGACTGAAACTGGCTCTGGGTGCCTGGCTTCCTGGTTGCCAAGTTCAAAGAGTTCCATCACAAAAGAAGTGAGGTGAGGTCACTTCCTTCAGGAACTGAATGAGGTCACTGCCTTGGCAACCAAATTGTCCTAACAGTTGCTTCCAAGGGTCCTATGAGATGGAGGCTGCCCCTGCTTCCTGTGACACTTTCACAAGTTAGAATGGTATATCCTCCATAGGCACCCAGGAACAGCTTTCCACACAGGCCTGGTTTGGTCCATCTTGTCTACATTAAGAAGAGAGAGGCTCATACAGACACAACCCTTCATCCTGACCAGGTTGTTTGCCATGGAAGATGACTTTTGCTCTCTCATGTCCTTCAGAGCTGCCTACTTCTTCTCCAGGGATCATTTCTGCATGGAACTTTGAGTTCTCAGCAGGTGGAAGATCCCCTACATTCCTCTATTGTAAGACCAACTCTGTCCCTGCTCTTCTGTAAAGTTGGATTGAGGGAACAGTGTATGGTTAGGGGTAACAACATGTTTGATTTGGGTTAGGAATCATTCTACTGGATGAAGAATGGTATTGGGAACCTGCGATATATATAATAATGTATAGGTGAAGTATATGTATGACAACAGAAATCTAAGTAAGCTTTGAAGCCCAGAAGGGCATTGGGCCCTTGACTGGGATACTTAGCTTTGAATGACATTCTGCACAGATGTCTCAGATCAATTGATATACAATGGCATAAGACCTTGTACCTTGGATGATTGAATGTGGAAGAGAACATCCAGTCAAAAAGGGATAGTAGGTAGGATTAGGAAGATAGTCAGTAGGTTTAGGAAGAAGAGTGAGTATAACATTTGGACCAAAAGTTCTTTAGCAGTAGGGTGTCAGTTAGAGAGTAGATGTAAATGTCAGGACATGTGAAGAGTCAGTCACAATAATGAATATGGGAAATTAGGTAGGAGAGCAGATATCAATAGACATTGGGAAATCAGTCAAAGTATAAAGTGAGTGATAGGATTAGATATTTTCAACAGGGTTGAGGTTGAATATGTACTCTTAGGATGAAGCAACTGTGTAGTCACCAATGGGATTGACATTTGAGAGCATTAGGCCCCTGGACAAAATGTGTTTAGTAATCCATGCTCACTTTCCATTTAGACTTTGGTACAATCATAAGTGTGAACTTTGCATTATGTGTCCAAAATATCTCTGTGATCAAATGTATATGTAGATCAGGTGACATGAGTATTTCTTCCACCATTTCTGGGAGCAATATCTTGAAGACGTGTTGATTAGTATTTGGGGGCACCAATAGGTGTACCTTGTGTCTATGAATATAGAGATAATGCATGAATAGACCATACTGTGAATAAATAGTATAACTGGTTCCAATTTACATAATGGATTGAACTGATACCTGAAAATATATAGGAAATCTAATATTGATACACAATCATTCATTCCAACCAGTTATATATCTAATGGTAATATTAGGGTTCTGGTTTACCATGAAGGCTGTGTGAGATTTGCTTGAAAAGTGATTATGGAAATCGAAAATAATGTGTTTGGAAAGAAGTCTCATGAAAAGGCCAGTCCAGAAATATACAGGAGTACATGTGTTCTGAAGCAGGAAGTGATTGAAAGTGAACCAAATGCCTGTAAATTTGTGAACTTGTGGATGAAATATATATCCTATGATGGGCATCAACTGAAGAAATAGTGATGTACCAGTGTCGAAAAAAAAGAAACGTCAAAATACACATCATGTATCATAGGAATCTACTTGCATTGATGCTAAACTCGGTCAGTTACTGTAGAAATATTAGGATTTCTAAGGACCATTCACTAGGAAACAAATGTGTATTTCAGGTGGATGAATATTTCTGAGAATAATCTTTGGAAAAGATGATTATAAATCCACATACATGAACATGAATGAATTTAGGGAGTGTATAATAAGACACATATATTTCATACTTTGAAAAATCTGGAGAGAGAGACTTTGTGTGTGTGTTTGTGTGTGTGTGTGTGTTTGTGTATATATATATATATATATATATATATATATATACACATACATTCAAACAATACAAACACACAGAGACTTTAAAAAGTCGAAATATATATGCCAATCAAAATTCATCATGAAATATGTATCATCCACAGATCCAAAAATATTTAATTTACTGAACATGGATTTATGTATCATGTTGTTCAAGTAGAAAGCTCACCCATAGGTTGAATTTTCAGTTCCAACAGCATTTACGAGGAGTGATCTCTTCTCACAATTTGTATCTGCCATGTCAGCCTCCTCACAAGAATGTACGTGGGATACCAGGTAGGATTCTATATGTGCATGTAAAAATACATGTGCTGAATAGGCTACAGAGAAAGGGAGACAGGAATTCACATACTTGTTAACTTTACAAACACATGGAGAACCACTTCTCTTAAATTGGACTAGATTTATAACACCTAGCCTTTACAATGCCAAAGGAAAGTCCAATTATACACCATGCCTCCTCTGAACTGCATGTATTGCTATTCTGTTTGGGTTATTTTCCTCCATCATATCAGGATTGGTAATCAGAGTCTAGGAGGGTATGGGTTAGTGTCAGGGATTCAGTATTTTGAATGGAAAATAGGAAAATGAATCCAATGTGTATGCAATTCTGTGCTACACAAAAATCTTCCCACTCTCATCAAGAACAATGCCTTGACATTACCTTTGCCCCAAGTAAGACACAATTCGAAGAGAAGAGTTAGAAAATCTGTGAATACATATATACAATGGAAAATGCTCAGGAGTTCACAACCTTGGAGGTAGTAGAGGAGTTTCCATAAGTAAGGGACAGGATAAACACTCCCCAAACATGGAGCTCTGCTGGCCTAAAGACTTCTTGGGAAACTGCCTCTGAGGTTGGACCCTTGAAATATATGTTGTTGTCAGGAGCTTTATCTTCCTTTGTAGTGAGACCATCAAAGCTTGGTCTGCATCTATGTGGCCTGGAGGACATGGTTTCTGATTTTCCAATGAACATGAGGCAGCAGTGCTGAATTCTCTCTTTGTAGGTCAACTGTGGCCACTGGGGTCTAAGTGTTTCCCCGTGTGGACTGTGAGGCCATTTGGTCATCCTCCACTTTTCCTGGTGTTTCTTGCTGCTTCACTGGGAGTTTCCTATTTGCTTCATGAAATACAAGGAGTTCAACAGGGACACAGTGCTGGAGGGAGTTCTGTCACGTGTGCTGACTCAGGGTCCTAGGAGAATGCACCAACCAGTCTTCTATCCCACAGAGCTTGCCCCCTTGACCATAGCAACCTGATTCTGAACATTGCCCGGAAACCTCTCCATAGAACAAGATGCCTTTACATATAAGGGTCTGCTGGCTGCACCGTGTCAGTCACAAGCCATGTGGAAGCCAATGGCAGATCCACATGGCCCCACCACAGATGTTTTATCACACACCTGCACACCACTGCTCTAGGCCCACTAATCAGCAGGCTCCAACTTACTGGCATCTCTGTTCTACACCATTTTCATGAAACCCAGTCAATCAAGGCACTGTCTGGTACACTCATGATCAGCAACAGGACATCCAAAGGTTCTCCAGTGCCACGTGGTCATGGGAATTTCAAAAATTTCATGGTATTTATCAAGCCATTTCTCAAGGATGAACTTGGAGGCACTGTGGGTTTCTATTCATTCAGGAACCACTAAATGGTGAGGAAGCTCATTTCAATGAAAGCTCTGGAGAAACACGCAGAGGCAAGGCTTCCCAAGAGTGGCCAAAAGGTCACATCAAGCCAGGCCCATTGAGGTCTACAATGTGAGGTCCCTGTGTGTTTTGACTCTCAATTATGGCTGCCAGGTCTTTAAGAATAAAATCATGTGATATCCTGGCTGAGATTCCCAGTGCTCTGTGGAAAGCCACCCTGGGCCTAGATCTCAGTTTCCAAGGGCAACTCTCATGCGTGGCCTCCTAAAATCCCAACACAATTCATGGCAATACTTCTCTGAGATCAGTACCAGAACTCAGTCTCTAAGGGGAATCACGCCAGAGTTCAAGCCCAGGTGGACAAAGTCATCCCTTCCAACCGCCACAGAAATGACCACAATTCCAACCAAAACACTGCCACATGGCCCTCATCTTCTTCCATATAGACACTCATCATAACCTCTGGCTGGAGGTTTCCATGAGGGGGCAGCCCAAGACAGTGTCTAGAATAAGCTCCCTTGCCCCTCATTTGCCTAATGTCAGGGTGGCCTGTGAACCAGGAGTGATCAAATACGCCTGCCATTAATACTGCTCTGCTTCTCCAAATTGAGGACTACTGACTTTCGGGTATAGATTCTTTCTGTGAATTGGAGACATGAGAAAACCCAAGAACCTATGGGATAGCCTCTGCAGGGCTTTGAAGAACTCATTTGACCCAAAGGATCCCTATTCTCACTTGATGGAGGTCAGGAACTTTCCAGAGGAAAGTGAGAGGCTTCATCCACAATGACTGCTCTTTGTGCCATTTTGGCTTTGGATGCACACATGGGATCTTTCTTTAATCCATCAGGTGCTGAGAATCTAAGCCACAGCCTCACACAGGGCCAAGAGGCTGATTCACACACATCCCTTTGCAAAGGAATTAAGCAAAAAGCCACAAGTGATGCCCCTTCATTTCCATTTGAAAACTGTTTACTTCAGGCTTCACAAAGGGGTAGCCTGAGGCAAAGACCTTCCTGACATTCAGGGCAACAGAACAATAGGTAAGCAAAAGGCCCAAAGCAGGGTTTCTCCACTGACACTTTACTGGTCACAGTGATATCTGAGTTTTCTGAGATGCTTGCCATTCCCTTCAGTTATCCAGTACACGGCCATGTCACAGAGCTGGGAGGTGGTACATATCTTGGACACAAAACCATGAGCCAATTCTGGAGAGTGGCCAGAATTCAGGAAGAAAACAGGAACTTAGCAAGATAGTAGGTGTTGCCCATAGATAAGGCAAGCCCCAGTCCATTCATAAATTGGAAAGGATGAATGCTGGAAAGTTTTCTACTAGACAGGACGCATCCATTGATTCATTCTCTTTTCCAATGTCTACAACCAGGGATACAGTGGGATACACAGACATAGAAACACTCGCCTTGTCAAATGACTTACTAGAAACAGTCCACTCCAAACCAAACAAACTGCCTTTCCTACCTATTCTCAGAACATGAGACAAAACCATAAACTCACACCCACACCCACTAAGGCACCTCCTTCCCCCAAGTAGGTCTGTGACTATCTGGAGTGTCTTCTGACTGGTGGGCCATACAATGTTCCCCCAAAATGGCCCGTCCTCTCTCAGATCTGGCCTCCTTGGCCTACTCAATGAACTTGTCAGGAGCCACCAGTGAGCCACTCACTACCTGCTTTCTCAGAAAAGTCCCCTCTTCAGAGCTTTCCTGGCATTTGGTCATCCTCACATCAGTAGGTACCAAGAAAGACTGACTCTCTCCTTGGTAAATGCAAACAAGTCAGCCCACTGGGACTGGGACTGAAACTGGCTCTGGGTGCCTGGCTTCCTGGTTGCCAAGTTCAAAGAGTTCCATCACAAAAGAAGTGAGGTGAGGTCACTTCCTTCAGGAACTGAATGAGGTCACTGCCTTGGCAACCAAATTGTCCTAACAGTTGCTTCCAAGGGTCCTATGAGATGGAGGCTGCCCCTGCTTCCTGTGACACTTTCACAAGTTAGAATGGTATATCCTCCATAGGCACCCAGGAACAGCTTTCCACACAGGCCTGGTTTGGTCCATCTTGTCTACATTAAAAAGAGAGAGGCTCATACAGACACAACCCTTCATCCTGACCAGGTTGTTAGCCATGGAAGATGACTTTTGCTCTCTCATGTCCTTCAGAGCTGCCTACTTCTTCTCCAGGGATCATTTCTGCATGGACCTTTGAGTTCTCAGCAGGTGGAAGATCCCCTACATTCCTCTATTGTAAGACCAACTCTGTCCCAGCTCTTCTGTAAAGTTGGATTGAGGGATCATAGTATGGTTAGGGGTAAGAACATGTTTGATTTGGGTTAGAATCATTCTACTGGATGAAGAATGATATTGGGAACCTGCGATATATATAATAATGTATAGGTGAAGTATATGTATGACAACAGAAATCTAAGTAAGCTTTGAAGCCCAGAAGGGCATTGGGCCCTTGACTGGGATACTTAGCTTTGAATTACATTCTGCACAGATGTCTCAGATAAATTGATATACAATGGCATAAGACCTTGTACCTTGGATGATTGAATGTGGAAGAGAACATCCAGTCAAAAAGGGATAGTAGGTAGGATTAGGAAGATAGTCAGTAGGTTTAGGAAGAAGAGTGAGTATAACATTTGGACCAAAAGTTCTTTAGCAGTAGGGTGTCAGTTAGAGAGTAGATGTAAATGTCAGCATATGTGAAGAGTCAGTCACAATAATGAATATGGGAAATTAGGTAGGAGAGCAGATATTAATAGATACATTGGGAAATCAGTCAAAGTATAAAGTGAGTGATAGGATTAGATATTTTCAACAGGGTTGAGGTTGAATATGTACTCTTAGGACGAAGCAACTGTGTAGTCACCAATAGGATTGACATTTGAGAGCATTAGGCCCCTGGACAAGGATGTGTTTAGTAATCCATGCTCACTTTCCATTTAGACTTTGGTACAATCATAAGTGTGAACTTTGCATTATGTGTCCAGAATATCAGTGTGATCAAATGTATATGTAGATCAGGTGACATGAGTATTTCTTCCACCATTTCTGGGAGCAATATCTTGAAGACGTGTTGATTAGTATTTGGGGGCACCAATAGGTGTACCTTGTGTCTATGAATATAGAGATAATGCATGAATAGACCATACTGTGAATAAATAGTATAACTGGTTCCAATTTACATAATGGATTGAACTGATACCTGAAAATATATAGGAAATCTAATATTGATACACAATCATTCATTCCAACCAGTTATATATCTAATGGTAATATTAGGGTTCTGGTTTACCATGAAGGCTGTGTGAGATTTGCTTGAAAAGTGATTATGGAAATCGAAAATGATGTCTTTGGAAAGAAGTCTCATGAAAAGGCCAGTCCAGAAATATACAGGAGTACATGTGTTCTGAAGCAGGAAGTGATTGAAAGTGAACCAAATGCCTGTACATTTGTGAACTTGTGGATGAAATATATATCCTATGATGTGCATCAACTGAAGAAATAGTGATGTACCAGTGTCGAAAAAAAAGAAACGTCAAAATACACATCATGTATCATAGGAATCTACTTGCATTGATGCTAAACTCGGTCAGTTACTGTAGAAATATTAGGATTTCTAAGGACCATTCACTAGGAAACAAATGTGTATTTCAGGTGGATGAATATTTCTGAGAAGAATCTTTGGAAAAGATGATTATAAATCCACATACATGAACATGAATGAATTTAGGGAGTGTATAATAAGACACATATATTTCATACTTTGAAAAATCTGGAGAGAGAGACTGTGTGTGTGTGTGTGTTTGTGTGTGTATATATATATATATATATATATATATATATACATACATTCAAACAATACAAACACACAGAGACTTTAAAAAGTCGAAATATATATGCCAATCAAAATTCATCATGAAATATGTATCATCCACAGATCCAAAAATATTTAATTTACTGAACATGGATTTATGTATCATGTTGTTCAAGTAGAAAGCTCACCCATAGGTTGAATTTTCAGTTCCAACAGCATTTACGAGGAGTGATCTCTTGTCACAATTTGTATCTGCCATGTCAGCCTCCTCACAAGAATGTACGTGGGATACCAGGTAGGATTCTATATGTGCAGGTAAAAATACATGTGCTGAATAGGCTACAGAGAAAGGGAGACAGGAATTCACATACTTGTTAACTTTACAAACACATGGAGAACTACTTCTCTTAAATTGGACTAGATTTATAACACCTAGCCTTTACAATGCCAAAGGAAAGTCCAATTATACACCATGCCTCCTCTGAACTGCATGTATTGCTATTCTGTTTGTGTTATTTTCCTCCATCATATCAGGATTGGTAATCAGAGTCTAGGAGGGTATGGGTTAGTGTCAGGGATTCAGTATTTTGAATGGAAAATAGGAAAATGAATCCAATGTGTATGCAATTCTGTGCTACACAAAAATCTTCCCACTCTCATCAAGAACAATGCCTTGACATTACCTTTGCCCCAAGTAAGACACGATTCGAAGAGAAGAGTTAGAAAATCTGTGAATACATATATACAATGGAAAATGCTCAGGAGTTCACAACCTTGGAGGTGGTAGAGGAGTTTCCATAAGTAAGGGACAGGATAAACACTCCCCAAACATGGAGCTCTGCTGGCCTAAAGACTTCTTGGGAAACTGCCTCTGAGGTTGGACCCTTGAAATATATGTTGTTGTCAGGGGCTTTATCTTCCTTTGTAGTGAGACCATCAAAGCTTGGTCTGCATCTATGTGGCCTGGAGGACATGGTTTCTGATTTTCCAATGAACATGAGGCAGCTGTGCTGAATTCTCTCTTTGTAGGTCAACTGTGGCCACTGGGGTCTAAGTGTTTCCCCGTGTGGACTGTGAGGCCATTTGGTCATCCTCCACTTTTCCTGGTGTTTCTTGCTGCTTCACTGGGAGTTTCCTATTTGCTTCATGAAATACAAGGAGTTCAACTGGGACACAGTGCTGGAGGGAGTTCTGTCACGTGTGCTGACTCAGGGTCCTAGGAGAATGCACCAACCAGGCTTCTATCCCACAGAGCTTGCCCCCTTGACCATAGCAACCTGATTCTGAACATTGCCCGGAAACCTCTCCATAGAACAAGATGCCTTTACATATAAGTGTCTGCTGGCTGCACCGTGTCAGTCACAAGCCATGTGGAAGCCAATGGCAGATCCACATGGCCCCACCACAGATGTTTTATCACACACCTGCACACCACTGCTCTAGGCCCACTAATCAGCAGGCTCCAACTTACTGGCATCTCTGTTCTACACCATTTTCATGAAACCCAGTCAATCAAGGCACTGTCTGGTACACTCATGATCAGCAACACGACATCCAAAGGTTCTCCAGTGCCACGTGGTCATGGGAATTTCAAAAATTTCATGGTATTTATCAAGCCATTTCTCAAGGATGAACTTGGAGGCACTGTGGGTTTCTATTCATTCAGGAACCACTAAATGGTGAGGAAGCTCATTTCAATGAAAGCTCTGGAGAAACACTCAGAGGCAAGGCTTCCCAAGAGTGGCCAAAAGGTCACATCAAGCCAGGCCCATTGAGCTCTACAATGTGAGGTCCCTGTGTGTTTTGACTCTCAATTATGGCTGCCAGGTCTTTAAGAATAAAATCATGTGATATCCTGGCTGAGATTCCCAGTGCTCTGTGGAAAGCCACCCTGGGCCTAGATCTCAGTTTCCAAGGGCAACTCTCATGCGTGGCCTCCTAAAATCCCAACACAATTCATGGCAATACTTCTCTGAGTTCAGTACCAGAACTCAGTCTCTAAGGGGAATCACGCCAGAGTTCAAGCCCAGGGGGACAAAGTCATCCCCTCCAACCGCCACAGAAATGACCACAATTCCAACCAAAACACTGCCACATGGCCCTCATCTTCTTCCATATAGACACTCATCATAACCTCTGGCTGGAGGTTTCCATGAGGGGGCAGCCCAAGACAGTGTCTAGAATAAGCTCCCTTGCCCCTCATTTGCCTAATGTCAGGGTGGCCTGTGAACCAGGAGTGATCAAATACGCCTGCCATTAATACTGCTCTGCTTCTCCAAATTGAGGACTACTGACTTTCGGGTATAGATTCTTTCTGTGAATTGGAGACATGAGAAAACCCAAGAACCTATGGGATAGCCTCTGCAGGGCTTTGAAGAACTCATTTGACCCAAAGGATCCCTATTCTCACTTGATGGAGGTCAGGAACTTTCCAGAGGAAAGTGAGAGGCTTCATCCACAATGACTGCTCTTTGTGCCATTTTGGCTTTGGATGCACACATGGGATCTGTCTTTAATCCATCAGGTGCTGAGAATCTAAGCCACAGCCTCACACAGGGCCAAGAGGCTGATTCACACACATCCCTTTGCAAAGGAATTAAGCAAAAAGCCACAGGTGATGCCCCTTCATTTCCATTTGAAAACTGTTTACTTCAGGCTTCACAAAGGGGTAGCCTGAGGCAAAGACCTTCCTGAGAGTCAGGGCAACAGAACAATAGGTAAGCAAAAGGCCCAAAGCAGGGTTTCTCCACTGACACTTTACTGGTCACACTGATATCTGAGTTTTCTGAGATGCTTGCCATTCCATTCAGTTATCCAGTACATGGCCATGTCACAGAGCTGGGAGGTGGTACATATCTTGGACACAAAACCATGAGCCAATTCTGGAGAGTGGCCAGAATTCAGGAAGAAAACAGGAACTTAGCAAGATAGTAGGTGTTGCCCATAGATAAGGCAAGCCCCAGTCCATTCATAAATTGGAAAGGATGAATGCTGGAAAGTTTTCTACTAGACAGGACGCATCCATTGATTCATTCTCTTTTCCAATGTCTACAACCAGGGATACAGTGGGATACACAGACATAGAAACACTCGCCTTGTCAAATGACTTACTAGAAACAGTCCACTCCAAACCAAACAAACTGCCTTTCCTACCTATTCTCAGAACATGAGACAAAACCATAAACTCACACCCACACCCACTAAGGCACCTCCTTCCCCCAAGTAGGTCTGTGACTATCTGGAGTGTCTTCTGACTGGTGGGCCATACAATGTTCCCCCAAAATGGCCCGTCCTCTCTCAGATCTGGCCTCCTTGGCCTACTCAATGAACTTGTCAGGAGCCACCAGTGAGCCACTCACTACCTGCTTTCTCAGAAAAGTCCCCTCTTCAGAGCTTTCCTGGCATTTGGTCATCCTCACATCAGTAGGTACCAAGAAAGACTGACTCTCTCCTTGGTAAATGCAAACAAGTCAGCCCACTGGGACTGGGACTGAAACTGGCTCTGGGTGCCTGGCTTCCTGGTTGCCAAGTTCAAAGAGTTCCATCACAAAAGAAGTGAGGTGAGGTCACTTCCTTCAGGAACTGAATGAGGTCACTGCCTTGGCAACCAAATTGTCCTAACAGTTGCTTCCAAGGGTCCTATGAGATGGAGGCTGCCCCTGCTTCCTGTGACACTTTCACAAGTTAGAATGGTATATCCTCCATAGGCACCCAGGAACAGCTTTCCACACAGGCCTGGTTTGGTCCATCTTGTCTACATTAAGAAGAGAGAGGCTCATACAGACACAACCCTTCATCCTGACCAGGTTGTTTGCCATGGAAGATGACTTTTGCTCTCTCATGTCCTTCAGAGCTGCCTACTTCTTCTCCAGGGATCATTTCTACATGGACCTTTGAGTTCTCAGCAGGTGGAAGATCCCCTACATTCCTCTATTGCAAGACCAACTCTGTCCCTGCTCTTCTGTAAAGTTGGATTGAGGGAACAGTGTATGGTTAGGGGTAAGAACATGTTTGATTTGGGTTAGGAATCATTCTACTGGATGAAGAATGGTATTGGGAACCTGCGATATATATAATAATGTATAGGTGAAGTATATGTATGACAACAGAAATCTAAGTAAGCTTTGAAGCCCAGAAGGGCATTGGGCCCTTGACTGGGATACTTAGCTTTGAATTACATTCTGCACAGATGTCTCAGATAAATTGATATACAATGGCATAAGACCTTGTACCTTGGATGATTGAATGTGGAAGAGAACATCCAGTCAAAAGGGATAGTAGGAAGGATTAGGAAGATAGTCAGTAGGTTTAGGAAGAAGAGTGAGTATAACATTTGGACCAAAAGTTCTTTAGCAGTAGGGTGTCAGTTAGAGAGTAGATGTAAATGTCAGCACATGTGAAGAGTCAGTCACAATAATGAATATGGGAAATTAGGTAGGAGAGCAGATATCAATAGATACATTGGGAAATCAGTCAAAGTATAAAGTGAGTGATAGGATTAGATATTTTCAACAGGGTTGAGGTTGAATATGTACTCTTAGGACGAAGCAACTGTGTAGTCACCAATAGGATTGACATTTGAGAGCATTAGGCCCCTGGACAAGGATGTGTTTAGTAATCCATGCTCACTTTCCATTTAGACTTTGGTACAATCATAAGTGTGAACTTTGCATTATGTGTCCAGAATATCACTGTGATCAAATGTATATGTAGATCAGGTGACATGAGTATTTCTTCCACCATTTCTGGGAGCAATATCTTGAAGACGTGTTGATTAGTATTTGGGGGCACCAATAGGTGTACCTTGTGTCTATGAATATAGAGATAATGCATGAATAGACCATACTGTGAATAAATAGTATAACTGGTTCCAATTTACATAATGGATTGAACTGATACCTGAAAATATATAGGAAATCTAATATTGATACACAATCATTCATTCCAACCAGTTATATATCTAATGGTAATATTAGGGTTCTGGTTTACCATGAAGGCTGTGTGAGATTTGCTTGAAAAGTGATTATGGAAATCGAAAATAATGTGTTTGGAAAGAAGTCTCATGAAAAGGCCAGTCCAGAAATATACAGGAGTACATGTGTTCTGAAGCAGGAAGTGATTGAAAGTGAACCAAATGCCTGTAAATTTGTGAACTTGTGGATGAAATATATATCCTATGATGGGCATCAACTGAAGAAATAGTGATGTACCAGTGTCGAAAAAAAAGAAACGTCAAAATACACATCATGTATCATAGGAATCTACTTGCATTGATGCTAAACTCGGTCAGTTACTGTAGAAATATTAGGATTTCTAAGGACCATTCACTAGGAAACAAATGTGTATTTCAGGTGGATGAATATTTCTGAGAATAATCTTTGGAAAAGATGATTATAAATCCACATACATGAACATGAATGAATTTAGGGAGTGTATAATAAGACACATATATTTCATACTTTGAAAAATCTGGAGAGAGAGACTGTGTGTGTGTGTGTGTTTGTGTGTGTATATATATATATATATATATATATATATATATATATATATATACATTCAAACAATACAAACACACAGAGACTTTAAAAAGTCGAAATATATATGCCAATCAAAATTCATCATGAAATATGTATCATCCACAGATCCAAAAATATTTAATTTACTGAACATGGATTTATGTATCATGTTGTTCAAGTAGAAAGCTCACCCATAGGTTGAATTTTCAGTTCCAACAGCATTTACGAGGAGTGATCTCTTGTCACAATTTGTATCTGCCATGTCAGCCTCCTCACAAGAATGTACGTGGGATACCAGGTAGGATTCTATATGTGCATGTAAAAATACATGTGCTGAATAGGCTACAGAGAAAGGGAGACAGGAATTCACATACTTGTTAACTTTACAAACACATGGAGAACTACTTCTCTTAAATTGGACTAGATTTATAACACCTAGCCTTTACAATGCCAAACGAAAGTCCAATTATACACCATGCCTCCTCTGAACTGCATGTATTGCTATTCTGTTTGTGTTATTTTCCTCCATCATATCAGGATTGGTAATCAGAGTCTAGGAGGGTATGGGTTAGTGTCAGGGATTCAGTATTTTGAATGGAAAATAGGAAAATGAATCCAATGTGTATGCAATTCTGTGCTACACAAAAATCTTCCCACTCTCATCAAGAACAATGCCTTGACATTACCTTTGCCCCAAGTAAGACACGATTCGAAGAGAAGAGTTAGAAAATCTGTGAATACATATATACAATGGAAAATGCTCAGGAGTTCACAACCTTGGAGGTGGTAGAGGAGTTTCCATAAGTAAGGGACAGGATAAACACTCCCCAAACATGGAGCTCTGCTGGCCTAAAGACTTCTTGGGAAACTGCCTCTGAGGTTGGACCCTTGAAATATATGTTGTTGTCAGGAGCTTTATCTTCCTTTGTAGTGAGACCATCAAAGCTTGGTCTGCATCTATGTGGCCTGGAGGACATGGTTTCTGATTTTCCAATGAACATGAGGCAGCAGTGCTGAATTCTCTCTTTGTAGGTCAACTGTGGCCACTGGGGTCTAAGTGTTTCCCCGTGTGGACTGTGAGGCCATTTGGTCATCCTCCACTTTTCCTGGTGTTTCTTGCTGCTTCACTGGGAGTTTCCTATTTGCTTCATGAAATACAAGGAGTCAACTGGGACACAGTGCTGGAGGGAGTTCTGTCACGTGTGCTGACTCAGGGTCCTAGGAGAATGCACCAACCAGGCTTCTATCTCACAGAGCTTGCCCCCTTGACCATAGCAACCTGATTCTGAACATTGCCCGGAAACCTCTCCATAGAACAAGATGCCTTTACATATAAGGGTCTGCTGGCTGCACCGTGTCAGTCACAAGCCATGTGGAAGCCAATGGCAGATCCACATGGCCCCACCACAGATGTTTTATCACACACCTGTACACCACTGCTCTAGGCCCACTAATCAGCAGGCTCCAACTTACTGGCATCTCTGTTCTACACCATTTTCATGAAACCCAGTCAATCAAGGCACTGTCTGGTACACTCATGATCAGCAACACGACATCCAAAGGTTCTCCAGTGCCACGTGGTCATGGGAATTTCAAAAATTTCATGGTATTTATCAAGCCATTTCTCAAGGATGAACTTGGAGGCACTGTGGGTTTCTATTCATTCAGGAACCACTAAATGGTGAGGAAGCTCATTTCAATGAAAGCTCTGGAGAAACACTCAGAGGCAAGGCTTCCCAAGAGTGGCCAAAAGGTCACATCAAGCCAGGCCCATTGAGGTCTACAATGTGAGGTCCCTGTGTGTTTTGACTCTCAATTATGGCTGCCAGGTCTTTAAGAATAAAATCATGTGATATCCTGGCTGAGATTCCCAGTGCTCTGTGGAAAGCCACCCTGGGCCTAGATCTCAGTTTCCAAGGGCAACTCTCATGCGTGGCCTCCTAAAATCCCAACACAATTCATGGCAATACTTCTCTGAGTTCAGTACCAGAACTCAGTGTCTAAGGGGAATCACGCCAGAGTTCAAGCCCAGGTGGACAAAGTCATCCCCTCCAACCGCCACAGAAATGACCACAATTCCAACCAAAACACTGCCACATGGCCCTCATCTTCTTCCATATAGACACTCATCATAACCTCTGGCTGGAGGTTTCCATGAGGGGGCAGCCCAAGACAGTGTCTAGAATAAGCTCCCTTGCCCCTCATTTGCCTAATGTCAGGGTGGCCTGTGAACCAGGAGTGATCAAACACGCCTGCCATTAATACTGCTCTGCTTCTCCAAATTGAGGCCTACTGACTTTCGGGTATAGATTCTTTCTGTGAATTGGAGACATGAGAAAACCCAAGAACCTATGGGCTAGCCTCTGCAGGGCTTTGAAGAACTCATTTGACCCAAAGGATCCCTATTCTCACTTGATGGAGGTCAGGAACTTTCCAGAGGAAAGTGAGAGGCTTCATCCACAATGACTGCTCTGTTTGCCATTTTGGCTTTGGATGCACACATGGGATCTTTCTTTAATCCATCAGGTGCTGAGAATCTAAGCCACAGCCTCACACAGGGCCAAGAGGCTGATTCACACACAACCCTTTGCAAAGGAATTAAGCAAAAAGCCACAGGTGATGCCCCTTCATTTCCATTTGAAAACTGTTTACTTCAGGCTTCACAAAGGGGTAGCCTGAGGCAAAGACCTTCCTGACACTCAGGGCAACAGAACAATAGGTAAGCAAAAGGCCCAAAGCAGGGTTTCTCCACTGACACTTTACTGGTCACACTGATATCTGAGTTTTCTGAGATGCTTACCATTCCCTTCAGTTATCCAGTACACGGCCATGTCACAGAGCTGGGAGGTGGTACATATCTTGGACACAAAACCATGAGCCAATTCTGGAGAGTGGCCAGAATTCAGGAAGAAAACAGGAACTTAGCAAGATAGTAGGGGTTGCCCATAGATAAGGCAAGCCCCAGTCCATTCATAAATTGGAAAGGATGAATGCTGGAAAGTTTTCTACTAGACAGGACGCATCCATTGATTCATTCTCTTTTCCAATGTCTACAACCAGCGATACAGTGGGATACACAGACATAGAAACACTCGCCTTTTCAAATGACTTACTAGAAACAGTCCACTCCAAACCAAACAAACTGCCTTTCCTACCTATTCTCAGAACATGAGACAAAACCATTAACTCACACCCACACCCACTAAGGCACCTCCTTCCCCCAAGTAGGTCTGTGACTATCTGGAGTGTCTTCTGACTGGTGGGCCATACAATGTTCCCCCAAAATGGCCCGTCCTCTCTCAGATCTGGCCTCCTTGGCCTACTCAATGAAGTTGTCACGAGCCACCAGTGAGCCACTCACTACCTGCTTTCTCAGAAAAGTCCCCTCTTCAGAGCTTTCCTGGCATTTGGTCATCCTCACATCAGTAGGTACCAAGAAAGACTGACTCTCTCCTTGGTAAATGCAAACAAGTCAGCCCACTGGGACTGGGACTGAAACTGGCTCTGGGTGCCTGGCTTCCTGGTTGCCAAGTTCAAAGAGTTCCATCACCAAAGAAGTGAGGTGAGGTCACTTCCTTCAGGAACTGAATGAGGTCACTGCCTTGGCAACCAAATTGTCCTAACAGTTGCTTCCAAGGGTCCTATGAGATGGAGGCTGCCCCTGCTTCCTGTGACACTTTCACAAGTTAGAATGGTATATCCTCCATAGGCACCCAGGAACAGCTTTCCACACAGGCCTGGTTTGGTCCATCTTGTCTACATTAAGAAGAGAGAGGCTCATACAGACACAACCCTTCATCCTGACCAGGTTGTTTGCCATGGAAGATGACTTTTGCTCTCTCATGTCCTTCAGAGCTGCCTACTTCTTCTCCAGGGATCATTTCTGCATGGACCTTTGAGTTCTCAGCAGGTGGAAGATCCCCTACATTCCTCTATTGTAAGACCAACTCTGTCCCTGCTCTTCTGTAAAGTTGGATTGAGGGAACAGTGTATGGTTAGGGGTAAGAACATGTTTGATTTGGGTTAGGAATCATTCTACTGGATGAAGAATGGTATTGGGAACCTGCGATATATATAATAATGTATAGGTAAAGTATATGTATGACAACAGAAATCTAAGTAAGCTTTGAAGCCCAGAAGGGCATTGGGCCCTTGACTGGGATACTTAGCTTTGAATTACATTCTGCACAGATGTCTCAGATAAATTGATATACAATGGCATAAGACCTTGTACCTTGGATGATTGAATGTGGAAGAGAACATCCAGTCAAAAAGGGATAGTAGGTAGGATTAGGAAGATAGTCAGTAGGTTTAGGAAGAAGAGTGAGTATAACATTTGGACCAAAAGTTCTTTAGCAGTAGGGTGTCAGTTAGAGAGTAGATGTAAATGTCAGCACATGTGAAGAGTCAGTCACAATAATGAATATGGGAAATTAGGTAGGAGAGCAGATATCAATAGAGACATTGGGGAATCAGTCAAAGTATAAAGTGAGTGATAGGATTAGATATTTTCAACAGGGTTGAGGTTGAATATGTACTCTTAGGACGAAGCAACTGTGTAGTCACCAATAGGATTGACATTTGAGAGCATTAGGCCCCTGGACAAGGATGTGTTTAGTAATCCATGCTCACTTTCCATTTAGACTTTGGTACAATCATAAGTGTGAACTTTGCATTATGTGTCCAGAATATCACTGTGATCAAATGTATATGTAGATCAGGTGACAAGAGTATTTCTTCCACCATTTCTGGGAGCAATATCTTGAAGACGTGTTGATTAGTATTTGGGGGCACCAATAGGTGTACCTTGTGTCTATGAATATAGAGATAATGCATGAATAGACCATACTGTGAATAAATAGTATAACTGGTTCCAATTTACATAATGGATTGAACTGATACCTGAAAATATATAGGAAATCTAATATTGATACAAAATCATTCATTCCAACCAGTTATATATCTAATGGTAATATTAAGGTTCTGGTTTACCATGAAGGCTGTGTGAGATTTGCTTGAAAAGTGATTATGGAAATCGAAAATAATGTGTTTGGAAAGAAGTCTCATGAAAAGGCCAGTCCAGAAATATACAGGAGGACATGTGTTCTGAAGCAGGAAGTGATTGAAAGTGAACCAAATGCCTGTAAATTTGTGAACTTGTGGATGAAATATATATCCTATGATGTGCATCAACTGAAGAAATAGTGATGTACCAGTGTCGAAAAAAAAAAGAAACGTCAAAATACACATCATGTATCATAGGAATCTACTTGCATTGATGCTAAACTCGGTCAGTTACTGTAGAAATATTAGGATTTCTAAGGACCATTCACTAGGAAACAAATGTGTATTTCAGGTGGATGAATATTTCTGAGAATAATCTTTGGAAAAGATGATTATAAATCCACATACATGAACATGAATGAATTTAGGGAGTGTATAATAAGACACATATATTTCATACTTTGAAAAATCTGGAGAGATAGACTGTGTGTGTGTGTGTGTTTGTGTGTATATATATATATATATATATATATATATATATATATATATATACATACATTCAAACAATACAAACACACAGAGACTTTAAAAAGTCGAAATATATATGCCAATCAAAATTCATCATGAAATATGTATCATCCACAGATCCAAAAATATTTAATTTACTGAACATGGATTTATGTATCATGTTGTTCAAGTAGAAAGCTCACCCATAGGTTGAATTTTCAGTTCCAACAGCATTTACGAGGAGTGATCTCTTCTCACAATTTGTATCTGCCATGTCAGCCTCCTCACAAGAATGTACGTGGGATACCAGGTAGGATTCTATATGTGCAGGTAAAAATACATGTGCTGAATAGGCTACAGAGAAAGGGAGACAGGAATTCACATACTTGTTAACTTTACAAACACATGGAGAACTACTTCTCTTAAATTGGACTAGATTTATAACACCTAGCCTTTATAACGCCAAAGGAAATTCCAATTATACACCATGCCTCCTCTGAACTGCATGTATTGCTATTCAGTTTGTGTTATTTTCCTCCATCATATCAGGATTGGTAATCAGAGTCTAGGAGGGTATGGGTTAGTGTCAGGGATTCAGTATTTTGAATGGAAAATAGGAAAATGAATCCAATGTGTATGCAATTCTGTGCTACACAAAAATCTTCCCACTCTCATCAAGAACAATGCCTTGACATTACCTTTGCCCCAAGTAAGACACGATTCGAAGAGAAGAGTTAGAAAATCTGTGAATACATATATACAATGGAAAATGCTCAGGAGTTCACAACCTTGGAGGTGGTAGAGGAGTTTCCATAAGTAAGGGACAGGATAAACACTCCCCAAACATGGAGCTCTGCTGGCCTAAAGACTTCTTGGGAAACTGCCTCTGAGGTTGGACCCTTGAAATATATGTTGTTGTCAGGAGCTTTATCTTCCTTTGTAGTGAGACCATCAAAGCTTGGTCTGCATCTATGTGGCCTGGAGGACATGGTTTCTGATTTTCCAATGAACATGAGGCAGCAGTGCTGAATTCTCTCTTTGTAGGTCAACTGTGGCCACTGGGGTCTAAGTGTTTCCCCGTGTGGACTGTGAGGCCATTTGGTCATCCTCCACTTTTCCTGGTGTTTCTTGCTGCTTCACTGGGAGTTTCCTATTTGCTTCATGAAATACAAGGAGTTCAACTGGGACACAGTGCTGGAGGGAGTTCTGTCACGTGTGCTGACTCAGGGTCCTAGGACAATGCACCAACCAGGCTTCTATCCCACAGAGCTTGCCCCCTTGACCATAGCAACCTGATTCTGAACATTGCCCGGAAACCTCTCCATAGAACAAGATGCCTTTACATATAAGGGTCTGCTGGCTGCACCGTGTCAGTCACAAGCCATGTGGAAGCCAATGGCAGATCCACATGGCCCCACCACAGATGTTTTATCACACACCTGCACACCACTGCTCTAGGCCCACTAATCAGCAGGCTCCAACTTACTGGCATCTCTGTTCTACACCATTTTCATGAAACCCAGTCAATCAAGGCACTGTCTGGTACACTCATGATCAGCAACAGGACATCCAAAGGTTCTCCAGTGCCACGTGGTCATGGGAATTTCAAAAATTTCATGGTATTTATCAAGCCATTTCTCAAGGATGAACTTGGAGGCACTGTGGGTTTCTATTCATTCAGGAACCACTAAATGGTGAGGAAGCTCATTTCAATGAAAGCTCTGGAGAAACACTCAGAGGCAAGGCTTCCCAAGAGTGGCCAAAAGGTCACATCAAGCCAGGCCCATTGAGGTCTAAAATGTGAGGTCCCTGTGTGTTTCGACTCTCAATTATGGCTGCCAGGTCTTTAAGAATAAAATCATGTGATATCCTGGCTGAGATTCCCAGTGCTCTGTGGAAAGCCACCCTGGGCCTAGATCTCAGTTTCCAAGGGCAACTCTCATGCGTGGCCTCCTAAAATCCCAACACAATTCATGGCAATACTTCTCTGAGTTCAGTACCAGAACTCAGTGTCTAAAGGGAATCACGCCAGAGTTCAAGCCCAGGTGGACAAAGTCATCCCTTCCAACCGCCACAGAAATGACCACAATTCCAACCAAAACACTGCCACATGGCCCTCATCTTCTTCCATATAGACACTCATCATAACCTCTGGCTGGAGGTTTCCATGAGGGGGCAGCCCAAGACAGTGTCTAGAATAAGCTCCCTTGAACCTCATTTGCCTAATGTCAGGGTGGCCTGTGAACCAGGAGTGATCAAACACGCCTGCCATTAATACTGCTCTGCTTCTCCAAATTGAGGCCTACTGACTTTCGGGTATAGATTCTTTCTGTGAATTGGAGACATGAGAAAACCCAAGAACCTATGGGCTAGCCTCTGCAGGGCTTTGAAGAACTCATTTGACCCAAAGGATCCCTATTCTCACTTGATGGAGGTCAGGAACTTTCCAGAGGAAAGTGAGAGGCTTCATCCACAATGACTGCTCTTTTTGCCTTTTTGGCTTTGGATGCACACATGGGATCTTTCTTTAATCCATCAGGTGCTGAGAATCTAAGCCACAGCCTCACACAGGGCCAAGAGGCTGATTCACACACATCCCTTTGCAAAGGAATTAAGCAAAAAGCCACAGGTGATGGCCCTTCATTTCCATTTGAAAACTGTTTACTTCAGGCTTCACAAAGGGGTAGCCTGAGGCAAAGACCTTCCTGACATTCAGGGCAACAGAACAATAGGTAAGCAAAAGGCCCAAAGCAGGGTTTCTCCACTGACACTTTACTGGTCACACTGATATCTGAGTTTTCTGAGATGCTTGCCATTCCCTTCAGTTATCCAGTACACGGCCATGTCACAGAGCTGGGAGGTGGTACATATCTTGGACACAAAACCATGAGCCAATTCTGGAGAGTGGCCAGAATTCAGGAAGAAAACAGGAACTTAGCAAGATAGTAGGTGTTGCCCATAGATAAGGCAAGCCCCAGTCCATTCATAAATTGGAAAGGATGAATGCTGGAAAGTTTTCTACTAGACAGGACGCATCCATTGATTCATTCTCTTTTCCAATGTCTACAACCAGGGATACAGTGGGATACACAGACATAGAAACACTCGCCTTGTCAAATGACTTACTAGAAACAGTCCACTCCAAACCAAACAAACTGCCTTTCCTACCTATTCTCAGAACATGAGACAAAACCATAAACTCACACCCACACCCACTAAGGCACCTCCTTCCCCCAAGTAGGTCTGTGACTATCTGGAGTGTCTTCTGACTGGTGGGCCATACAATGTTCCCCCAAAATGGCCCGTCCTCTCTCAGATCTGGCCTCCTTGGCCTACTCAATGAACTTGTCAGGAGCCACCAGTGAGCCACTCACTACCTGCTTTCTCAGAAAAGTCCCCTCTTCAGAGCTTTCCTGGCATTTGGTCATCCTCACATCAGTAGGTACCAAGAAAGACTGACTCTCTCCTTGGTAAATGCAAACAAGTCAGCCCACTGGGACTGGGACTGAAACTGGCTCTGGGTGCCTGGCTTCCTGGTTGCCAAGTTCAAAGAGTTCCATCACAAAAGAAGTGAGGTGAGGTCACTTCCTTCAGGAACTGAATGAGGTCACTGCCTTGGCAACCAAATTGTCCTAACAGTTGCTTCCAAGGGTCCTATGAGATGGAGGCTGCCCCTGCTTCCTGTGACACTTTCACAAGTTAGAATGGTATATCCTCCATAGGCACCCAGGAACAGCTTTCCACACAGGCCTGGTTTGGTCCATCTTGTCTACATTAAGAAGAGAGAGGCTCATACAGACACAACCCTTCATCCTGACCAGGTTGTTTGCCATGGAAGATGACTTTTGCTCTCTCATGTCCTTCAGAGCTGCCTACTTCTTCTCCAGGGATCATTTCTGCATGGACCTTTGAGTTCTCAGCAGGTGGAAGATCCCCTACATTCCTCTATTGTAAGACCAACTCTGTCCCTGCTCTTCTGTAAAGTTGGATTGAGGGAACAGTGTATGGTTAGGGGTAAGAACATGTTTGATTTGGGTTAGGAATCATTCTACTGGATGAAGAATGGTATTGGGAACCTGCGATATATATAATAATGTATAGGTAAAGTATATGTATGACAACAGAAATCTAAGTAAGCTTTGAAGCCCAGAAGGGCATTGGGCCCTTGACTGGGATACTTAGCTTTGAATTACATTCTGCACAGATGTCTCAGATAAATTGATATACAATGGCATAAGACCTTGTACCTTGGATGATTGAATGTGGAAGAGAACATCCAGTCAAAAAGGGATAGTAGGTAGGATTAGGAAGATAGTCAGTAGGTTTAGGAAGAAGAGTGAGTATAACATTTGGACCAAAAGTTCTTTAGCAGTAGGGTGTCAGTTAGAGAGTAGATGTAAATGTCAGCACATGTGAAGAGTCAGTCACAATAATGAATATGGGAAATTAGGTAGGAGAGCAGATATCAATAGAGACATTGGGGAATCAGTCAAAGTATAAAGTGAGTGATAGGATTAGATATTTTCAACAGGGTTGAGGTTGAATATGTACTCTTAGGACGAAGCAACTGTGTAGTCACCAATAGGATTGACATTTGAGAGCATTAGGCCCCTGGACAAGGATGTGTTTAGTAATCCATGCTCACTTTCCATTTAGACTTTGGTACAATCATAAGTGTGAACTTTGCATTATGTGTCCAGAATATCACTGTGATCAAATGTATATGTAGATCAGGTGACATGAGTATTTCTTCCACCATTTCTGGGAGCAATATCTTGAAGACGTGTTGATTAGTATTTGGGGGCACCAATAGGTGTACCTTGTGTCTATGAATATAGAGATAATGCATGAATAGACCATACTGTGAATAAATAGTATAACTGGTTCCAATTTACATAATGGATTGAACTGATACCTGAAAATATATAGGAAATCTAATATTGATACACAATCATTCATTCCAACCAGTTATATATCTAATGGTAATATTAGGGTTCTGGTTTACCATGAAGGCTGTGTGAGATTTGCTTGAAAAGTGATTATGGAAATCGAAAATAATGTGTTTGGAAAGAAGTCTCATGAAAAGGCCAGTCCAGAAATATACAGGAGTACATGTGTTCTGAAGCAGGAAGTGATTGAAAGTGAACCAAATGCCTGTAAATTTGTGAACTTGTGGATGAAATATATATCCTATGATGGGCATCAACTGAAGAAATAGTGATGTACCAGTGTCGAAAAAAAAGAAACGTCAAAATACACATCATGTATCATAGGAATCTACTTGCATTGATGCTAAACTCGGTCAGTTACTGTAGAAATATTAGGATTTCTAAGGACCATTCACTAGGAAACAAATGTGTATTTCAGGTGGATGAATATTTCTGAGAATAATCTTTGGAAAAGATGATTATAAATCCACATACATGAACATGAATGAATTTAGGGAGTGTATAATAAGACACATATATTTCATACTTTGAAAAATCTGGAGAGAGAGACTGTGTGTGTGTGTGTGTTTGTGTGTGTATATATATATATATATATATATATATATATATATATATATATATACATTCAAACAATACAAACACACAGAGACTTTAAAAAGTCGAAATATATATGCCAATCAAAATTCATCATGAAATATGTATCATCCACAGATCCAAAAATATTTAATTTACTGAACATGGATTTATGTATCATGTTGTTCAAGTAGAAAGCTCACCCATAGGTTGAATTTTCAGTTCCAACAGCATTTACGAGGAGTGATCTCTTCTCACAATTTGTATCTGCCATGTCAGCCTCCTCACAAGAATGTACGTGGGATACCAGGTAGGATTCTATATGTGCATGTAAAAATACATGTGCTGAATAGGCTACAGAGAAAGGGAGACAGGAATTCACATACTTGTTAACTTTACAAACACATGGAGAACTACTTCTCTTAAATTGGACTAGATTTATAACACCTAGCCTTTACAATGCCAAAGGAAAGTCCAATTATACACCATGCCTCCTCTGAACTGCATGTATTGCTATTCTGTTTGTGTTATTTTCCTCCATCATATCAGGATTGGTAATCAGAGTCTAGGAGGGTATGGGTTAGTGTCAGGGATTCAGTATTTTGAATGGAAAATAGGAAAATGAATCCAATGTGTATGCAATTCTGTGCTACACAAAAATCTTCCCACTCTCATCAAGAACAATGCCTTGACATTACCTTTGCCCCAAGTAAGACACGATTCGAAGAGAAGAGTTAGAAAATCTGTGAATACATATATACAATGGAAAATGCTCAGGAGTTCACAACCTTGGAGGTGGTAGAGGAGTTTCCATAAGTAAGGGACAGGATAAACACTCCCCAAACATGGAGCTCTGCTGGCCTAAAGACTTCTTGGGAAACTGCCTCTGAGGTTGGACCCTTGAAATATATGTTGTTGTCAGGAGCTTTATCTTCCTTTGTAGTGAGACCATCAAAGCTTGGTCTGCATCTATGTGGCCTGGAGGACATGGTTTCTGATTTTCCAATGAACATGAGGCAGCAGTGCTGAATTCTCTCTTTGTAGGTCAACTGTGGCCACTGGGGTCTAAGTGTTTCCCCGTGTGGACTGTGAGGCCATTTGGTCATCCTCCACTTTTCCTGGTGTTTCTTGCTGCTTCACTGGGAGTTTCCTATTTGCTTCATGAAATACAAGGAGTCAACTGGGACACAGTGCTGGAGGGAGTTCTGTCACGTGTGCTGACTCAGGGTCCTAGGAGAATGCACCAACCAGGCTTCTATCCCACAGAGCTTGCCCCCTTGACCATAGCAACCTGATTCTGAACATTGCCCGGAAACCTCTCCATAGAACAAGATGCCTTTACATATAAGGGTCTGCTGGCTGCACCGTGTCAGTCACAAGCCATGTGGAAGCCAATGGCAGATCCACATGGCCCCACCACAGATGTTTTATCACACACCTGTACACCACTGCTCTAGGCCCACTAATCAGCAGGCTCCAACTTACTGGCATCTCTGTTCTACACCATTTTCATGAAACCCAGTCAATCAAGGCACTGTCTGGTACACTCATGATCAGCAACACGACATCCAAAGGTTCTCCAGTGCCACGTGGTCATGGGAATTTCAAAAATTTCATGGTATTTATCAAGCCATTTCTCAAGGATGAACTTGGAGGCACTGTGGGTTTCTATTCATTCAGGAACCACTAAATGGTGAGGAAGCTCATTTCAATGAAAGCTCTGGAGAAACACTCAGAGGCAAGGCTTCCCAAGAGTGGCCAAAAGGTCACATCAAGCCAGGCCCATTGAGGTCTACAATGTGAGGTCCCTGTGTGTTTTGACTCTCAATTATGGCTGCCAGGTCTTTAAGAATAAAATCATGTGATATCCTGGCTGAGATTCCCAGTGCTCTGTGGAAAGCCACCCTGGGCCTAGATCTCAGTTTCCAAGGGCAACTCTCATGCGTGGCCTCCTAAAATCCCAACACAATTCATGGCAATACTTCTCTGAGTTCAGTACCAGAACTCAGTGTCTAAGGGGAATCACGCCAGAGTTCAAGCCCAGGTGGACAAAGTCATCCCCTCCAACCGCCACAGAAATGACCACAATTCCAACCAAAACACTGCCACATGGCCCTCATCTTCTTCCATATAGACACTCATCATAACCTCTGGCTGGAGGTTTCCATGAGGGGGCAGCCCAAGACAGTGTCTAGAATAAGCTCCCTTGCCCCTCATTTGCCTAATGTCAGGGTGGCCTGTGAACCAGGAGTGATCAAACACGCCTGCCATTAATACTGCTCTGCTTCTCCAAATTGAGGCCTACTGACTTTCGGGTATAGATTCTTTCTGTGAATTGGAGACATGAGAAAACCCAAGAACCTATGGGCTAGCCTCTGCAGGGCTTTGAAGAACTCATTTGACCCAAAGGATCCCTATTCTCACTTGATGGAGGTCAGGAACTTTCCAGAGGAAAGTGAGAGGCTTCATCCACAATGACTGCTCTTTTTGCCATTTTGGCTTTGGATGCACACATGGGATCTTTCTTTAATCCATCAGGTGCTGAGAATCTAAGCCACAGCCTCACACAGGGCCAAGAGGCTGATTCACACACAACCCTTTGCAAAGGAATTAAGCAAAAAGCCACAGGTGATGCCCCTTCATTTCCATTTGAAAACTGTTTACTTCAGGCTTCACAAAGGGGTAGCCTGAGGCAAAGACCTTCCTGACACTCAGGGCAACAGAACAATAGGTAAGCAAAAGGCCCAAAGCAGGGTTTCTCCACTGACACTTTACTGGTCACACTGATATCTGAGTTTTCTGAGATGCTTACCATTCCCTTCAGTTATCCAGTACACGGCCATGTCACAGAGCTGGGAGGTGGTACATATCTTGGACACAAAACCATGAGCCAATTCTGGAGAGTGGCCAGAATTCAGGAAGAAAACAGGAACTTAGCAAGATAGTAGGGGTTGCCCATAGATAAGGCAAGCCCCAGTCCATTCATAAATTGGAAAGGATGAATGCTGGAAAGTTTTCTACTAGACAGGACGCATCCATTGATTCATTCTCTTTTCCAATGTCTACAACCAGGGATACAGTGGGATACACAGACATAGAAACACTCGCCTTGTCAAATGACTTACTAGAAACAGTCCACTCCAAACCAAACAAACTGCCTTTCCTACCTATTCTCAGAACATGAGACAAAACCATAAACTCACACCCACACCCACTAAGGCACCTCCTTCCCCCAAGTAGGTCTGTGACTATCTGGAGTGTCTTCTGACTGGTGGGCCATACAATGTTCCCCCAAAATGGCCCGTCCTCTCTCAGATCTGGCCTCCTTGGCCTACTCAATGAAGTTGTCACGAGCCACCAGTGAGCCACTCACTACCTGCTTTCTCAGAAAAGTCCCCTCTTCAGAGCTTTCCTGGCATTTGGTCATCCTCACATCAGTAGGTACCAAGAAAGACTGACTCTCTCCTTGGTAAATGCAAACAAGTCAGCCCACTGGGACTGGGACTGAAACTGGCTCTGGGTGCCTGGCTTCCTGGTTGCCAAGTTCAAAGAGTTCCATCACCAAAGAAGTGAGGTGAGGTCACTTCCTTCAGGAACTGAATGAGGTCACTGCCTTGGCAACCAAATTGTCCTAACAGTTGCTTCCAAGGGTCCTATGAGATGGAGGCTGCCCCTGCTTCCTGTGACACTTTCACAAGTTAGAATGGTATATCCTCCATAGGCACCCAGGAACAGCTTTCCACACAGGCCTGGTTTGGTCCATCTTGTCTACATTAAGAAGAGAGAGGCTCATACAGACACAACCCTTCATCCTGACCAGGTTGTTTGCCATGGAAGATGACTTTTGCTCTCTCATGTCCTTCAGAGCTGCCTACTTCTTCTCCAGGGATCATTTCTGCATGGACCTTTGAGTTCTCAGCAGGTGGAAGATCCCCTACATTCCTCTATTGTAAGACCAACTCTGTCCCTGCTCTTCTGTAAAGTTGGATTGAGGGAACAGTGTATGGTTAGGGGTAAGAACATGTTTGATTTGGGTTAGGAATCATTCTACTGGATGAAGAATGGTATTGGGAACCTGCGATATATATAATAATGTATAGGTAAAGTATATGTATGACAACAGAAATCTAAGTAAGCTTTGAAGCCCAGAAGGGCATTGGGCCCTTGACTGGGATACTTAGCTTTGAATTACATTCTGCACAGATGTCTCAGATAAATTGATATACAATGGCATAAGACCTTGTACCTTGGATGATTGAATGTGGAAGAGAACATCCAGTCAAAAAGGGATAGTAGGTAGGATTAGGAAGATAGTCAGTAGGTTTAGGAAGAAGAGTGAGTATAACATTTGGACCAAAAGTTCTTTAGCAGTAGGGTGTCAGTTAGAGAGTAGATGTAAATGTCAGCACATGTGAAGAGTCAGTCACAAAAATGAATATGGGAAATTAGGTAGGAGAGCAGATATCAATAGAGACATTGGGGAATCAGTCAAAGTATAAAGTGAGTGATAGGATTAGATATTTTCAACAGGGTTGAGGTTGAATATGTACTCTTAGGACGAAGCAACTGTGTAGTCACCAATAGGATTGACATTTGAGAGCATTAGGCCCCTGGACAAGGATGTGTTTAGTAATCCATGCTCACTTTCCATTTAGACTTTGGTACAATCATAAGTGTGAACTTTGCATTATGTGTCCAGAATATCACTGTGATCAAATGTATATGTAGATCAGGTGACAAGAGTATTTCTTCCACCATTTCTGGGAGCAATATCTTGAAGACGTGTTGATTAGTATTTGGGGGCACCAATAGGTGTACCTTGTGTCTATGAATATAGAGATAATGCATGAATAGACCATACTGTGAATAAATAGTATAACTGGTTCCAATTTACATAATGGATTGAACTGATACCTGAAAATATATAGGAAATCTAATATTGATACAAAATCATTCATTCCAACCAGTTATATATCTAATGGTAATATTAAGGTTCTGGTTTACCATGAAGGCTGTGTGAGATTTGCTTGAAAAGTGATTATGGAAATCGAAAATAATGTGTTTGGAAAGAAGTCTCATGAAAAGGCCAGTCCAGAAATATACAGGAGGACATGTGTTCTGAAGCAGGAAGTGATTGAAAGTGAACCAAATGCCTGTAAATTTGTGAACTTGTGGATGAAATATATATCCTATGATGTGCATCAACTGAAGAAATAGTGATGTACCAGTGTCGAAAAAAAAAAGAAACGTCAAAATACACATCATGTATCATAGGAATCTACTTGCATTGATGCTAAACTCGGTCAGTTACTGTAGAAATATTAGGATTTCTAAGGACCATTCACTAGGAAACAAATGTGTATTTCAGGTGGATGAATATTTCTGAGAAGAATCTTTGGAAAAGATGATTATAAATCCACATACATGAACATGAATGAATTTAGGGAGTGTATAATAAGACACATATATTTCATACTTTGAAAAATCTGGAGAGATAGACTGTGTGTGTGTGTGTGTTTGTGTGTATATATATATATATATATATATATATATATATATATATATATATATACATACATTCAAACAATACAAACACACAGAGACTTTAAAAAGTCGAAATATATATGCCAATCAAAATTCATCATGAAATATGTATCATCCACAGATCCAAAAATATTTAATTTACTGAACATGGATTTATGTATCATGTTGTTCAAGTAGAAAGCTCACCCATAGGTTGAATTTTCAGTTCCAACAGCATTTACGAGGAGTGATCTCTTCTCACAATTTGTATCTGCCATGTCAGCCTCCTCACAAGAATGTACGTGGGATACCAGGTAGGATTCTATATGTGCAGGTAAAAATACATGTGCTGAATAGGCTACAGAGAAAGGGAGACAGGAATTCACATACTTGTTAACTTTACAAACACATGGAGAACTACTTCTCTTTAATTGGACTAGATTTATAACACCTAGCCTTTATAACGCCAAAGGAAATTCCAATTATACACCATGCCTCCTCTGAACTGCATGTATTGCTATTCTGTTTGTGTTATTTTCCTCCATCATATCAGGATTGGTAATCAGAGTCTAGGAGGGTATGGGTTAGTGTCAGGGATTCAGTATTTTGAATGGAAAATAGGAAAATGAATCCAATGTGTATGCAATTCTGTGCTACACAAAAATCTTCCCACTCTCATCAAGAACAATGCCTTGACATTACCTTTGCCCCAAGTAAGACAGGATTCGAAGCGAAGAGTTAGAAAATCTGTGAATACATATATACAATGGAAAATGCGCAGGAGTTCACAACCTTGGAGGTGGTAGAGGAGTTTCCATAAGTAAGGGACAGGATAAACACTCCCCAAACATGGAGCTCTGCTGGCCTAAAGACTTCTTGGGAAACTGCCTCTGAGGTTGGACCCTTGAAATATATGTTGTTGTCAGGAGCTTTATCTTCCTTTGTAGTGAGACCATCAAAGCTTGGTCTGCATCTATGTGGCCTGGAGGACATGGTTTCTGATTTTCCAATGAACATGAGGCAGCAGTGCTGAATTCTCTCTTTGTAGGTCAACTGTGGCCACTGGGGTCTAAGTGTTTCCCCGTGTGGACTGTGAGGCCATTTGGTCATCCTCCACTTTTCCTGGTGTTTCTTGCTGCTTCACTGGGAGTTTCCTATTTGCTTCATGAAATACAAGGAGTTCAACTGGGACACAGTGCTGGAGGGAGTTCTGTCACGTGTGCTGACTCAGGGTCCTAGGAGAATGCACCAACCAGGATTCTATCCCACAGAGCTTGCCCCCTTGACCATAGCAACCTGATTCTGAACATTGCCCGGAAACCTCTCCATAGAACAAGATGCCTTTACATATAAGGGTCTGCTGGCTGCACCGTGTCAGTCACAAGCCATGTGGAAGCCAATGGCAGATCCACATGGCCCCACCACAGATGTTTTATAACACACCTGCACACCACTGCTCTAGGCCCACTAATCAGCAGGCTCCAACTTACTGGCATCTCTGTTCTACACCATTTTCATGAAACCCAGTCAATCAAGGCACTGTCTGGTACACTCATGATCAGCAACAGGACACCCAAAGGTTCTCCAGTGCCACGTGGTCATGGGAATTTCAAAAATTTCATGGTATTTATCAAGCCATTTCTCAAGGATGAACTTGGAGGCACTGTGGGTTTCTATTCATTCAGGAACCACTAAATGGTGAGGAAGCTCATTTCAATGAAAGCTCTGGAGAAACACTCAGAGGCAAGGCTTCCCAAGAGTGGCCAAAAGGTCACATCAAGCCAGGCCCATTGAGGTCTAAAATGTGAGGTCCCTGTGTGTTTCGACTCTCAATTATGGCTGCCAGGTCTTTAAGAATAAAATCATGTGATATCCTGGCTGAGATTCCCAGTGCTCTGTGGAAAGCCACCCTGGGCCTAGATCTCAGTTTCCAAGGGCAACTCTCATGCGTGACCTCCTAAAATCCCAACACAATTCATGGCAATACTTCTCTGAGTTCAGTACCAGAACTCAGTCTCTAAGGGGAATCACGCCAGAGTTCAAGCCCAGGTGGACAAAGTCATCCCTTCCAACCGCCACAGAAATGACCACAATTCCAACCAAAACACTGCCACATGGCCCTCATCTTCTTCCATATAGACACTCATCATAACCTCTGGCTGGAGGTTTCCATGAGGGGGCAGCCCAAGACAGTGTCTAGAATAAGCTCCCTTGAACCTCATTTGCCTAATGTCAGGGTGGCCTGTGAACCAGGAGTGATCAAACACGCCTGCCATTAATACTGCTCTGCTTCTCCAAATTGAGGACTACTGACTTTCGGGTATAGATTCTTTCTGTGAATTGGAGACATGAGAAAACCCAAGAACCTATGGGATAGCCTCTGCAGGGCTTTGAAGAACTCATTTGACCCAAAGGATCCCTATTCTCACTTGATGGAGGTCAGGAACTTTCCAGAGGAAAGTGAGAGGCTTCATCCACAATGACTGCTCTTTTTGCCATTTTGGCTTTGGATGCACACATGGGATCTTTCTTTAATCCAGCAGGTGCTGAGAATCTAAGCCACAGCCTCACACAGGGCCAAGAGGCTGATTCACACACATCCCTTTGCAAAGGAATTAAGCAAAAAGCCACAGGTGATGGCCCTTCATTTCCATTTGAAAACTGTTTACTTCAGGCTTCACAAAGGGGTAGCCTGAGGCAAAGACCTTCCTGACATTCAGGGCAACAGAACAATAGGTAAGCAAAAGGCCCAAAGCAGGGTTTCTCCACTGACACTTTACTGGTCACACTGATATCTGAGTTTTCTGAGATGCTTGCCATTCCCTTCAGTTATCCAGTACACGGCCATGTCACAGAGATGGGAGGTGGTACATATCTTGGACACAAAACCATGAGCCAATTCTGGAGAGTGGCCAGAATTCAGGAAGAAAACAGGAACTTAGCAAGATAGTAGGTGTTGCCCATAGATAAGGCAAGCCCCAGTCCATTCATAAATTGGAAAGGATGAATGCTGGAAAGTTTTCTACTAGACAGGACGCATCCATTGATTCATTCTCTTTTCCAATGTCTACAACCAGGGATACAGTGGGATACACAGACATAGAAACACTCGCCTTGTCAAATGACTTACTAGAAACAGTCCACTCCAAACCAAACAAACTGCCTTTCCTACCTATTCTCAGAACATGAGACAAAACCATAAACTCACACCCACACCCACTAAGGCACCTCCTTCCCCCAAGTAGGTCTGTGACTATCTGGAGTGTCTTCTGACTGGTGGGCCATACAATGTTCCCCCAAAATGGCCCGTCCTCTCTCAGATCTGGCCTCCTTGGCCTACTCAATGAACTTGTCAGGAGCCACCAGTGAGCCACTCACTACCTGCTTTCTCAGAAAAGTCCCCTCTTCAGAGCTTTCCTGGCATTTGGTCATCCTCACATCAGTAGGTACCAAGAAAGACTGACTCTCTCCTTGGTAAATGCAAACAAGTCAGCCCACTGGGACTGGGACTGAAACTGGCTCTGGGTGCCTGGCTTCCTGGTTGCCAAGTTCAAAGAGTTCCATCACAAAAGAAGTGAGGTGAGGTCACTTCCTTCAGGAACTGAATGAGGTCACTGCCTTGGCAACCAAATTGTCCTAACAGTTGCTTCCAAGGGTCCTATGAGATGGAGGCTGCCCCTGCTTCCTGTGACACTTTCACAAGTTAGAATGGTATATCCTCCATAGGCACCCAGGAACAGCTTTCCACACAGGCCTGGTTTGGTCCATCTTGTCTACATTAAGAAGAGAGAGGCTCATACAGACACAACCCTTCATCCTGACCAGGTTGTTTGCATGGAAGATGACTTTTGCTCTCTCATGTCCTTCAGAGCTGCCTACTTCTTCTCCAGGGATCATTTCTGCATGGACCTTTGAGTTCTCAGCAGGTGGAAGATCCCCTACATTCCTCTATTGTAAGACCAACTCTGTCCCTGCTCTTCTGTAAAGTTGGATTGAGGGAACAGTGTATGGTTAGGGGTAAGAACATGTTTGATTTGGGTTAGGAATCATTCTACTGGATGAAGAATGGTATTGGGAACCTGCGATATATATAATAATGTATAGGTGAAGTATATGTATGACAACAGAAATCTAAGTAAGCTTTGAAGCCCAGAAGGGCATTGGGCCCTTGACTGGGATACTTAGCTTTGAATTACATTCTGCACAGATGTCTCAGATAAATTGATATACAATGGCATAAGACCTTGTACCTTGGATGATTGAATGTGGAAGAGAACATCCAGTCAAAAAGGGATAGTAGGTAGGATTAGGAAGATAGTCAGTAGGTTTAGGAAGAAGAGTGAGTATAACATTTGGACCAAAAGTTCTTTAGCAGTAGGGTGTCAGTTAGAGAGTAGATGTAAATGTCAGCACATGTGAAGAGTCAGTCACAATAATGAATATGGGAAATTAGGTAGGAGAGCAGATATCAATAGACATTGGGAAATCAGTCAAAGTATAAAGTGAGTGATAGGATTAGATATTTTCAACAGGGTTGAGGTTGAATATGTACTCTTAGGACGAAGCAACTGTGTAGTCACCAATAGGATTGACATTTGAGAGCATTAGGCCCCTGGACAAGGATGTGTTTAGTAATCCATGCTCACTTTCCATTTAGACTTTGGTACAATCATAAGTGTGAACTTTGCATTATGTGTCCAGAATATCACTGTGATCAAATGTATATGTAGATCAGGTGACATGAGTATTTCTTCCACCATTTCTGGGAGCAATATCTTGAAGACGTGTTGATTAGTATTTGGGGGCACCAATAGGTGTACCTTGTGTCTATGAATATAGAGATAATGCATGAATAGACCATACTGTGAATAAATAGTATAACTGGTTCCAATTTACATAATGGATTGAACTGATACCTGAAAATAT
Source organism: Urocitellus parryii (assembly GCF_045843805.1). NCBI lineage: Eukaryota > Metazoa > Chordata > Mammalia > Rodentia > Sciuridae > Urocitellus > Urocitellus parryii. The sequence goes on from NC_135535.1 coordinate 104,572,966, forward strand.
ATAGGAAATCTAATATTGATACACAATCATTCATTCCACCCAGTTATATATCTAATGGTAATATTAAGGTTCTGGTTTACCATGAAGGCTGTGTGAGATTTGCTTGAAAAGTGATTATGGAAATTGAAAATAATGTGTTTGGAAAGAAGTCTCATGAAAAGGCCAGTCCAGAAATATACAGGAGTACATGTGTTCTGAAGCAGGAAGTGATTGAAAGTGAACCAAATGCCTGTAAATTTGTGAACTTGTGGATGAAATATATATCCTATGATGTGCATCAACTGAAGAAATAGTGATGTACCAGTGTGGAAAAAAAAAAAAGAAACGTCAAAATACACATAATGTATCATAGGAATCTACTTGCATTGATGCTAAACTCGGTCAGTTACTGTAGAAATATTAGGATTTCTAAGGACCATTCACTAGGAAACAAATGTGTATTTCAGGTGGATGAATATTTCTGAGAATAATCTTTGGAAAAGATGATTATAAATCCACATACATGAACATGAATGAATTTAGGGAGTGTATAATAAGACACATATATTTCATACTTTGAAAAATCTAGAGAGAGAGACTGTGTGTGTGTGTGTGTGTGTGTGTGTGTGTGTGTGTATATATATATATATATATATATATATATATATATATATATACATTCAAACAATACAAACACACAGAGACTTTAAAAAGTCGAAATATATATGCCAATCAAAATTCATCATGAAATATGTATCATCCACAGATCCAAAAATATTTAATTTACTGAACATGGATTTATGTATCATGTTGTTCAAGTAGAAAGCTCACCCATAGGTTGAATTTTCAGTTCCAACAGCATTTACGAGGAGTGATCTCTTCTCACAATTTGTATCTGCCATGTCAGCCTCCTCACAAGAATGTACGTGGGATACCAGGTAGGATTCTATATGTGCATGTAAAAATACATGTGCTGAATAGGCTACAGAGAAAGGGAGACAGGAATTCACATACTTGTTAACTTTACAAACACATGGAGAACTACTTCTCTTTAATTGGACTAGATTTATAACACCTAGCCTTTATAATGCCAAAGGAAAGTCCAATTATACACCATGCCTCCTCTGAACTGCATGTATTGCTATTCTGTTTGTGTTATTTTCCTCCATCATATCAGGATTGGTAATCAGAGTCTAGGAGGGTATGGGTTAGTGTCAGGGATTCAGTATTTTGAATGGAAAATAGGAAAATGAATCCAATGTGTATGCAATTCTGTGCTACACAAAAATCTTCCCACTCTCATCAAGAACAATGCCTTGACATTACCTTTGCCCCAAGTAAGACAGGATTCGAAGCGAAGAGTTAGAAAATCTGTGAATACATATATACAATGGAAAATGCGCAGGAGTTCACAACCTTGGAGGTGGTAGAGGAGTTTCCATAAGTAAGGGACAGGATAAACACTCCCCAAACATGGAGCTCTGCTGGCCTAAAGACTTCTTGGGAAACTGCCTCTGAGGTTGGACCCTTGAAATATATGTTGTTGTCAGGAGCTTTATCTTCCTTTGTAGTGAGACCATCAAAGCTTGGTCTGCATCTATGTGGCCTGGAGGACATGGTTTCTGATTTTCCAATGAACATGAGGCAGCAGTGCTGAATTCTCTCTTTGTAGGTCAACTGTGGCCACTGGGGTCTAAGTGTTTCCCCGTGTGGACTGTGAGGCCATTTGGTCATCCTCCACTTTTCCTGGTGTTTCTTGCTGCTTCACTGGGAGTTTCCTATTTGCTTCATGAAATACAAGGAGTTCAACTGGGACACAGTGCTGGAGGGAGTTCTGTCACGTGTGCTGACTCAGGGTCCTAGGAGAATGCACCAACCAGGATTCTATCCCACAGAGCTTGCCCCCTTGACCATAGCAACCTGATTCTGAACATTGCCCGGAAACCTCTCCATAGAACAAGATGCCTTTACATATAAGGGTCTGCTGGCTGCACCGTGTCAGTCACAAGCCATGTGGAAGCCAATGGCAGATCCACATGGCCCCACCACAGATGTTTTATAACACACCTGCACACCACTGCTCTAGGCCCACTAATCAGCAGGCTCCAACTTACTGGCATCTCTGTTCTACACCATTTTCATGAAACCCAGTCAATCAAGGCACTGTCTGGTACACTCATGATCAGCAACAGGACACCCAAAGGTTCTCCAGTGCCACATGGTCATGGGAATTTCAAAAATTTCATGGTATTTATCAAGCCATTTCTCAAGGATGAACTTGGAGGCACTGTGGGTTTCTATTCATTCAGGAACCACTAAATGGTGAGGAAGCTCATTTCAATGAAAGCTCTGGAGAAACACTCAGAGGCAAGGCTTCCCAAGAGTGGCCAAAAGGTCACATCAAGCCAGGCCCATTGAGGTCTAAAATGTGAGGTCCCTGTGTGTTTCGACTCTCAATTATGGCTGCCAGGTCTTTAAGAATAAAATCATGTGATATCCTGGCTGAGATTCCCAGTGCTCTGTGGAAAGCCACCCTGGGCCTAGATCTCAGTTTCCAAGGGCAACTCTCATGCGTGACCTCCTAAAATCCCAACACAATTCATGGCAATACTTCTCTGAGTTCAGTACCAGAACTCAGTCTCTAAGGGGAATCACGCCAGAGTTCAAGCCCAGGTGGACAAAGTCATCCCTTCCAACCGCCACAGAAATGACCACAATTCCAACCAAAACACTGCCACATGGCCCTCATCTTCTTCCATATAGACACTCATCATAACCTCTGGCTGGAGGTTTCCATGAGGGGGCAGCCCAAGACAGTGTCTAGAATAAGCTCCCTTGAACCTCATTTGCCTAATGTCAGGGTGGCCTGTGAACCAGGAGTGATCAAACACGCCTGCCATTAATACTGCTCTGCTTCTCCAAATTGAGGACTACTGACTTTCGGGTATAGATTCTTTCTGTGAATTGGAGACATGAGAAAACCCAAGAACCTATGGGCTAGCCTCTGCAGGGCTTTGAAGAACTCATTTGACCCAAAGGATCCCTATTCTCACTTGATGGAGGTCAGGAACTTTCCAGAGGAAAGTGAGAGGCTTCATCCACAATGACTGCTCTTTTTGCCATTTTGGCTTTGGATGCACACATGGGATCTTTCTTTAATCCAGCAGGTGCTGAGAATCTAAGCCACAGCCTCACACAGGGCCAAGAGGCTGATTCACACACATCCCTTTGCAAAGGAATTAAGCAAAAAGCCACAGGTGATGGCCCTTCATTTCCATTTGAAAACTGTTTACTTCAGGCTTCACAAAGGGGTAGCCTGAGGCAAAGACCTTCCTGACATTCAGGGCAACAGAACAATAGGTAAGCAAAAGGCCCAAAGCAGGGTTTCTCCACTGACACTTTACTGGTCACACTGATATCTGAGTTTTCTGAGATGCTTGCCATTCCCTTCAGTTATCCAGTACACGGCCATGTCACAGAGATGGGAGGTGGTACATATCTTGGACACAAAACCATGAGCCAATTCTGGAGAGTGGCCAGAATTCAGGAAGAAAACAGGAACTTAGCAAGATAGTAGGTGTTGCCCATAGATAAGGCAAGCCCCAGTCCATTCATAAATTGGAAAGGATGAATGCTGGAAAGTTTTCTACTAGACAGGACGCATCCATTGATTCATTCTCTTTTCCAATGTCTACAACCAGGGATACAGTGGGATACACAGACATAGAAACACTCGCCTTGTCAAATGACTTACTAGAAACAGTCCACTCCAAACCAAACAAACTGCCTTTCCTACCTATTCTCAGAACATGAGACAAAACCATAAACTCACACCCACACCCACTAAGGCACCTCCTTCCCCCAAGTAGGTCTGTGACTATCTGGAGTGTCTTCTGACTGGTGGGCCATACAATGTTCCCCCAAAATGGCCCGTCCTCTCTCAGATCTGGCCTCCTTGGCCTACTCAATGAAGTTGTCACGAGCCACCAGTGAGCCACTCACTACCTGCTTTCTCAGAAAAGTCCCCTCTTCAGAGCTTTCCTGGCATTTGGTCATCCTCACATCAGTAGGTACCAAGAAAGACTGACTCTCTCCTTGGTAAATGCAAACAAGTCAGCCCACTGGGACTGGGACTGAAACTGGCTCTGGGTGCCTGGCTTCCTGGTTGCCAAGTTCAAAGAGTTCCATCACAAAAGAAGTGAGGTGAGGTCACTTCCTTCAGGAACTGAATGAGGTCACTGCCTTGGCAACCAAATTGTCCTAACAGTTGCTTCCAAGGTTCCTATGAGATGGAGGCTGCCCCTGCTTCCTGTGACACTTTCACAAGTTAGAATGGTATATCCTCCATAGGCACCCAGGAACAGCTTTCCACACAGGCCTGGTTTGGTCCATCTTGTCTACATTAAGAAGAGAGAGGCTCATACAGACACAACCCTTCATCCTGACCAGGTTGTTTGCCATGGAAGATGACTTTTGCTCTCTCATGTCCTTCAGAGCTGCCTACTTCTTCTCCAGGGATCATTTCTGCATGGACCTTTGAGTTCTCAGCAGGTGGAAGATCCCCTACATTCCTCTATTGTAAGACCAACTCTGTCCCTGCTCTTCTGTAAAGTTGGATTGAGGGAACAGTGTATGGTTAGGGGTAAGAACATGTTTGATTTGGGTTAGGAATCATTCTACTGGATGAAGAATGGTATTGGGAACCTGCGATATATATAATAATGTATAGGTGAAGTATATGTATGACAACAGAAATCTAAGTAAGCTTTGAAGCCCAGAAGGGCATTGGGCCCTTGACTGGGATACTTAGCTTTGAATTACATTCTGCACAGATGTCTCAGATAAATTGATATACAATGGCATAAGACCTTGTACCTTGGATGATTGAATGTGGAAGAGAACATCCAGTCAAAAAGGGATAGTAGGTAGGATTAGGAAGATAGTCAGTAGGTTTAGGAAGAAGAGTGAGTATAACATTTGGACCAAAAGTTCTTTAGCAGTAGGGTGTCAGTTAGAGAGTAGATGTAAATGTCAGCACATGTGAAGAGTCAGTCACAATAATGAAGATGGGAAATTAGGTAGGAGAGCAGATATCAATAGATACATTGGGAAATCAGTCAAAGTATAAAGTGAGTGATAGGATTAGATATTTTCAACAGGGTTGAGGTTGAATATGTACTCTTAGGACGAAGCAACTGTGTAGTCACCAATAGGATTGACATTTGAGAGCATTAGGCCCCTGGACAAGGATGTGTTTAGTAATCCATGCTCACTTTCCATTTAGACTTTGGTACAATCATAAGTGTGAACTTTGCATTATGTGTCCAGAATATCACTGTGATCAAATGTATATGTAGATCAGGTGACATGAGTATTTCTTCCACCATTTCTGGGAGCAATATCTTGAAGATGGGTTGATTAGTATTTGGGGGCACCAATAGGTGTACCTTGTGTCTATGAATATAGAGATAATGCATGAATAGACCATACTGTGAATAAATAGTATAACGGGTTCCAATTTACATAATGGATTGAACTGATACCTGAAAATATATAGGAAATCTAATATTGATACACAATCATTCATTCCAACCAGTTATATATCTAATGGTAATATTAGGGTTCTGGTTTACCATGAAGGCTGTGTGAGATTTGCTTGAAAAGTGATTATGGAAATCGAAAATAATGTGTTTGGAAAGAAGTCTCATGAAAAGGCCAGTCCAGAAATATACAGGAGTACATGTGTTCTGAAGCAGGAAGTGATTGAAAGTGAACCAAATGCCTGTAAATTTGTGAACTTGTGGATGAAATATATATCCTATGATGTGCATCAACTGAAGAAATAGTGATGTACCAGTGTCGAAAAAAAAGAAACGTCAAAATACACATCATGTATCATAGGAATCTACTTGCATTGATGCTAAACTCGGTCAGTTACTGTAGAAATATTAGGATTTCTAAGGACCATTCACTAGGAAACAAATGTGTATTTCAGGTGGATGAATATTTCTGAGAATAATCTTTGGACAAGATGATTATAAATCCACATACATGAACATGAATGAATTTAGGGAGTGTATAATAAGACGCATATATTTCATACTTTGAAAAATCTGGAGAGAGAGACTGTGTGTGTGTGTGTGTTTGTGTGTTTGTGTATATATATATATATATATATATATATATATATATATACATATATATACACATACATTCAAACAATACAAACACACAGAGACTTTAAAAAGTCGAAATATATATGCCAATCAAAATTCATCATGAAATATGTATCATCCACAGATCCAAAAATATTTAATTTACTGAACATGGATTTATGTATCATGTTGTTCAAGTAGAAAGCTCACCCATAGGTTGAATTTTCAGTTCCAACAGCATTTACGAGGAGTGATCTCTTCTCACAATTTGTATCTGCCATGTCAGCCTCCTCACAAGAATGTACGTGGGATACCAGGTAGGATTCTATATGTGCATGTAAAAATACATGTGCTGAATAGGCTACAGAGAAAGGGAGACAGGAATTCACATACTTGTTAACTTTACAAACACATGGAGAACTACTTCTCTTTAATTGGACTAGATTTATAACACCTAGCCTTTATAATGCCAAAGGAAAGTCCAATTATACACCATGCCTCCTCTGAACTGCATGTATTGCTATTCTGTTTGTGTTATTTTCCTCCATCATATCAGGATTGGTAATCAGAGTCTAGGAGGGTATGGGTTAGTGTCAGGGATTCAGTATTTTGAATGGAAAATAGGAAAATGAATCCAATGTGTATGCAATTCTGTGCTACACAAAAATCTTCCCACTCTCATCAAGAACAATGCCTTGACATTACCTTTGCCCCAAGTAAGACACGATTCGAAGAGAAGAGTTAGAAAATCTGTGAATACATATATACAATGGAAAATGCTCAGGAGTTCACAACCTTGGAGGTGGTAGAGGAGTTTCCATAAGTAAGGGACAGGATAAACACTCCCCAAACATGGAGCTCTGCTGGCCTAAAGACTTCTTGGGAAACTGCCTCTGAGGTTGGACCCTTGAAATATATGTTGTTGTCAGGAGCTTTATCTTCCTTTGTAGTGAGACCATCAAAGCTTGGTCTGCATCTATGTGGCCTGGAGGACATGGTTTCTGATTTTCCAATGAACATGAGGCAGCAGTGCTGAATTCTCTCTTTGTAGGTCAACTGTGGCCACTGGGGTCTAAGTGTTTCCCCGTGTGGACTGTGAGGCCATTTGGTCATCCTCCACTTTTCCTGGTGTTTCTTGCTGCTTCACTGGGAATTTCCTATTTGCTTCATGAAATACAACGAGTTCAACTGGGACACAGTGCTGGAGGGAGTTCTGTCACGTGTGCTGACTCAGGGTCCTAGGAGAATGCACCAACCAGGCTTCTATCCCACAGAGCTTGCCCCCTTGACCATAGCAACCTGATTCTGAACATTGCCCGGAAACCTCTCCATAGAACAAGATGCCTTTACATATAAGGGTCTGCTGGCTGCACCGTGTCAGTCACAAGCCATGTGGAAGCCAATGGCAGATCCACATGGCCCCACCACAGATGTTTTATCACACACCTGCACACCACTGCTCTAGGCCCACTAATCAGCAGGCTCCAACTTACTGGCATCTCTGTTCTATACCATTTTCATGAAACCCAGTCAATCAAGGCACTGTCTGGTACACTCATGATCAGCAACAGGACACCCAAAGGTTCTCCAGTGCCACGTGGTCATGGGAATTTCAAAAATTTCATGGTATTTATCAAGCCATTTCTCAAGGATGAACTTGGAGGCACTGTGGGTTTCTATTCATTCAGGAACCACTAAATGGTGAGGAAGCTCATTTCAATGAAAGCTCTGGAGAAACACTCAGAGGCAAGGCTTCCCAAGAGTGGCCAAAAGGTCACATCAAGCCAGGCCCATTGAGGTCTACAATGTGAGGTCCCTGTGTGTTTTGACTCTCCATTATGGCTGCCAGGTCTTTAAGAATAAAATCATGTGATATCCTGGCTGAGATTCCCAGTGCTCTGTGGAAAGCCACCCTGGGCCTAGATCTCAGTTTCCAAGGGCAACTCTCATGCGTGGCCTCCTAAAATCCCAACACAATTCATGGCAATACTTCTCTGAGTTCAGTACCAGAACTCAGTCTCTAAGGGGAATCACGCCAGAGTTCAAGCCCAGGTGGACAAAGTCATCCCTTCCAACCGCCACAGAAATGACCACAATTCCTACCAAAACGCTGCCACATGGCCCTCATCTTCTTCCATATAGACACTCATCATAACCTCTGGCTGGAGGTTTCCATGAGGGGGCAGCCCAAGACAGTGTCTAGAATAGGCTCCCTTGCCCTTCATTTGCCTAATATCAGGGTGGCCTGTGAACCAGGAGTGATCAAATACGCCTGCCATTAATACTGCTCTGCTTCTCCAAATTGAGGACTACTGACTTTCGGGTATAGATTCTTTCTGTGAATTGGAGACATGAGAAAACCCAAGAACCTATGGGATAGCCTCTGCAGGGCTTTGAAGAACTCATTTGACCCAAAGGATCCCTATTCTCACTTGATGGAGGTCAGGAACTTTCCAGAGGAAAGTGAGAGTCTTCATCCACAATGACTGCTCTTTTTGCCATTTTGGCTTTGGATGCACACATGGGATCTTTCTTTAATCCATCAGGTGCTGAGAATCTAAGCCACAGCCTCACACAGGGCCAAGAGGCTGATTCACACACATCCCTTTGCAAAGGAATTAAGCAAAAAGCCACAGGTGATGCCCCTTCATTTCCATTTGAAAACTGGTTACTTCAGGCTTCACAAAGGGGTAGCCTGAGGCAAAGACCTTCCTGACATTCAGGGCAACAGAACAATAGGTAAGCAAAAGGCCCAAAGCAGGGTTTCTCCACTGACACTTTACTGGTCACACTGATATCTGAGTTTTCTGAGATGCTTGCCATTCCCTTCAGTTATCCAGTACATGGCCATGTCACAGAGCTGGGAGGTGGTACATATCTTGGACACAAAACCATGAGCCAATTCTGGAGAGTGGCCAGAATTCAGGAAGAAAACAGGAACTTAGCAAGATAGTAGGTGTTGCCCATAGATAAGGCAAGCCCCAGTCCATTCATAAATTGGAAAGGATGAATGCTGGAAAGTTTTCTACTAGACAGGACGCATCCATTGATTCATTCTCTTTTCCAATGTCTACAACCAGGGATACAGTGGGATACACAGACATAGAAACACTCGCCTTGTCAAGTGACTTACTAGAAACAGTCCACTCCAAACCAAGCAAACTGCCTTTCCTACCTATTCTCAGAACATGAGACAAAACCATAAACTCACACCCACACCCACTAAGGCACCTCCTTCCCCCAAGTAGGTCTGTGACTATCTGGAGTGTCTTCTGACTGGTGGGCCATACAATGTTCCCCCAAAATGGCCCGTCCTCTCTCAGATCTGGCCTCCTTGGCCTACTCAATGAAGTTGTCAGGAGCCACCAGTGAGCCACTCACTACCTGCATTCTCAGAAAAGTCCCCTCTTCAGAGCTTTCCTGGCATTTGGTCATCCTCACATCAGTAGGTACCAAGAAAGACTGACTCTCTCCTTGGTAAATGCAAACAAGTCAGCCCACTGGGACTGGGACTGAAACTGGCTCTGGGTGCCTGGCTTCCTGGTTGCCAAGTTCAAAGAGTTCCATCACAAAAGAAGTGAGGTGAGGTCACTTCCTTCAGGAACTGAATGAGGTCACTGCCTTGGCAACCAAATTGTCCTAACAGTTGCTTCCAAGGGTCCTATGAGATGGAGGCTGCCCCTGCTTCCTGTGACACTTTCACAAGTTAGAATGGTATATCCTCCATAGGCACCCAGGAACAGCTTTCCACACAGGCCTGGTTTGGTCCATCTTGTCTACATTAAGAAGAGAGAGGCTCATACAGACACAACCCTTCATCCTGACCAGGTTGTTTGCCATGGAAGATGACTTTTGCTCTCCCATGTCCTTCAGAGCTGCCTACTTCTTCTCCAGGGATCATTTCTGCATGGACCTTTGAGTTCTCAGCAGGTGGAAGATCCCCTACATTCCTCTATTGTAAGACCAACTCTGTCCCTGCTCTTCTGTAAAGTTGGATTGAGGGAACAGTGTATGGTTAGGGGTAAGAACATGTTTGATTTGGGTTAGGAATCATTCTACTGGGTGAAGAATGGTATTGGGAACCTGCGAAATATATAATAATGTATAGGTGAAGTATATGTATGACAACAGAAATCTAAGTAAGCTTTGAAGCCCAGAAGGGCATTGGGCCCTTGACTGGGATACTTAGCTTTGAATTACATTCTGCACAGATGTCTCAGATCAATTGATATACAATGGCATAAGACCTTGTACCTTGGATGATTGAATGTGGAAGAGAACATCCAGTCAAAAAGGGATAGTAGGTAGGATTAGGAAGATAGTCAGTAGGTTTAGGAAGAAGAGTGAGTATAACATTTGGACCAAAAGTTCTTTAGCAGTAGGGTGTCAGTTAGAGAGTAGATGTAAATGTCAGCACATGTGAAGAGTCAGTCACAATAATGAAGATGGGAAATTAGGTAGGAGAGCAGATATCAATAGATACATTGGGAAATCAGTCAAAGTATAAAGTGAGTGATAGGATTAGATATTTTCAACAGGGTTGAGGTTGAATATGTACTCTTAGGACGAAGCAACTGTGTAGTCACCAATAGGATTGACATTTGAGAGCATTAGGCCCCTGGACAAGGATGTGTTTAGTAATCCATGCTCACTTTCCATTTAGACTTTGGTACAATCATAAGTGTGAACTTTGCATTATGTGTCCAGAATATCACTGTGATCAAATGTATATGTAGATCAGGTGACATGAGTATTTCTTCCACCATTTCTGGGAGCAATATCTTGAAGATGGGTTGATTAGTATTTGGGGGCACCAATAGGTGTACCTTGTGTCTATGAATATAGAGATAATGCATGAATAGACCATACTGTGAATAAATAGTATAACGGGTTCCAATTTACATAATGGATTGAACTGATACCTGAAAATATATAGGAAATCTAATATTGATACACAATCATTCATTCCAACCAGTTATATATCTAATGGTAATATTAGGGTTCTGGTTTACCATGAAGGCTGTGTGAGATTTGCTTGAAAAGTGATTATGGAAATCGAAAATAATGTGTTTGGAAAGAAGTCTCATGAAAAGGCCAGTCCAGAAATATACAGGAGTACATGTGTTCTGAAGCAGGAAGTGATTGAAAGTGAACCAAATGCCTGTAAATTTGTGAACTTGTGGATGAAATATATATCCTATGATGTGCATCAACTGAAGAAATAGTGATGTACCAGTGTCGAAAAAAAAGAAACGTCAAAATACACATCATGTATCATAGGAATCTACTTGCATTGATGCTAAACTCGGTCAGTTACTGTAGAAATATTAGGATTTCTAAGGACCATTCACTAGGAAACAAATGTGTATTTCAGGTGGATGAATATTTCTGAGAATAATCTTTGGACAAGATGATTATAAATCCACATACATGAACATGAATGAATTTAGGGAGTGTATAATAAGACGCATATATTTCATACTTTGAAAAATCTGGAGAGAGAGACTGTGTGTGTGTGTGTGTTTGTGTGTTTGTGTATATATATATATATATATATATATATATATATATATATACATATATATACACATACATTCAAACAATACAAACACACAGAGACTTTAAAAAGTCGAAATATATATGCCAATCAAAATTCATCATGAAATATGTATCATCCACAGATCCAAAAATATTTAATTTACTGAACATGGATTTATGTATCATGTTGTTCAAGTAGAAAGCTCACCCATAGGTTGAATTTTCAGTTCCAACAGCATTTACGAGGAGTGATCTCTTCTCACAATTTGTATCTGCCATGTCAGCCTCCTCACAAGAATGTACGTGGGATACCAGGTAGGATTCTATATGTGCATGTAAAAATACATGTGCTGAATAGGCTACAGAGAAAGGGAGACAGGAATTCACATACTTGTTAACTTTACAAACACATGGAGAACTACTTCTCTTTAATTGGACTAGATTTATAACACCTAGCCTTTATAATGCCAAAGGAAAGTCCAATTATACACCATGCCTCCTCTGAACTGCATGTATTGCTATTCTGTTTGTGTTATTTTCCTCCATCATATCAGGATTGGTAATCAGAGTCTAGGAGGGTATGGGTTAGTGTCAGGGATTCAGTATTTTGAATGGAAAATAAGAAAATGAATCCAATGTGTATGCAATTCTGTGCTACACAAAAATCTTCCCACTCTCATCAAGAACAATGCCTTGACATTACCTTTGCCCCAAGTAAGACACGATTCGAAGAGAAGAGTTAGAAAATCTGTGAATACATATATACAATGGAAAATGCTCAGGAGTTCACAACCTTGGAGGTGGTAGAGGAGTTTCCATAAGTAAGGGACAGGATAAACACTCCCCAAACATGGAGCTCTGCTGGCCTAAAGACTTCTTGGGAAACTGCCTCTGAGGTTGGACCCTTGAAATATATGTTGTTGTCAGGAGCTTTATCTTCCTTTGTAGTGAGACCATCAAAGCTTGGTCTGCATCTATGTGGCCTGGAGGACATGGTTTCTGATTTTCCAATGAACATGAGGCAGCAGTGCTGAATTCTCTCTTTGTAGGTCAACTGTGGCCACTGGGGTCTAAGTGTTTCCCCGTGTGGACTGTGAGGCCATTTGGTCATCCTCCACTTTTCCTGGTGTTTCTTGCTGCTTCACTGGGAATTTCCTATTTGCTTCATGAAATACAACGAGTTCAACTGGGACACAGTGCTGGAGGGAGTTCTGTCACGTGTGCTGACTCAGGGTCCTAGGAGAATGCACCAACCAGGCTTCTATCCCACAGAGCTTGCCCCCTTGACCATAGCAACCTGATTCTGAACATTGCCCGGAAACCTCTCCATAGAACAAGATGCCTTTACATATAAGGGTCTGCTGGCTGCACCGTGTCAGTCACAAGCCATGTGGAAGCCAATGGCAGATCCACATGGCCCCACCACAGATGTTTTATCACACACCTGCACACCACTGCTCTAGGCCCACTAATCAGCAGGCTCCAACTTACTGGCATCTCTGTTCTACACCATTTTCATGAAACCCAGTCAATCAAGGCACTGTCTGGTACACTCATGATCAGCAACAGGACACCCAAAGGTTCTCCAGTGCCACGTGGTCATGGGAATTTCAAAAATTTCATGGTATTTATCAAGCCATTTCTCAAGGATGAACTTGGAGGCACTGTGGGTTTCTATTCATTCAGGAACCACTAAATGGTGAGGAAGCTCATTTCAATGAAAGCTCTGGAGAAACACTCAGAGGCAAGGCTTCCCAAGAGTGGCCAAAAGGTCACATCAAGCCAGGCCCATTGAGGTCTACAATGTGAGGTCCCTGTGTGTTTTGACTCTCCATTATGGCTGCCAGGTCTTTAAGAATAAAATCATGTGATATCCTGGCTGAGATTCCCAGTGCTCTGTGGAAAGCCACCCTGGGCCTAGATCTCAGTTTCCAAGGGCAACTCTCATGCGTGGCCTCCTAAAATCCCAACACAATTCATGGCAATACTTCTCTGAGTTCAGTACCAGAACTCAGTCTCTAAGGGGAATCACGCCAGAGTTCAAGCCCAGGTGGACAAAGTCATCCCTTCCAACCGCCACAGAAATGACCACAATTCCTACCAAAACGCTGCCACATGGCCCTCATCTTCTTCCATATAGACACTCATCATAACCTCTGGCTGGAGGTTTCCATGAGGGGGCAGCCCAAGACAGTGTCTAGAATAGGCTCCCTTGCCCTTCATTTGCCTAATATCAGGGTGGCCTGTGAACCAGGAGTGATCAAATACGCCTGCCATTAATACTGCTCTGCTTCTCCAAATTGAGGACTACTGACTTTCGGGTATAGATTCTTTCTGTGAATTGGAGACATGAGAAAACCCAAGAACCTATGGGATAGCCTCTGCAGGGCTTTGAAGAACTCATTTGACCCAAAGGATCCCTATTCTCACTTGATGGAGGTCAGGAACTTTCCAGAGGAAAGTGAGAGTCTTCATCCACAATGACTGCTCTTTTTGCCATTTTGGCTTTGGATGCACACATGGGATCTTTCTTTAATCCATCAGGTGCTGAGAATCTAAGCCACAGCCTCACACAGGGCCAAGAGGCTGATTCACACACATCCCTTTGCAAAGGAATTAAGCAAAAAGCCACAGGTGATGCCCCTTCATTTCCATTTGAAAACTGTTTACTTCAGGCTTCACAAAGGGGTAGCCTGAGGCAAAGACCTTCCTGACATTCAGGGCAACAGAACAATAGGTAAGCAAAAGGCCCAAAGCAGGGTTTCTCCACTGACACTTTACTGGTCACACTGATATCTGAGTTTTCTGAGATGCTTGCCATTCCCTTCAGTTATCCAGTACATGGCCATGTCACAGAGCTGGGAGGTGGTACATATCTTGGACACAAAACCATGAGCCAATTCTGGAGAGTGGCCAGAATTCAGGAAGAAAACAGGAACTTAGCAAGATAGTAGGTGTTGCCCATAGATAAGGCAAGCCCCAGTCCATTCATAAATTGGAAAGGATGAATGCTGGAAAGTTTTCTACCAGACAGGACGCATCCATTGATTCATTCTCTTTTCCAATGTCTACAACCAGGGATACAGTGGGATACACAGACATAGAAACACTCGCCTTGTCAAGTGACTTACTAGAAACAGTCCACTCCAAACCAAACAAACTGCCTTTCCTACCTATTCTCAGAACATGAGACAAAACCATAAACTCACACCCACACCCACTAAGGCACCTCCTTCCCCCAAGTAGGTCTGTGACTATCTGGAGTGTCTTCTGACTGGTGGGCCATACAATGTTCCCCCAAAATGGCCCGTCCTCTCTCAGATCTGGCCTCCTTGGCCTACTCAATGAAGTTGTCAGGAGCCACCAGTGAGCCACTCACTACCTGCTTTCTCAGAAAAGTCCCCTCTTCAGAGCTTTCCTGGCATTTGGTCATCCTCACATCAGTAGGTACCAAGAAAGACTGACTCTCTCCTTGGTAAATGCAAACAAGTCAGCCCACTGGGACTGGGACTGAAACTGGCTCTGGGTGCCTGGCTTCCTGGTTGCCAAGTTCAAAGAGTTCCATCACAAAAGAAGTGAGGTGAGGTCACTTCCTTCAGGAACTGAATGAGGTCACTGCCTTGGCAACCAAATTGTCCTAACAGTTGCTTCCAAGGGTCCTATGAGATGGAGGCTGCCCCTGCTTCCTGTGACACTTTCACAAGTTAGAATGGTATATCCTCCATAGGCACCCAGGAACAGCTTTCCACACAGGCCTGGTTTGGTCCATCTTGTCTACATTAAGAAGAGAGAGGCTCATACAGACACAACCCTTCATCCTGACCAGGTTGTTTGCCATGGAAGATGACTTTTGCTCTCCCATGTCCTTCAGAGCTGCCTACTTCTTCTCCAGGGATCATTTCTGCATGGACCTTTGAGTTCTCAGCAGGTGGAAGATCCCCTACATTCCTCTATTGTAAGACCAACTCTGTCCCTGCTCTTCTGTAAAGTTGGATTGAGGGAACAGTGTATGGTTAGGGGTAAGAACATGTTTGATTTGGGTTAGGAATCATTCTACTGGGTGAAGAATGGTATTGGGAACCTGCGAAATATATAATAATGTATAGGTGAAGTATATGTATGACAACAGAAATCTAAGTAAGCTTTGAAGCCCAGAAGGGCATTGGGCCCTTGACTGGGATACTTAGCTTTGAATTACATTCTGCACAGATGTCTCAGATCAATTGATATACAATGGCATAAGACCTTGTACCTTGGATGATTGAATGTGGAAGAGAACATCCAGTCAAAAAGGGATAGTAGGTAGGATTAGGAAGATAGTCAGTAGGTTTAGGAAGAAGAGTGAGTATAACATTTGGACCAAAAGTTCTTTAGCAGTAGGGTGTCAGTTAGAGAGTAGATGTAAATGTCAGCACATGTGAAGAGTCAGTCACAATAATGAAGATGGGAAATTAGGTAGGAGAGCAGATATCAATAGATACATTGGGAAATCAGTCAAAGTATAAAGTGAGTGATAGGATTAGATATTTTCAACAGGGTTGAGGTTGAATATGTACTCTTAGGACGAAGCAACTGTGTAGTCACCAATAGGATTGACATTTGAGAGCATTAGGCCCCTGGACAAGGATGTGTTTAGTAATCCATGCTCACTTTCCATTTAGACTTTGGTACAATCATAAGTGTGAACTTTGCATTATGTGTCCAGAATATCACTGTGATCAAATGTATATGTAGATCAGGTGACATGAGTATTTCTTCCACCATTTCTGGGAGCAATATCTTGAAGACGTGTTGATTAGTATTTGGGGGCACCAATAGGTGTACCTTGTGTCTATGAATATAGAGATAATGCATGAATAGACCATACTGTGAATAAATAGTATAACGGGTTCCAATTTACATAATGGATTGAACTGATACCTGAAAATATATAGGAAATCTAATATTGATACACAATCATTCATTCCAACCAGTTATATATCTAATGGTAATATTAGGGTTCTGGTTTACCATGAAGGCTGTGTGAGATTTGCTTGAAAAGTGATTATGGAAATCGAAAATAATGTGTTTGGAAAGAAGTCTCATGAAAAGGCCAGTCCAGAAATATACAGGAGTACATGTGTTCTGAAGCAGGAAGTGATTGAAAGTGAACCAAATGCCTGTAAATTTGTGAACTTGTGGATGAAATATATATCCTATGATGTGCATCAACTGAAGAAATAGTGATGTACCAGTGTCGAAAAAAAAAAGAAACGTCAAAATACACATCATGTATCATAGGAATCTACTTGCATTGATGCTAAACTCGGTCAGTTACTGTAGAAATATTAGGATTTCTAAGGACCATTCACTAGGAAACAAATGTGTATTTCAGGTGGATGAATATTTCTGAGAATAATCTTTGGAAAAGATGATTATAAATCCACATACATGAACATGAATGAATTTAGGGAGTGTATAATGAGACACATATATTTCATACTTTGAAAAATCTGGAGAGAGAGACTGTGTGTGTGTGTGTGTTTGTATATATATATATATATATATATATATATATATATATATATACATTCAAACAATACAAACACACAGAGACTTTAAAAAGTCGAAATATATATGCCAATCAAAATTCATCATGAAATATGTATCATCCACAGATCCAAAAATATTTAATTTACTGAACATGGATTTATGTATCATGTTGTTCAAGTAGAAAGCTCACCCATAGGTTGAATTTTCAGTTCCAACAGCATTTACGAGGAGTGATCTCTTGTCACAATTTGTATCTGCCATGTCAGCCTCCTCACAAGAATGTACGTGGGATACCAGGTAGGATTCTATATGTGCATGTAAAAATACATGTGCTGAATAGGCTACAGAGAAAGGGAGACAGGAATTCACATACTTGTTAACTTTACAAACACATGGAGAACTACTTCTCTTAAATTGGACTAGATTTATAACACCTAGCCTTTATAATGCCAAAGGAAAGTCCAATTATACACCATGCCTCCTCTGAACTGCATGTATTGCTATTCTGTTTGTGTTATTTTCCTCCATCATATCAGGATTGGTAGTCAGAGTCTAGGAGGGTATGGGTTAGTGTCAGGGATTCAGTATTTTGAATGGAAAATAGGAAAATGAATCCAATGTGTATGCAATTCTGTGCTACACAAAAATCTTCCCACTCTCATCAAGAACAATGCCTTGACATTACCTTTGCCCCAAGTAAGACACGATTCGAAGAGAAGAGTTAGAAAATCTGTGAATACATATATACAATGGAAAATGCTCAGGAGTTCACAACCTTGGAGGTGGTAGAGGAGTTTCCATAAGTAAGGGACAGGATAAACACTCCCCAAACATGGAGCTCTGCTGGCCTAAAGACTTCTTGGGAAACTGCCTCTGAGGTTGGACCCTTGAAATATATGTTGTTGTCAGGAGCTTTATCTGCCTTTGTAGTGAGACCATCAAAGCTTGGTCTGCATCTATGTGGCCTGGAGGACATGGTTTCTGATTTTCCAATGATCATGAGGCAGCAGTGCTGAATTCTCTCTTTGTAGGTCAACTGTGGCCACTGGGGTCTAAGTGTTTCCCCGTGTGGACTGTGAGGCCATTTGGTCATCCTCCACTTTTCCTGGTGTTTCTTGCTGCTTCACTGGGAGTTTCCTATTTGCTTCATGAAATACAAGGAGTTCAACTGGGACACAGTGCTGGAGGGAGTTCTGTCACGTGTGCTGACTCAGGGTCCTAGGAGAATGCACCAACCAGGCTTCTATCCCACAGAGCTTGCCCCCTTGACCATAGCAACCTGATTCTGAACATTGCCCGGAAACCTCTCCATAGAACAAGATGCCTTTACATATAAGGGTCTGCTGGCTGCACCGTGTCAGTCACAAGAAATGTGGAAGCCAATGTCACATCCACATGGCCCCACCACAGATGTTTTATCACACACCTGCACACCACTGCTCTAGGCCCACTAATCAGCAGGCTCCAACTTACTGGCATCTCTGTTCTACACCATTTTCATGAAACCCAGTCAATCAAGGCACTGTCTGGTACACTCATGATCAGCAACAGGACACCCAAAGGTTCTCCAGTGCCATGTGGTCATGGGAATTTCAAAAATTTCATGGTATTTATCAAGCCATTTCTCAAGGATGAACTTGGAGGCACTGTGGGTTTCTATTCATTCAGGAACCACTAAATGGTGAGGAAGCTCATTTCAATGAAAGCTCTGGAGAAACACTCAGAGGCAAGGCTTCCCAAGAGTGGCCAAAAGGTCACATCAAGCCAGGCCCATTGAGGTCTACAATGTGAGGTCCCTGTGTGTTTTGACTCTCCATTATGGCTGCCAGGTCTTTAAGAATAAAATCATGTGATATCCTGGCTGAGATTCCCAGTGCTCTGGGCCTAGATCTCAGTTTCCAAGGGCAACTCTCATGCGTGGCCTCCTAAAATCCCAACACAATTCATGGCAATACTTCTCTGAGTTCAGTACCAGAACTCAGTCTCTAAGGGGAATCACGCCAGAGTTCAAGCCCAGGTGGACAAAGTCATCCCTTCCAACCGCCACAGAAATGACCACAATTCCAACCAAAACACTGCCACATGGCCCTCATCTTCTTCCATATAGACACTCATCATAACCTCTGGCTGGAGGTTTCCATGAGGGGGCAGCCCAAGACAGTGTCTAGAATAAGCTCCCTTGCCCCTCATTTGCCTAATGTCAGGGTGGCCTGTGAACCAGGAGTGATCAAATACGCCTGCCATTAATACTGCTCTGCTTCTCCAAATTGAGGACTACTGACTTTCGGGTATAGATTCTTTCTGTGAATTGGAGACATGAGAAAACCCAAGAACCTATGGGATAGCCTCTGCAGGGCTTTGAAGAACTCATTTGACCCAAAGGATCCCTATTCTCACTTGATGGAGGTCAGGAACTTTCCAGAGGAAAGTGAGAGGCTTCATCCACAATGACTGCTCTGTTTGCCATTTTGGCTTTGGATGCACACATGGGATCTTTCTTTAATCCATCAGGTGCTGAGAATCTAAGCCACAGCCTCACACAGGGCCAAGAGGCTGATTCACACACATCCCTTTGCAAAGGAATTAAGCAAAAAGCCACAGGTGATGCCCCTTCATTTCCATTTGAAAACTGTTTACTTCAGGCTTCACAAAGGGGTAGCCTGAGGCAAAGACCTTCCTGACATTCAGGGCAACAGAACAATAGGTAAGCAAAAGGCCCAAAGCAGGGTTTCTCCACTGACACTTTACTGGTCACACTGATATCTGAGTTTTCTGAGATGCTTGCCATTCCCTTCAGTTATCCAGTACATGGCCATGTCACAGAGCTGGGAGGTGGTACATATCTTGGACACAAAACCATGAGCCAATTCTGGAGAGTGGCCAGAATTCAGGAAGAAAACAGGAACTTAGCAAGATAGTAGGTGTTGCCCATAGATAAGGCAAGCCCCAGTCCATTCATAAATTGGAAAGGATGAATGCTGGAAAGTTTTCTACTAGACAGGACGCATCCATTGATTCATTCTCTTTTCCAATGTCTACAACCAGGGATACAGTGGGATACACAGACATAGAAACACTCGCCTTGTCAAATGACTTACTAGAAACAGTCCACTCCAAACCAAACAAACTGCCTTTCCTACCTATTCTCAGAACATGAGACAAAACCATAAACTCACACCCACACCCACTAAGGCACCTCCTTCCCCCAAGTAGGTCTGTGACTATCTGGAGTGTCTTCTGACTGGTGGGCCATACAATGTTCCCCCAAAATGGCCCGTCCTCTCTCAGATCTGGCCTCCTTGGCCTACTCAATGAAGTTGTCAGGAGCCACCAGTGAGCCACTCACTACCTGCTTTCTCAGAAAAGTCCCCTCTTCAGAGCTTTCCTGGCATTTGGTCATCCTCACATCAGTAGGTACCAAGAAAGACTGACTCTCTCCTTGGTAAATGCAAACAAGTCAGCCCACTGGGACTGGGACTGAAACTGGCTCTGGGTGCCTGGCTTCCTGGTTGCCAAGTTCAAAGAGTTCCATCACAAAAGAAGTGAGGTGAGGTCACTTCCTTCAGGAACTGAATGAGGTCACTGCCTTGGCAACCAAATTGTCCTAACAGTTGCTTCCAAGGGTCCTATGAGATGGAGGCTGCCCCTGCTTCCTGTGACACTTTCACAAGTTAGAATGGTATATCCTCCATAGGCACCCAGGAACAGCTTTCCACACAGGCCTGGTTTGGTCCATCTTGTCTACATTAAGAAGAGAGAGGCTCATACAGACACAACCCTTCATCCTGACCAGGTTGTTTGCCATGGAAGATGACTTTTGCTCTCCCATGTCCTTCAGAGCTGCCTACTTCTTCTCCAGGGATCATTTCTACATGGACCTTTGAGTTCTCAGCAGGTGGAAGATCCCCTACATTCCTCTATTGTAAGACCAACTCTGTCCCTGCTCTTCTGTAAAGTTGGATTGAGGGAACAGTGTATGGTTAGGGGTAAGAACATGTTTGATTTGGGTTAGGAATCATTCTACTGGGTGAAGAATGGTATTGGGAACCTGCGAAATATATAATAATGTATAGGTGAAGTATATGTATGACAACAGAAATCTAAGTAAGCTTTGAAGCCCAGAAGGGCATTGGGCCCTTGACTGGGATACTTAGCTTTGAATTACATTCTGCACAGATGTCTCAGATCAATTGATATACAATGGCATAAGACCTTGTACCTTGGATGATTGAATGTGGAAGAGAACATCCAGTCAAAAAGGGATAGTAGGTAGGATTAGGAAGATAGTCAGTAGGTTTAGGAAGAAGAGTGAGTATAACATTTGGACCAAAAGTTCTTTAGCAGTAGGGTGTCAGTTAGAGAGTAGATGTAAATGTCAGCACATGTGAAGAGTCAGTCACAATAATGAATATGGGAAATTAGGTAGGAGAGCAGATATCAATAGAGACATTGGGAAATCAGTCAAAGTATAAAGTGAGTGATAGGATTAGATATTTTCAACAGGGTTGAGGTTGAATATGTACTCTTAGGACGAAGCAACTGTGTAGTCACCAATAGGATTGACATTTGAGAGCATTAGGCCCCTGGACAAGGATGTGTTTAGTAATCCATGCTCACTTTCCATTTAGACTTTGGTACAATCATAAGTGTGAACTTTGCATTATGTGTCCAGAATATCACTGTGATCAAATGTATATGTAGATCAGGTGACATGAGTATTTCTTCCACCATTTCTGGGAGCAATATCTTGAAGACGTGTTGATTAGTATTTGGGGGCACCAATAGGTGTACCTTGTGTCTATGAATATAGAGATAATGCATGAATAGACCATACTGTGAATAAATAGTATAACTGGTTCCAATTTACATAATGGATTGAACTGATACCTGAAAATATATAGGAAATCTAATATTGATACACAATCATTCATTCCAACCAGTTATATATCTAATGGTAATATTAGGGTTCTGGTTTACCATGAAGGCTGTGTGAGATTTGCTTGAAAAGTGATTATGGAAATCGAAAATAATGTGTTTGGAAAGAAGTCTCATGAAAAGGCCAGTCCAGAAATATACAGGAGTACATGTGTTCTGAAGCAGGAAGTGATTGAAAGTGAACCAAATGCCTGTAAATTTGTGAACTTGTGGATGAAATATATATCCTATGATGTGCATCAACTGAAGAAATAGTGATGTACCAGTGTCGAAAAAAAAGAAACGTCAAAATACACATCATGTATCATAGGAATCTACTTGCATTGATGCTAAACTCGGTCAGTTACTGTAGAAATATTAGGATTTCTAAGGACCATTCACTAGGAAACAAATGTGTATTTCAGGTGGATGAATATTTCTGAGAATAATCTTTGGAAAAGATGATTATAAATCCACATACATGAACATGAATGAATTTAGGGAGTGTATAATAAGACACATATATTTCATACTTTGAAAAATCTGGAGAGAGAGACTGTGTGTGTGTGTGTGTGTGTGTGTTTGTGTATATATATATATATATATATATATATATATATATATATATATATATACATTCAAACCATACAAACACACAGAGACTTTAAAAAGTCGAAATATAAATGCCAATCAAAATTCATCATGAAATATGTATCATCCACAGATCCAAAAATATTTAATTTACTGAACATGGATTTATGTATCATGTTGTTCAAGTAGAAAGCTCACCCATAGGTTGAATTTTCAGTTCCAACAGCATTTACGAGGAGTGATCTCTTGTCACAATTTGTATCTGCCATGTCAGCCTCCTCACAAGAATGTACGTGGGATACCAGGTAGGATTCTATATGTGCATGTAAAAATACATGTGCTGAATAGGATACAGAGAAAGGGAGACAGGAATTCACATACTTGTTAACTTTACAAACACATGGAGAACTACTTCTCTTAAATTGGACTAGATTTATAACACCTAGCCTTTATAATGCCAAAGGAAAGTCCAATTATACACCATGCCTCCTCTGAACTGCATGTATTGCTATTCTGTTTGTGTTATTTTCCTCCATCATATCAGGATTGGTAGTCAGAGTCTAGGAGGGTATGGGTTAGTGTCAGGGATTCAGTATTTTGAATGGAAAATAGGAAAATGAATCCAATGTGTATGCAATTCTGTGCTACACAAAAATCTTCCCACTCTCATCAAGAACAATGCCTTGACATTACCTTTGCCCCAAGTAAGACACGATTCGAAGAGAAGAGTTAGAAAATCTGTGAATACATATATACAATGGAAAATGCTCAGGAGTTCACAACCTTGGAGGTGGTAGAGGAGTTTCCATAAGTAAGGGACAGGATAAACACTCCCCAAACATGGAGCTCTGCTGGCCTAAAGACTTCTTGGGAAACTGCCTCTGAGGTTGGACCCTTGAAATATATGTTGTTGTCAGGAGCTTTATCTGCCTTTGTAGTGAGACCATCAAAGCTTGGTCTGCATCTATGTGGCCTGGAGGACATGGTTTCTGATTTTCCAATGATCATGAGGCAGCAGTGCTGAATTCTCTCTTTGTAGGTCAACTGTGGCCACTGGGGTCTAAGTGTTTCCCCGTGTGGACTGTGAGGCCATTTGGTCATCCTCCACTTTTCCTGGTGTTTCTTGCTGCTTCACTGGGAGTTTCCTATTTGCTTCATGAAATACAAGGAGTTCAACTGGGACACAGTGCTGGAGGGAGTTCTGTCACGTGTGCTGACTCAGGGTCCTAGGAGAATGCACCAACCAGGCTTCTATCCCACAGAGCTTGCCCCCTTGACCATAGCAACCTGATTCTGAACATTGCCCGGAAACCTCTCCATAGAACAAGATGCCTTTACATATAAGGGTCTGCTGGCTGCACCGTGTCAGTCACAAGCCATGTGGAAGCCAATGGCAGATCCACATGGCCCCACCACAGATGTTTTATCACACACCTGCACAACACTGCTCTAGGCCCACTAATCAGCAGGCTCCAACTTACTGGCATCTCTGTTCTACACCATTTTCATGAAACCCAGTCAATCAAGGCACTGTCTGGTACACTCATGATCAGCAACAGGACACCCAAAGGTTCTCCAGTGCCACGTGGTCATGGGAATTTCAAAAATTTCATGGTATTTATCAAGCCATTTCTCAAGGATGAACTTGGAGGCACTGTGGGTTTCTATTCATTCAGGAACCACTAAATGGTGAGGAAGCTCATTTCAATGAAAGCTCTGGAGAAACACTCAGAGGCAAGGCTTCCCAAGAGTGGCCAAAAGGTCACATCAAGCCAGGCCCATTGAGGTCTACAATGTGAGGTCCCTGTGTGTTTTGACTCTCCATTATGGCTGCCAGGTCTTTAAGAATAAAATCATGTGATATCCTGGCTGAGATTCCAAGTGCTCTGTGGAAAGCCACCCTGGGCCTAGATCTCAGTTTCCAAGGGCAACTCTCATGCGTGGCCTCCTAAACTCCCAACACAATTCATGGCAATACTTCTCTGAGTTCAGTACCAGAACTCAGTCTCTAAGGGGAATCACGCCAGAGTTCAAGCCCAGGTGGACAAAGTCATCCCTTCCAACCGCCACAGAAATGACCACAATTCCAACCAAAACACTGCCACATGGCCCTCATCGTCTTCCATATAGACACTCATCATAACCTCTGGCTGGAGGTTTCCATGAGGGGGCAGCCCAAGACAGTGTCTAGAATAAGCTCCCTTGCCCCTCATTTGCCTAATGTCAGGGTGGCCTGTGAACCAGGAGTGATCAAATACGCCTGCCATTAATACTGCTCTGCTTCTCCAAATTGAGGACTACTGACTTTCGGGTATAGATTCTTTCTGTGAATTGGAGACATGAGAAAACCCAAGAACCTATGGGATAGCCTCTGCAGGGCTTTGAAGAACTCATTTGACCCAAAGGATCCCTATTCTCACTTGATGGAGGTCAGGAACTTTCCAGAGGAAAGTGAGAGGCTTCATCCACAATGACTGCTCTGTTTGCCATTTTGGCTTTGGATGCACACATGGGATCTTTCTTTAATCCATCAGGTGCTGAGAATCTAAGCCACAGCCTCACACAGGGCCAAGAGGCTGATTCACACACATCCCTTTGCAAAGGAATTAAGCAAAAAGCCACAGGTGATGCCCCTTCATTTCCATTTGAAAACTGTTTACTTCAGGCTTCACAAAGGGGTAGCCTGAGGCAAAGACCTTCCTGAGAGTCAGGGCAACAGAACAATAGGTAAGCAAAAGGCCCAAAGCAGGGTTTCTCCACTGACACTTTACTGGTCACACTGATATCTGAGTTTTCTGAGATGCTTGCCATTCCCTTCAGTTATCCAGTACACGGCCATGTCACAGAGCTGGGAGGTGGTACATATCTTGGACACAAAACCATGAGCCAATTCTGGAGAGTGGCCAGAATTCAGGAAGAAAACAGGAACTTAGCAAGATAGTAGGTGTTGCCCATAGATAAGGCAAGCCCCAGTCCATTCATAAATTGGAAAGGATGAATGCTGGAAAGTTTTCTACTAGACAGGACGCATCCATTGATTCATTCTCTTTTCCAATGTCTACAACCAGGGATACAGTGGGATACACAGACATAGAAACACTCGCCTTGTCAAATGACTTACTAGAAACAGTCCACTCCAAACCAAACAAACTGCCTTTCCTACCTATTCTCAGAACATGAGACAAAACCATAAACTCACACCCACACCCACTAAGGCACCTCCTTCCCCCAAGTAGGTCTGTGACTATCTGGAGTGTCTTCTGACTGGTGGGCCATACAATGTTCCCCCAAAATGGCCCGTCCTCTCTCAGATCTGGCCTCCTTGGCCTACTCAATGAAGTTGTCAGGAGCCACCAGTGAGCCACTCTCTACCTGCTTTCTCAGAAAAGTCCCCTCTTCAGAGCTTTCCTGGCATTTGGTCATCCTCACATCAGTAGGTACCAAGAAAGACTGACTCTCTCCTTGGTAAATGCAAACAAGTCAGCCCACTGGGACTGGGACTGAAACTGGCTCTGGGTGCCTGGCTTCCTGGTTGCCAAGTTCAAAGAGTTCCATCACAAAAGAAGTGAGGTGAGGTCACTTCCTTCAGGAACTGAATGAGGTCACTGCCTTGGCAACCAAATTGTCCTAACAGTTGCTTCCAAGGGTCCTATGAGATGGAGGCTGCCCCTGCTTCCTGTGACACTTTCACAAGTTAGAATGGTATATCCTCCATAGGCACCCAGGAACAGCTTTCCACACAGGCCTGGTTTGGTCCATCTTGTCTACATTAAGAAGAGAGAGGCTCATACAGACACAACCCTTCATCCTGACCAGGTTGTTTGCCATGGAAGATGACTTTTGCTCTCTCATGTCCTTCAGAGCTGCCTACTTCTTCTCCAGGGATCATTTCTGCATGGACCTTTGAGTTCTCAGCAGGTGGAAGATCCCCTACATTCCTCTATTGTAAGACCAACTCTGTCCCTGCTCTTCTGTAAAGTTGGATTGAGGGAACAGTGTATGGTTAGGGGTAAGAACATGTTTGATTTGGGTTAGGAATCATTCTACTGGATGAAGAATGGTATTGGGAACCTGCGATATATATAATAATGTATAGGTGAAGTATATGTATGACAACAGAAATCTAAGTAAGCTTTGAAGCCCAGAAGGGCATTGGGCCCTTGACTGGGATACTTAGCTTTGAATTACATTCTGCACAGATGTCTCAGATCAATTGATATACAATGGCATAAGACCTTGTACCTTGGATGATTGAATGTGGAAGAGAACATCCAGTCAAAAAGGGATAGTAGGTAGGATTAGGAAGATAGTCAGTAGGTTTAGGAAGAAGAGTGAGTATAACATTTGGACCAAAAGTTCTTTAGCAGTAGGGTGTCAGTTAGAGAGTAGATGTAAATGTCAGCACATGTGAAGAGTCAGTCACAATAATGAAGATGGGAAATTAGGTAGGAGAGCAGATATCAATAGATACATTGGGAAATCAGTCAAAGTATAAAGTGAGTGATAGGATTAGATATTTTCAACAGGGTTGAGGTTGAATATGTACTCTTAGGACGAAGCAACTGTGTAGTCACCAATAGGATTGACATTTGAGAGCATTAGGCCCCTGGACAAGGATGTGTTTAGTAATCCATGCTCAATTTCCATTTAGACTTTGGTACAATCATAAGTGTGAACTTTGCATTATGTGTCCAGAATATCACTGTGATCAAATGTATATGTAGATCAGGTGACATGAGTATTTCTTCCACCATTTCTGGGAGCAATATCTTGAAGACGTGTTGATTAGTATTTGGGGGCACCAATAGGTGTACCTTGTGTCTATGAATATAGAGATAATGCATGAATAGACCATACTGTGAATAAATAGTATA
The DNA here is from genome assembly GCF_045843805.1 of Urocitellus parryii. Classification (NCBI taxonomy): domain Eukaryota; kingdom Metazoa; phylum Chordata; class Mammalia; order Rodentia; family Sciuridae; genus Urocitellus; species Urocitellus parryii. The sequence goes on from NC_135535.1 coordinate 104,600,549, forward strand.
ACTGGTTCCAATTTACATAATGGATTGAACTGATACCTGAAAATATATAGGAAATCTAATATTGATACACAATCATTCATTCCAACCAGTTATATATCTAATGGTAATATTAGGGTTCTGGTTTACCATGAAGGCTGTGTGAGATTTGCTTGAAAAGTGATTATGGAAATCGAAAATAATGTGTTTGGAAAGAAGTCTCATGAAAAGGCCAGTCCAGAAATATACAGGAGTACATGTGTTCTGAAGCAGGAAGTGATTGAAAGTGAACCAAATGCCTGTAAATTTGTGAACTTGTGGATGAAATATATATCCTATGATGTGCATCAACTGAAGAAATAGTGATGTACCAGTGTCGAAAAAAAAGAAACGTCAAAATACACATCATGTATCATAGGAATCTACTTGCATTGATGCTAAACTCGGTCAGTTACTGTAGAAATATTAGGATTTCTAAGGACCATTCACGAAAACAAATGTGTATTTCAGGTGGATGAATATTTCTGAGAATAATCTTTGGACAAGATGATTATAAATCCACATACATGAACATGAATGAATTTAGGGAGTGTATAATAAGACGCATATATTTCATACTTTGAAGAATCTGGAGAGAGAGACAGTGTGTGTGTGTGTGTGTGTGTGTGTGTGTGTTTGTGTATATATATATATATATATATATATGCATTCAAACAAAACAAACACACAGAGACTTTAAAAAGTCGAAATATATATGCCAATCAAAATTCATCATGAAATATGTATCATCCACAGATCCAAAAATATTTAATTTACTGAACATGGATTTATGTATCATGTTGTTCAAGTAGAAAGCTCACCCATAGGTTGAATTTTCAGTTCCAACAGCATTTACGAGGAGTGATCTCTTGTCACAATTTGTATCTGCCATGTCAGCCTCCTCACAAGAATGTACGTGGGATACCAGGTAGGATTCTATATGTGCATGTAAAAATACATGTGCTGAATAGGCTACAGAGAAAGGGAGACAGGAATTCACATACTTGTTAACTTTACAAACACATGGAGAACTACTTCTCTTAAATTGGACTAGATTTATAACACCTAGCCTTTATAATGCCAAAGGAAAGTCCAATTATACACCATGCCTCCTCTGAACTGCATGTATTGCTATTCTGTTTGTGTTATTTTCCTCCATCATATCAGGATTGGTAATCAGAGTCTAGGAGGGTATGGGTTAGTGTCAGGGATTCAGTAGTTTGAATGGAAAATAGGAAAATGAATGCAATGTGTATGCAATTCTGTGCTACACAAAAATCTTCCCACTCTCATCAAGAACAATGCCTTGACATTACCTTTGCCCCAAGTAAGACACGATTCGAAGAGAAGAGTTAGAAAATCTGTGAATACATATATACAATGGAAAATGCTCAGGAGTTCACAACCTTGGAGGTGGTAGAGGAGTTTCCATAAGTAAGGGACAGGATAAACACTCCCCAAACATGGAGCTCTGCTGGCCTAAAGACTTCTTGGGAAACTGCCTCTGAGGTTGGACCCTTGAAATATATGTTGTTGTCAGGAGCTTTATCTGCCTTTGTAGTGAGACCATCAAAGCTTGGTCTGCATCTATGTGGCCTGGAGGACATGGTTTCTGATTTTCCAATGATCATGAGGCAGCAGTGCTGAATTCTCTCTTTGTAGGTCAACTGTGGCCACTGGGGTCTAAGTGTTTCCCCGTGTGGACTGTGAGGCCATTTGGTCATCCTCCACTTTTCCTGGTGTTTCTTGCTGCTTCACTGGGAGTTTCCTATTTGCTTCATGAAATACAAGGAGTTCAACTGGGACACAGTGCTGGAGGGAGTTCTGTCACGTGTGCTGACTCAGGGTCCTAGGAGAATGCACCAACCAGGCTTCTATCCCACAGAGCTTGCCCCCTTGACCATAGCAACCTGATTCTGAACATTGCCCGGAAACCTCTCCATAGAACAAGATGCCTTTACATATAAGGGTCTGCTGGCTGCACCGTGTCAGTCACAAGCCATGTGGAAGCCAATGGCACATCCACATGGCCCCACCACAGATGTTTTACCACACACCTGCACACCACTGCTCTAGGCCCACTAATCAGCAGGCTCCAACTTACTGGCATCTCTGTTCTACACCATTTTCATGAAACCCAGTCAATCAAGGCACTGTCTGGTACACTCATGATCAGCAACAGGACATCCAAAGGTTTTCCAGTGCCACGTGGTCATGGGAATTTCAAAAATTTCATGGTATTTATCAAGCCATTTCTCAAGGATGAACTTGGAGGCACTGTGGGTTTCTATTCATTCAGGAACCACTAAATGGTGAGGAAGCTCATTTCAATGAAAGCTCTGGAGAAACACTCAGAGGCAAGGCTTCCCAAGAGTGGCCAAAAGGTCACATCAAGCCAGGCCCATTGAGGTCTACAATGTGAGGTCCCTGTGTGTTTTGACTCTCCATTATGGCTGCCAGGTCTTTCGAATAAAATCATGTGATATCCTGGCTGAGATTCCCAGTGCTCTGTGGAAAGCCACCCTGGGCCTAGATCTCAGTTTCCAAGGGCAACTCTCATGCGTGGCCTCCTAAAATCCCAACACAATTCATGGCAATACTTCTCTGAGTTCAGTACCAGAACTCAGTCTCTAAGGGGAATCACGCCAGAGTTCAAGCCCAGGTGGACAAAGTCATCCCTTCCAACCGCCACAGAAATGACCACAATTCCAAACAAAACACTGCCACATGGCCCTCATCTTCTTCCATATAGACACTCATCATAACCTCTGGCTGGAGGTTTCCATGAGGGGGCAGCCCAAGACAGTGTCTAGAATAAGCTCCCTTGCCCCTCATTTGCCTAATGTCAGGGTGGCCTGTGAACCAGGAGTGATCAAATACGCCTGCCATTAATACTGCTCTGCTTCTCCAAATTGAGGACTACTGACTTTTGGGTATAGATTCTTTCTGTGAATTGGAGACATGAGAAAACCCAAGAACCTATGGGATAGCCTCTGCAGGGCTTTGAAGAACTCATTTGACCCAAAGGATCCCTATTCTCACTTGATGGAGGTCAGGAACTTTCCAGAGGAAAGTGAGAGGCTTCATCCACAATGACTGCTCTGTTTGCCATTTTGGCTTTGGATGCACACATGGGATCTTTCTTTAATCCATCAGGTGCTGAGAATCTAAGCCACAGCCTCACACAGGGCCAAGAGGCTGATTCACACACATCCCTTTGCAAAGGAATTAAGCAAAAAGCCACAGGTGATGCCCCTTCATTTCCATTTGAAAACTGTTTACTTCAGGCTTCACAAAGGGGTAGCCTGAGGCAAAGACCTTCCTGAGAGTCAGGGCAACAGAACAATAGGTAAGCAAAAGGCCCAAAGCAGGGTTTCTCCACTGACACTTTACTGGTCACACTGATATCTGAGTTTTCTGAGATGCTTGCCATTCCCTTCAGTTATCCAGTACACGGCCATGTCACAGAGCTGGGAGGTGGTACATATCTTGGACACAAAACCATGAGCCAATTCTGGAGAGTGGCCAGAATTCAGGAAGAAAACAGGAACTTAGCAAGATAGTAGGTGTTGCCCATAGATAAGGCAAGCCCCAGTCCATTCATAAATTGGAAAGGATGAATGCTGGAAAGTTTTCTACTAGACAGGACGCATCCATTGATTCATTCTCTTTTCCAATGTCTACAACCAGGGATACAGTGGGATACACAGACATAGAAACACTCGCCTTGTCAAATGACTTACTAGAAACAGTCCACTCCAAACCAAACAAACTGCCTTTCCTACCTATTCTCAGAACATGAGACAAAACCATAAACTCACACCCACACCCACTAAGGCACCTCCTTCCCCCAAGTAGGTCTGTGACTATCTGGAGTGTCTTCTGACTGGTGGGCCATACAATGTTCCCCCAAAATGGCCCGTCCTCTCTCAGATCTGGCCTCCTTGGCCTACACAATGAAGTTGTCAGGAGCCACCAGTGAGCCACTCTCTACCTGCTTTCTCAGAAAAGTCCCCTCTTCAGAGCTTTCCTGGCATTTGGTCATCCTCACATCAGTAGGTACCAAGAAAGACTGACTCTCTCCTTGGTAAATGCAAACAAGTCAGCCCACTGGGACTGGGACTGAAACTGGCTCTGGGTGCCTGGCTTCCTGGTTGCCAAGTTCAAAGAGTTCCATCACAAAAGAAGTGAGGTGAGGTCACTTCCTTCAGGAACTGAATGAGGTCACTGCCTTGGCAACCAAATTGTCCTAACAGTTGCTTCCAAGGGTCCTATGAGATGGAGGCTGCCCCTGCTTCCTGTGACACTTTCACAAGTTAGAATGGTATATCCTCCATAGGCACCCAGGAACAGCTTTCCACACAGGCCTGGTTTGGTCCATCTTGTCTACATTAAGAAGAGAGAGGCTAATACAGACACAACCCTTCATCCTGACCAGGTTGTTTGCCATGGAAGATGACTTTTGCTCTCTCATGTCCTTCAGAGCTGCCTACTTCTTCTCCAGGGATCATTTCTGCATGGACCTTTGAGTTCTCAGCAGGTGGAAGATCCCCTACATTCCTCTATTGTAAGACCAACTCTGTCCCTGCTCTTCTGTAAAGTTGGATTGAGGGAACAGTGTATGGTTAGGGGTAAGAACATGTTTGATTTGGGTTAGGAATCATTCTACTGGATGAAGAATGGTATTGGGAACCTGCGATATATATAATAATGTATAGGTGAAGTATATGTATGACAACAGAAATCTAAGTAAGCTTTGAAGCCCAGAAGGGCATTGGGCCCTTGACTGGGATACTTAGCTTTGAATTACATTCTGCACAGATGTCTCAGATCAATTGATATACAATGGCATAAGACCTTGTACTTTGGATGATTGAATGTGGAAGAGAACATCCAGTCAAAAAGGGATAGTAGGTAGGATTAGGAAGATAGTCAGTAGGTTTAGGAAGAAGAGTGAGTATAACATTTGGACCAAAAGTTCTTTAGCAGTAGGGTGTCAGTTAGAGAGTAGATGTAAATGTCAGCACATGTGAAGAGTCAGTCACAATAATGAAGATGGGAAATTAGGTAGGAGAGCAGATATCAATAGAGACACTGGGAAATCAGTCAAAGTATAAAGTGAGTGATAGGATTAGATATTTTCAACAGGGTTGAGGTTGAATATGTACTCTTAGGACGAAGCAACTGTGTAGTCACCAATAGGATTGACATTTGAGAGCATTAGGCCCCTGGACAAGGATGTGTTTAGTAATCCATGCTCACTTTCCATTTAGACTTTGGTACAATCATAAGTGTGAACTTTGCATTATGTGTCCAGAATATCACTGTGATCAAATGTATATGTAGATCAGGTGACATGAGTATTTCTTCCACCATTTCTGGGAGCAATATCTTGAAGACGTGTTGATTAGTATTTGGGGGCACCAATAGGTGTACCTTGTGTCTATGAATATAGAGATAATGCATGAATAGACCATACTGTGAATAAATAGTATAACTGGTTCCAATTTACATAATGGATTGAACTGATACCTGAAAATATATAGGAAATCTAATATTGATACACAATCATTCATTCCAACCAGTTATATATCTAATGGTAATATTAGGGTTCTGGTTTACCATGAAGGCTGTGTGAGATTTGCTTGAAAAGTGATTATGGAAATCGAAAATAATGTGTTTGGAAAGAAGTCTCATGAAAAGGCCAGTCCAGAAATATACAGGAGTACATGTGTTCTGAAGCAGGAAGTGATTGAAAGTGAACCAAATGCCTGTAAATTTGTGAACTTGTGGATGAAATATATATCCTATGATGTGCATCAACTGAAGAAATAGTGATGTACCAGTGTCGAAAAAAAAGAAACGTCAAAATACACATCATGTATCATAGGAATCTACTTGCATTGATGCTAAACTCGGTCAGTTACTGTAGAAATATTAGGATTTCTAAGGACCATTCACTAGGAAACAAATGTGTATTTCAGGTGGATGAATATTTCTGAGAAGAATCTTTGGAAAAGATGATTATAAATCCACATACATGAACATGAATGAATTTAGGGAGTGTATAATAAGACACATATATTTCATACTTTGAAAAATCTGGAGAGAGAGACTGTGTGTGTGTGTGTGTGTGTGTGTTTGTGTATATATATATATATATATATATATATATATATATATATATATATACATTCAAACAATACAAACACACAGAGACTTTAAAAAGTCGAAATATATATGCCAATCAAAATTCATCATGAAATATGTATCATCCACAGATCCAAAAATATTTAATTTACTGAACATGGATTTATGTATCATGTTGTTCAAGTAGAAAGCTCACCCATAGGTTGAATTTTCAGTTCCAACAGCATTTACGAGGAGTGATCTCTTGTCACAATTTGTATCTGCCATGTCAGCCTCCTCACAAGAATGTACGTGGGATACCAGGTAGGATTCTATATGTGCATGTAAAAATACATGTGCTGAATAGGCTACAGAGAAAGGGAGACAGGAATTCACATACTTGTTAACTTTACAAACACATGGAGAACTACTTCTCTTAAATTGGACTAGATTTATAACACCTAGCCTTTATAATGCCAAAGGAAAGTCCAATTATACACCATGCCTCCTCTGAACTGCATGTATTGCTATTCTGTTTGTGTTATTTTCCTCCATCATATCAGGATTGGTAATCAGAGTCTAGGAGGGTATGGGTTAGTGTCAGGGATTCAGTATTTTGAATGGAAAATAGGAAAATGAATCCAATGTGTATGCAATTCTGTGCTACACAAAAATATTCCCACTCTCATCAAGAACAATGCCTTGACATTACCTTTGCCCCAAGTAAGACACGATTCGAAGAGAAGAGTTAGAAAATCTGTGAATACATATATACAATGGAAAATGCTCAGGAGTTCACAACCTTGGAGGTGGTAGAGGAGTTTCCATAAGTAAGGGACAGGATAAACACTCCCCAAACATGGAGCTCTGCTGGCCTAAAGACTTCTTGGGAAACTGCCTCTGAGGTTGGACCCTTGAAATATATGTTGTTGTCAGGAGCTTTATCTGCCTTTGTAGTGAGACCATCAAAGCTTGGTCTGCATCTATGTGGCCTGGAGGACATGGTTTCTGATTTTCCAATGATCATGAGGCAGCAGTGCTGAATTCTCTCTTTGTAGGTCAACTGTGGCCACTGGGGTCTAAGTGTTTCCCCGTGTGGACTGTGAGGCCATTTGGTCATCCTCCACTTTTCCTGGTGTTTCTTGCTGCTTCACTGGGAGTTTCCTATTTGCTTCATGAAATACAAGGAGTTCAACTGGGACACAGTGCTGGAGGGAGTTCTGTCACGTGTGCTGACTCAGGGTCCTAGGAGAATGCACCAACCAGGCTTCTATCCCACAGAGCTTGCCCCCTTGACCATAGCAACCTGATTCTGAACATTGCCCGGAAACCTCTCCATAGAACAAGATGCCTTTACATATAAGGGTCTGCTGGCTGCACCGTGTCAGTCACAAGCCATGTGGAAGCCAATGGCACATCCACATGGCCCCACCACAGATGTTTTACCACACACCTGCACACCACTGCTCTAGGCCCACTAATCAGCAGGCTCCAACTTACTGGCATCTCTGTTCTACACCATTTTCATGAAACCCAGTCAATCAAGGCACTGTCTGGTACACTCATGATCAGCAACAGGACATCCAAAGGTTTTCCAGTGCCACGTGGTCATGGGAATTTCAAAAATTTCATGGTATTTATCAAGCCATTTCTCAAGGATGAACTTGGAGGCACTGTGGGTTTCTATTCATTCAGGAACCACTAAATGGTGAGGAAGCTCATTTCAATGAAAGCTCTGGAGAAACACTCAGAGGCAAGGCTTCCCAAGAGTGGCCAAAAGGTCACATCAAGCCAGGCCCATTGAGGTCTACAATGTGAGGTCCCTGTGTGTTTTGACTCTCCATTATGGCTGCCAGGTCTTTCGAATAAAATCATGTGATATCCTGGCTGAGATTCCCAGTGCTCTGTGGAAAGCCACCCTGGGCCTAGATCTCAGTTTCCAAGGGCAACTCTCATGCGTGGCCTCCTAAAATCCCAACACAATTCATGGCAATACTTCTCTGAGTTCAGTACCAGAACTCAGTCTCTAAGGGGAATCACGCCAGAGTTCAAGCCCAGGTGGACAAAGTCATCCCTTCCAACCGCCACAGAAATGACCACAATTCCAACCAAAACACTGCCACATGGCCCTCATCTTCTTCCATATAGACACTCATCATAACCTCTGGCTGGAGGTTTCCATGAGGGGGCAGCCCAAGACAGTGTCTAGAATAAGCTCCCTTGCCCCTCATTTGCCTAATGTCAGGGTGGCCTGTGAACCAGGAGTGATCAAATACGCCTGCCATTAATACTGCTCTGCTTCTCCAAATTGAGGACTACTGACTTTCGGGTATAGATTCTTTCTGTGAATTGGAGACATGAGAAAACCCAAGAACCTATGGGATAGCCTCTGCAGGGCTTTGAAGAACTCATTTGACCCAAAGGATCCCTATTCTCACTTGATGGAGGTCAGGAACTTTCCAGAGGAAAGTGAGAGGCTTCATCCACAATGACTGCTCTGTTTGCCATTTTGGCTTTGGATGCACACATGGGATCTTTCTTTAATCCATCAGGTGCTGAGAATCTAAGCCACAGCCTCACACAGGGCCAAGAGGCTGATTCACACACATCCCTTTGCAAAGGAATTAAGCAAAAAGCCACAGGTGATGCCCCTTCATTTCCATTTGAAAACTGTTTACTTCAGGCTTCACAAAGGGGTAGCCTGAGGCAAAGACCTTCCTGAGAGTCAGGGCAACAGAACAATAGGTAAGCAAAAGGCCCAAAGCAGGGTTTCTCCACTGACACTTTACTGGTCACACTGATATCTGAGTTTTCTGAGATGCTTGCCATTCCCTTCAGTTATCCAGTACACGGCCATGTCACAGAGCTGGGAGGTGGTACATATCTTGGACACAAAACCATGAGCCAATTCTGGAGAGTGGCCAGAATTCAGGAAGAAAACAGGAACTTAGCAAGATAGTAGGTGTTGCCCATAGATAAGGCAAGCCCCAGTCCATTCATAAATAGGAAAGGATGAATGCTGGAAAGTTTTCTACTAGACAGGACGCATCCATTGATTCATTCTCTTTTCCAATGTCTACAACCAGGGATACAGTGGGATACACAGACATAGAAACACTCGCCTTGTCAAATGACTTACTAGAAACAGTCCACTCCAAACCAAACAAACTGCCTTTCCTACCTATTCTCAGAACATGAGACAAAACCATAAACTCACACCCACACCCACTAAGGCACCTCCTTCCCCCAAGTAGGTCTGTGACTATCTGGAGTGTCTTCTGACTGGTGGGCCATACAATGTTCCCCCAAAATGACCCGTCCTCTCTCAGATCTGGCCTCCTTGGCCTACACAATGAAGTTGTCAGGAGCCACCTGTGAGCCACTCTCTACCTGCTTTCTCAGAAAAGTCCCCTCTTCAGAGCTTTCCTGGCATTTGGTCATCCTCACATCAGTAGGTACCAAGAAAGACTGACTCTCTCCTTGGTAAATGCAAACAAGTCAGCCCACTGGGACTAGGACTGAAACTGGCTCTGGGTGCCTGGCTTCCTGGTTGCCACATTCAGAGAGTTCCGTCACCAAGGAAGTGAGGTGAGGTCACTTCCTTCAGGAACTGAATGAGGTCACTGCCTTGGCAACCAAATTGTCCTAACAGTTGCTTCCAAGGGTCCTATGAGATGGAGGCTGCCCCTGCTTCCTGTGACACTTTCACAAGTTAGAATGGTATATCCTCCATAGGCACCCAGGAACAGCTTTCCACACAGGCCTGGTTTGGTCCATCTTGTCTACATTAAGAAGAGAGAGGCTAATACAGACACAACCCTTCATCCTGACCAGGTTGTTTGCCATGGAAGATGACTTTTGCTCTCTCATGTCCTTCAGAGCTGCCTACTTCTTCTCCAGGGATCATTTCTGCATGGACCTTTGAGTTCTCAGCAGGTGGAAGATCCCCTACATTCCTCTATTGTAAGACCAACTCTGTCCCTGCTCTTCTGTAAAGTTGGATTGAGGGAACAGTGTATGGTTAGGGGTAAGAACATGTTTGATTTGGGTTAGGAATCATTCTACTGGATGAAGAATGGTATTGGGAACCTGCGATATATATAATAATGTATAGGTGAAGTATATGTATGACAACAGAAATCTAAGTAAGCTTTGAAGCCCAGAAGGGCATTGGGCCCTTGACTGGGATACTTAGCTTTGAATTACATTCTGCACAGATGTCTCAGATCAATTGATATACAATGGCATAAGACCTTGTACCTTGGATGATTGAATGTGGAAGAGAACATCCAGTCAAAAAGGGATAGTAGGTAGGATTAGGAAGATAGTCAGTAGGTTTAGGAAGAAGAGTGAGTATAACATTTGGACCAAAAGTTCTTTAGCAGTAGGGTGTCAGTTAGAGAGTAGATGTAAATGTCAGCACATGTGAAGAGTCAGTCACAATAATGAATATGGGAAATTAGGTAGGAGAGCAGATATCAATAGAGACATTGGGAAATCAGTCAAAGTATAAAGTGAGTGATAGGATTAGATATTTTCAACAGGGTTGAGGTTGAATATGTACTCTTAGGACGAAGCAACTGTGTAGTCACCAATAGGATTGACATTTGAGAGCATTAGGCCCCTGGACAAGGATGTGTTTAGTAATCCATGCTCACTTTCCATTTAGACTTTGGTACAATCATAAGTGTGAACTTTGCATTATGTGTCCAGAATATCACTGTGATCAAATGTATATGTAGATCAGGTGACATGAGTATTTCTTCCACCATTTCTGGGAGCAATATCTTGAAGACGTGTTGATTAGTATTTGGGGGCACCAATAGGTGTACCTTGTGTCTATGAATATAGAGATAATGCATGAATAGACCATACTGTGAATAAATAGTATAACTGGTTCCAATTTACATAATGGATTGAACTGATACCTGAAAATATATAGGAAATCTAATATTGATACACAATCATTCATTCCAACCAGTTATATATCTAATGGTAATATTAGGGTTCTGGTTTACCATGAAGGCTGTGTGAGATTTGCTTGAAAAGTGATTATGGAAATCGAAAATAATGTGTTTGGAAAGAAGTCTCATGAAAAGGCCAGTCCAGAAATATACAGGAGTACATGTGTTCTGAAGCAGGAAGTGATTGAAAGTGAACCAAATGCCTGTAAATTGGTGAACTTGTGGATGAAATATATATCCTATGATGTGCATCAACTGAAGAAATAGTGATGTACCAGTGTCGAAAAAAAAGAAACGTCAAAATACACATCATGTATCATAGGAATCTACTTGCATTGATGCTAAACTCGGTCAGTTACTGTAGAAATATTAGGATTTCTAAGGACCATTCACTAGGAAACAAATGTGTATTTCAGGTGGATGAATATTTCTGAGAAGAATCTTTGGAAAAGATGATTATAAATCCACATACATGAACATGAATGAATTTAGGGAGTGTATAATAAGACACATATATTTCATACTTTGAAAAATCTGGAGAGAGAGACTGTGTGTGTGTGTGTGTGTGTGTGTGTTTGTGTATATATATATATATATATATATATATATATATATATATATATACATTCAAACAATACAAACACACAGAGACTTTAAAAAGTCGAAATATATATGCCAATCAAAATTCATCATGAAATATGTATCATCCACAGATCCAAAAATATTTAATTTACTGAACATGGATTTATGTATCATGTTGTTCAAGTAGAAAGCTCACCCATAGGTTGAATTTTCAGTTCCAACAGCATTTACGAGGAGTGATCTCTTGTCACAATTTGTATCTGCCATGTCAGCCTCCTCACAAGAATGTACGTGGGATACCAGGTAGGATTCTATATGTGCATGTAAAAATACATGTGCTGAATAGGCTACAGAGAAAGGGAGACAGGAATTCACATACTTGTTAACTTTACAAACACATGGAGAACTACTTCTCTTAAATTGGACTAGATTTATAACACCTAGCCTTTATAATGCCAAAGGAAAGTCCAATTATACACCATGCCTCCTCTGAACTGCATGTATTGCTATTCTGTTTGTGTTATTTTCCTCCATCATATCAGGATTGGTAATCAGAGTCTAGGAGGGTATGGGTTAGTGTCAGGGATTCAGTATTTTGAATGGAAAATAGGAAAATGAATCCAATGTGTATGCAATTCTGTGCTACACAAAAATCTTCCCACTCTCATCAAGAACAATGCCTTGACATTACCTTTGCCCCAAGTAAGACACGATTCGAAGAGAAGAGTTAGAAAATCTGTGAATACATATATACAATGGAAAATGCTCAGGAGTTCACAACCTTGGAGGTGGTAGAGGAGTTTCCATAAGTAAGGGACAGGATAAACACTCCCCAAACATGGAGCTCTGCTGGCCTAAAGACTTCTTGGGAAACTGCCTCTGAGGTTGGACCCTTGAAATATATGTTGATGTCAGGAGCTTTATCTTCCTTTGTAGTGAGACCATCAAAGCTTGGTCTGCATCTATGTGGCCTGGAGGACATGGTTTCTGATTTTCCAATGAACATGAGGCAGCAGTGCTGAATTCTCTCTTTGTAGGTCAACTGTGGCCACTGGGGTCTAAGTGTTTCCCCGTGTGGACTGTGAGGCCATTTGGTCATCCTCCACTTTTCCTGGTGTTTCTTGCTGCTTCACTGGGAGTTTCCTATTTGCTTCATGAAATACAAGGAGTTCAACTGGGACACAGTGCTGGAGGGAGTTCTGTCACGTGTGCTGACTCAGGGTCCTAGGAGAATGCACCAACCAGGCTCCTATCCCACAGAGCTTGCCCCCTTGACCATAGCAACCTGATTCTGAACATTGCCCGGAAACCTCTCCATAGAACAAGATGCCTTTACATATAAGGGTCTGCTGGCTGCACCGTGTCAGTCACAAGCCATGTGGAAGCCAATGGCACATCCACATAGCCCCACCACAGATGTTTTACCACACACCTGCACACCACTGCTCTAGGCCCACTAATCAGCAGGCTCCAACTTACTGGCATCTCTGTTCTACACCATTTTCATGAAACCCAGTCAATCAAGGCACTGTCTGGTACACTCATGATCAGCAACAGGACATCCAAAGGTTTTCCAGTGCCACGTGGTCATGGGAATTTCAAAAATTTCATGGTATTTATCAAGCCATTTCTCAAGGATGAACTTGGAGGCACTGTGGGTTTCTATTCATTCAGGAACCACTAAATGGTGAGGAAGCTCATTTCAATGAAAGCTCTGGAGAAACACTCAGAGGCAAGGCTTCCCAAGAGTGGCCAAAAGGTCACATCAAGCCAGGCCCATTGAGGTCTACAATGTGAGGTCCCTGTGTGTTTTGACTCTCAATTATGGCTGCCAGGTCTTTAAGAATAAAATCATGTGATATCCTGGCTGAGATTCCCAGTGCTCTGTGGAAAGCCACCCTGGGCCTAGATCTCAGTTTCCAAGGGCAACTCTCATGCGTGGCCTCCTAAAATCCCAACACAATTCATGGCAATACTTCTCTGAGTTCAGTACCAGAACTCAGTCTCTAAGGGGAATCACGCCAGAGTTCAAGCCCAGGTGGACAAAGTCATCCCTTCCAACCGCCACAGAAATGACCACAATTCCAACCAAAACACTGCCACATGGCCCTCATCTTCTTCCATATAGACACTCATCATAACCTCTGGCTGGAGGTTTCCATGAGGGGGCAGCCCAAGACAGTGTCTAGAATAAGCTCCCTTGCCCCTCATTTGCCTAATGTCAGGGTGGCCTGTGAACCAGGAGTGATCAAATACGCCTGCCATTAATACTGCTCTGCTTCTCCAAATTGAGGACTACTGACTTTCGGGTATAGATTCTTTCTGTGAATTGGAGACATGAGAAAACCCAAGAACCTATGGGATAGCCTCTGCAGGGCTTTGAAGAACTCATTTGACCCAAAGGATCCCTATTCTCACTTGATGGAGGTCAGGAACTTTCCAGAGGAAAGTGAGAGGCTTCATCCACAATGACTGCTCTGTTTGCCATTTTGGCTTTGGATGCACACATGGGATCTTTCTTTAATCCATCAGGTGCTGAGAATCTAAGCCACAGCCTCACACAGGGCCAAGAGGCTGATTCACACACATCCCTTTGCAAAGGAATTAAGCAAAAAGCCACAGGTGATGCCCCTTCATTTCCATTTGAAAACTGTTTACTTCAGGCTTCACAAAGGGGTAGCCTGAGGCAAAGACCTTCCTGAGAGTCAGGGCAACAGAACAATAGGTAAGCAAAAGGCCCAAAGCAGGGTTTCTCCACTGACACTTTACTGGTCACACTGATATCTGAGATTTCTGAGATGCTTGCCATTCCCTTCAGTTATCCAGTACATGGCCATGTCACAGAGCTGGGAGGTGGTACATATCTTGGACACAAAACCATGAGCCAATTCTGGAGAGTGGCCAGAATTCAGGAAGAAAACAGGAACTTAGCAAGATAGTAGGTGTTGCCCATAGATAAGGCAAGCCCCAGTCCATTCATAAATTGGAAAGGATGAATGCTGGAAAGTTTTCTACTAGACAGGACGCATCCATTGATTCATTCTCTTTTCCAATGTCTACAACCAGGGATACAGTGGGATACACAGACATAGAAACACTCGCCTTGTCAAATGACTTACTAGAAACAGTCCACTCCAAACCAAACAAACTGCCTTTCCTACCTATTCTCAGAACATGAGACAAAACCATAAACTCACACCCACACCCACTAAGGCACCTCCTTCCCCCAAGTAGGTCTGTGACTATCTGGAGTGTCTTCTGACTGGTGGGCCATACAATGTTCCCCCAAAATGGCCCGTCCTCTCTCAGATCTGGCCTCCTTGGCCTACTCAATGAAGTTGTCAGGAGCCACCAGTGAGCCACTCACTACCTGCTTTCTCAGAAAAGTCCCCTCTTCAGAGCTTTCCTGGCATTTGGTCATCCTCACATCAGTAGGTACCAAGAAAGACTGACTCTCTCCTTGGTAAATGCAAACAAGTCAGCCCACTGGGACTGGGACTGAAACTGGCTCTGGGTGCCTGGCTTCCTGGTTGCCAAGTTCAAAGAGTTCCATCACAAAAGAAGTGAGGTGAGGTCACTTCCTTCAGGAACTGAATGATGTCACTGCCTTGGCAACCAAATTGTCCTAACAGTTGCTTCCAGGGGTCCTATGAGATGGAGGCTGCCCCTGCTTCCTGTGACACTTTCACAAGTTAGAATGGTATATCCTCCATAGGCACCCAGGAACAGCTTTCCACACAGGCCTGGTTTGGTCCATCTTGTCTACATTAAGAAGAGAGAGGCTCATACAGACACAACCCTTCATCCTGACCAGGTTGTTTGCCATGGAAGATGACTTTTGCTCTCTCATGTCCTTCAGAGCTGCCTACTTCTTCTCCAGGGATCATTTCTGCATGGACCTTTGAGTTTTCAGCAGGTGGAAGATCCCCTACATTCCTCTATTGTAAGACCAACTCTGTCCCTGCTCTTCTGTAAAGTTGGATTGAGGGAACAGTGTATGGTTAGGGGTAAGAACATGTTTGATTTGGGTTAGGAATCATTCTACTGGGTGAAGAATGTTATTGGGAACCTGCGATATATATAATAATGTATAGGTGAAGTATATGTATGACAACAGAAATCTAAGTAAGCTTTGAAGCCCAGAAGGGCATTGGGCCCTTGACTGGGATACTTAGCTTTGAATTACATTCTGCACAGATGTCTCAGATAAATTGATATACAATGGCATAAGACCTTGTACCTTGGATGATTGAATGTGGAAGAGAACATCCAGTCAAAAGGGAGAGTAGGTAGGATTAGGAAGATAGTCAGTAGGTTTAGGAAGAAGAGTGAGTATAACATTTGGACCAAAGGTTCTTTAGCAGTAGGGTGTCAGTTAGAGAGTAGATGTAAATGTCAGCACATGTGAAGAGTCAGTCACAATAATGAATATGGGAAATTAGGTAGGAGAGCAGATATCAATAGAGACACTGGGAAATCAGTCAAAGTATAAAGTGAGTGATAGGATTAGATATTTTCAACAGGGTTGAGGTTGAATATGTACTCTTAGGACGAAGCAACTGTGTAGTCACCAATAGGATTGACATTTGAGAGCATTAGGCCCCTGGACAAGGATGTGTTTAGTAATCCATGCTCACTTTCCATTTAGACTTTGGTACAATCATAAGTGTGAACTTTGTATTATGTGTCCAGAATATCACTGTGATCAAATGTATATGTAGATCAGGTGACATGAGTATTTCTTCCACCATTTCTGGGAGCAATATCTTGAAGACGTGTTGATTAGTATTTGGGGGCACCAATAGGTGTACCTTGTGTCTATGAATATAGAGATAATGCATGAATAGACCATACTGTGAATAAATAGTATAACTGGTTCCAATTTACATAATGGATTGAACTGATACCTGAAAATATATAGGAAATCTAATATTGATACAGAATCATTCATTCCAACCAGTTATATATCTAATGGTAATATTAGGGTTCTGGTTTACCATGAAGGCTGTGTGAGATTTGCTTGAAAAGTGATTATGGAAATCGAAAATAATGTGTTTGGAAAGAAGTCTCATGAAAAGGCCAGTCCAGAAATATACAGGAGTACATGTGTTCTGAAGCAGGAAGTGATTGAAAGTGAACCAAATGCCTGTAAATTTGTGAACTTGTGGATGAAATATATATCCTATGATGTGCATCAACTGAAGAAATAGTGATGTACCAGTGTCGAAAAAAAAGAAACGTCAAAATACACATCATGTATCATAGGAATCTACTTGCATTGATGCTAAACTCGGTCAGTTACTGTAGAAATATTAGGATTTCTAAGGACCATTCACTAGGAAACAAATGTGTATTTCAGGTGGATGAATATTTCTGAGAATAATCTTTGGAAAAGATGATTATAAATCCACATACATGAACATGAATGAATTTAGGGAGTGTATAATAAGATACATATATTTCATACTTTGAAAAATCTGGAGAGAGAGACTGTGTGTGTGTGTGTGTGTGTGTGTTTGTATATATATATATATATATATATATATATATATATATATATATATATATACATTCAAACAATACAAACACACAGAGACTTTAAAAAGTCAAAATATATATGCCAATCAAAATTCATCATGAAATATGTATCATCCACAGATCCAAAAATATTTAATTTACTGAACATGGATTTATGTATCATGTTGTTCAAGTAGAAAGCTCACCCATAGGTTGAATTTTCAGTTCCAACAGCATTTACGAGGAGTGATCTCTTGTCACAATTTGTATCTGCCATGTCAGCCTCCTCACAAGAATGTACGTGGGATACCAGGTTGGATTCTATATATGCATGTAAAAATACATGTGCTGAATAGGCTACAGAGAAAGGGAGACAGGAATTCACATACTTGTTAACTTTACAAACACATGGAGAACTACTTCTCTTAAATTGGACTAGATTTATAACACCTAGCCTTTATAATGCCAAAGGAAAGTCCAATTATACACCATGCCTCCTCTGAACTGCATGTATTGCTATTCTGTTTGTGTTATTTTCCTCCATCATATCAGGATTGGTAATCAGAGTCTAGGAGGGTATGGGTTAGTGTCAGGGATTCAGTATTTTGAATGGAAAATAGGAAAATGAATCCAATGTGTATGCAATTCTGTGCTACACAAAAATCTTCCCACTCTCATCAAGAACAATGCCTTGACATTACCTTTGCCCCAAGTAAGACACGATTCAAAGAGAAGAGTTAGAAAATCTGTGAATACATATATACAATGGAAAATGCTCAGGAGTTCACAACCTTGGAGGTGGTAGAGGATTTTCCATAAGTAAGGGACAGGATAAACACTCCCCAAACATGGAGCTCTGCTGGCCTAAAGACTTCTTGGGAAACTGCCTCTGAGGTTGGACCCTTGAAATATATGTTGTTGTCAGGAGCTTTATCTTCCTTTGTAGTGAGACCATCAAAGCTTGGTCTGCATCTATGTGGCCTGGAGGACATGGTTTCTGATTTTCCAATGAACATGAGGCAGCAGTGCTGAATTCTCTCTTTGTAGGTCAACTGTGGCCACTGGGGTCTAAGTGTTTCCCCGTGTGGACTGTGAGGCCATTTGGTCATCCTCCACTTTTCCTGGTGTTTCTTGCTGCTTCACTGGGAGTTTCCTATTTGCTTCATGAAATACAAGGAGTTCAACTGGGACACAGTGCTGGAGGGAGTTCTGTCACGTGTGCTGACTCAGGGTCCTAGGAGAATGCACCAACCAGGCTCCTATCCCACAGAGCTTGCCCCCTTGACCATAGCAACCTGATTCTGAACATTGCCCGGAAACCTCTCCATAGAACAAGATGCCTTTACATATAAGGGTCTGCTGGCTGCACCGTGTCAGTCACAAGCCATGTGGAAGCCAATGGCACATCCACATAGCCCCACCACAGATGTTTTACCACACACCTGCACACCACTGCTCTAGGCCCACTAATCAGCAGGCTCCAACTTACTGGCATCTCTGTTCTACACCATTTTCATGAAACCCAGTCAATCAAGGCACTGTCTGGTACACTCATGATCAGCAACAGGACATCCAAAGGTTTTCCAGTGCCACGTGGTCATGGGAATTTCAAAAATTTCATGGTATTTATCAAGCCATTTCTCAAGGATGAACTTGGAGGCACTGTGGGTTTCTATTCATTCAGGAACCACTAAATGGTGAGGAAGCTCATTTCAATGAAAGCTCTGGAGAAACACTCAGAGGCAAGGCTTCCCAAGAGTGGCCAAAAGGTCACATCAAGCCAGGCCCATTGAGGTCTACAATGTGAGGTCCCTGTGTGTTTTGACTCTCAATTATGGCTGCCAGGTCTTTAAGAATAAAATCATGTGATATCCTGGCTGAGATTCCCAGTGCTCTGTGGAAAGCCACCCTGGGCCTAGATCTCAGTTTCCAAGGGCAACTCTCATGCGTGGCCTCCTAAAATCCCAACACAATTCATGGCAATACTTCTCTGAGTTCAGTACCAGAACTCAGTCTCTAAGGGGAATCACGCCAGAGTTCAAGCCCAGGTGGACAAAGTCATCCCTTCCAACCGCCACAGAAATGACCACAATTCCAACCAAAACACTGCCACATGGCCCTCATCTTCTTCCATATAGACACTCATCATAACCTCTGGCTGGAGGTTTCCATGAGGGGGCAGCCCAAGACAGTGTCTAGAATAAGCTCCCTTGCCCCTCATTTGCCTAATGTCAGGGTGGCCTGTGAACCAGGAGTGATCAAATACGCCTGCCATTAATACTGCTCTGCTTCTCCAAATTGAGGACTACTGACTTTCGGGTATAGATTCTTTCTGTGAATTGGAGACATGAGAAAACCCAAGAACCTATGGGATAGCCTCTGCAGGGCTTTGAAGAACTCATTTGACCCAAAGGATCCCTATTCTCACTTGATGGAGGTCAGGAACTTTCCAGAGGAAAGTGAGAGGCTTCATCCACAATGACTGCTCTGTTTGCCATTTTGGCTTTGGATGCACACATGGGATCTTTCTTTAATCCATCAGGTGCTGAGAATCTAAGCCACAGCCTCACACAGGGCCAAGAGGCTGATTCACACACATCCCTTTGCAAAGGAATTAAGCAAAAAGCCACAGGTGATGCCCCTTCATTTCCATTTGAAAACTGTTTACTTCAGGCTTCACAAAGGGGTAGCCTGAGGCAAAGACCTTCCTGAGAGTCAGGGCAACAGAACAATAGGTAAGCAAAAGGCCCAAAGCAGGGTTTCTCCACTGACACTTTACTGGTCACACTGATATCTGAGATTTCTGAGATGCTTGCCATTCCCTTCAGTTATCCAGTACATGGCCATGTCACAGAGCTGGGAGGTGGTACATATCTTGGACACAAAACCATGAGCCAATTCTGGAGAGTGGCCAGAATTCAGGAAGAAAACAGGAACTTAGCAAGATAGTAGGTGTTGCCCATAGATAAGGCAAGCCCCAGTCCATTCATAAATTGGAAAGGATGAATGCTGGAAAGTTTTCTACTAGACAGGACGCATCCATTGATTCATTCTCTTTTCCAATGTCTACAACCAGGGATACAGTGGGATACACAGACATAGAAACACTCGCCTTGTCAAATGACTTACTAGAAACAGTCCACTCCAAACCAAACAAACTGCCTTTCCTACCTATTCTCAGAACATGAGACAAAACCATAAACTCACACCCACACCCACTAAGGCACCTCCTTCCCCCAAGTAGGTCTGTGACTATCTGGAGTGTCTTCTGACTGGTGGGCCATACAATGTTCCCCCAAAATGGCCCGTCCTCTCTCAGATCTGGCCTCCTTGGCCTACTCAATGAACTTGTCAGGAGCCACCAGTGAGCCACTCACTACCTGCTTTCTCAGAAAAGTCCCCTCTTCAGAGCTTTCCTGGCATTTGGTCATCCTCACATCAGTAGGTACCAAGAAAGACTGACTCTCTCCTTGGTAAATGCAAACAAGTCAGCCCACTGGGACTGGGACTGAAACTGGCTCTGGGTGCCTGGCTTCCTGGTTGCCAAGTTCAAAGAGTTCCATCACCAAGGAAGTGAGGTGAGGTCACTTCCTTCAGGAACTGAATGAGGTCACTGCCTTGGCAACCAAATTGTCCTAACAGTTGCTTCCAAGGGTCCTATGAGATGGAGGCTGCCCCTGCTTCCTGTGACACTTTCACAAGTTAGAATGGTATATCCTCCATAGGCACCCAGGAACAGCTTTCCACACAGGCCTGGTTTGGTCCATCTTGTCTACATTAAGAAGAGAGAGGCTCATACAGACACAACCCTTCATCCTGACCAGGTTGTTTGCCATGGAAGATGACTTTTGCTCTCTCATGTCCTTCAGAGCTGCCTACTTCTTCTCCAGGGATCATTTCTGCATGGACCTTTGAGTTCTCAGCAGGTGGAAGATCCCCTACATTCCACTATTGTAAGACCAACTCTGTCCCTGCTCTTCTGTAAAGTTGGATTGAGGGAACAGTGTATGGTTAGGGGTAAGAACATGTTTGATTTGGGTTAGGAATCATTCTACTGGATGAAGAATGGTATTGGGAACCTGCGATATATATAATAATGTATAGGTGAAGTATATGTATGACAACAGAAATCTAAGTAAGCTTTGAAGCCCAGAAGGGCATTGGGCCCTTGACTGGGATACTTAGCTTTGAATTACATTCTGCACAGATGTCTCAGATAAATTGATATACAATGGCATAAGACCTTTACCTTGGATGATTGAATGTGGAAGAGAACATCCAGTCAAAAAGGGATAGTAGGTAGGATTAGGAAGATAGTCAGTAGGTTTAGGAAGAAGAGTGAGTATAACATTTGGACCAAAAGTTCTTTAGCAGTAGGGTGTCTGTTAGAGAGTAGATGTAAATGTCAGCACATGTGAAGAGTCAGTCACAATAATGAATATGGGAAATTAGGTAGGAGAGCAGATATCAATAGAGACATTGGGAAATCAGTCAAAGTATAAAGTGAGTGATAGGATTAGATATTTTCAACAGGGTTGAGGTTGAATATGTACTCTTAGGACGAAGCAACTGTGTAGTCACCAATAGGATTGACATTTGAGAGCATTAGGCCCCTGGACAAGGATGTGTTTAGTAATCCATGCTCACTTTCCATTTAGACTTTGGTACAATCATAAGTGTGAACTTTGCATTATGTGTCCAGAATATCACTGTGATCAAATGTATATGTAGATCAGGTGACATGAGTATTTCTTCCACCATTTCTGGGAGCAATATCTTGAAGACGTGTTGATTAGTATTTGGGGGCACCAATAGGTGTACCTTGTGTCTATGAATATAGAGATAATGCATGAATAGACCATACTGTGAATAAATAGTATAACTGGTTCCAATTTACATAATGGATTGAACTGATACCTGAAAATATATAGGAAATCTAATATTGATACACAATCATTCATTCCAACCAGTTATATATCTAATGGTAATATTAGGGTTCTGGTTTACCATGAAGGCTGTGTGAGATTTGCTTGAAAAGTGATTATGGAAATCGAAAATAATGTGTTTGGAAAGAAGTCTCATGAAAAGGCCAGTCCAGAAATATACAGGAGGACATGTGTTCTGAAGCAGGAAGTGATTGAAAGTGAACCAAATGCCTGTAAATTTGTGAACTTGTGGATGAAATATATATCCTATGATGTGCATCAACTGAAGAAATAGTGATGTACCAGTGTCGAAAAAAAAGAAACGTCAAAATACACATCATGTATCATAGGAATCTACATGCATTGATGCTAAACTCGGTCAGTTACTGTAGAAATATTAGGATTTCTAAGGACCATTCACTAGGAAACAAATGTGTATTTCAGGTGGATGAATATTTCTGAGAATAATCTTTGGAAAAGATGATTATAAATCCACATACATGAATGAATTTAGGGAGTGTATAATAAGACACATATATTTCATACTTTGAAAAATCTGGAGAGAGAGACTGTGTGTGTGTGTGTGTGTGTGTGTGTGTGTTTGTGTATATATATATATATATATATATATATATATATATATATATATAATATATATACATTCAAACAATACAAACACACAGAGACTTTAAAAAGTCGAAATATATATGCCAATCAAAATTCATCATGAAATATGTATCATCCACAGATCCAAAAATATTTAATTTACTGAACATGGATTTATGTATCATGTTGTTCAAGTAGAAAGCTCACCCATAGGTTGAATTTTCAGTTCCAACAGCATTTACGAGGAGTGATCTCTTCTCACAATTTGTATCTGCCATGTCAGCCTCCTCACAAGAATGTACGTGGGATACCAGGTAGGATTCTATATGTGCATCTAAAAATACATGTGCTGAATAGGCTACAGAGAAAGGGAGACAGGAATTCACATACTTGTTAACTTTACAAACACATGGAGAACTACTTCTCTTAAATTGGACTAGATTTATAACACCTAGCCTTTATAATGCCAAAGGAAAGTCCAATTATACACCATGCCTCCTTTGAACTGCATGTATTGCTATTCTGTTTGTGTTATTTTCCTCCATCATATCAGGATTGGTAATCAGAGTCTAGGAGGGTATGGGTTAGTGTCAGGGATTCAGTATTTTGAATGGAAAATAGGAAAATGAATCCAATGTGTATGCAATTCTGTGCTACACAAAAATCTTCCCACTCTCATCAAGAACAATGCCTTGACATTACCTTTGCCCCAAGTAAGACACGATTCGAAGAGAAGAGTTAGAAAATCTGTGAATACATATATACAATGGAAAATGCTCAGGAGTTCACAACCTTGGAGGTGGTAGAGGAGTTTCCATAAGTAAGGGACAGGATAAACACTCCCCAAACATGGAGCTCTGCTGGCCTAAAGACTTCTTGGGAAACTGCCTCTGAGGTTGGACCCTTGAAATATATGTTGTTGTCAGGAGCTTTATCTTCCTTTGTAGTGAGACCATCAAAGCTTGGTCTGCATCTATGTGGCCTGGAGGACATGGTTTCTGATTTTCCAATGAACATGAGGCAGCAGTGCTGAATTCTCTCTTTGTAGGTCAACTGTGGCCACTGGGGTCTAAGTGTTTCCCCGTGTGGACTGTGAGGCCATTTGGTCATCCTCCACTTTTCCTGGTGTTTCTTGCTGCTTCACTGGGAGTTTCCTATTTGCTTCATGAAATACAAGGAGTTCAACTGGGACACAGTGCTGGAGGGAGTTCTGTCACGTGTGCTGACTCAGGGTCCTAGGAGAATGCACCAACCAGGCTTCTATCCCACAGAGCTTGCCCCCTTGACCATAGCAACCTGATTCTGAACATTGCCCGGAAACCTCTCCATAGAACAAGATGCCTTTACATATAAGGGTCTGCTGGCTGCACCGTGTCAGTCACAAGCCATGTGGAAGCCAATGGCAGATCCACATGGCCCCACCACAGATGTTTTATCACACACCTGCACACCACTGCTCTAGGCCCTCTAATCGGCAGGCTCCAACTTACTGGCATCTCTGTTCTACACCATTTTCATGAAACCCAGTCAATCAAGGCACTGTCTGGTACACTCATGATCAGCAACAGGACATCCAAAGGTTCTCCAGTGCCACGTGGTCATGGGAATTTCAAAAATTTCATGGTATTTATCAAGCCATTTCTCAAGGATGAACTTGGAGGCACTGTGGGTTTCTATTCATTCAGGAACCACTAAATGGTGAGGAAGCTCATTTCAATGAAAGCTCTGGAGAAACACTCAGAGGCAAGGCTTCCCAAGAGTGGCCAAAAGGTCACATCAAGCCAGGCCCATTGAGGTCTACAATTTGAGGTTCCTGTGTGTTTTGACTCTCAATTACGGCTGCCAGGTCTTTAAGAATAAAATCATGTGATATCCTGGCTGAGATTCCCAGTGCTCTGTGGAAAGCCACCCTGGGCCTAGATCTCAGGTTCCAAGGGCAACTCTCATGCGTGGCCTCCTAAAATCCCAACACAATTCATGGCAATACTTCTCTGAGTTCAGTACCAGAACTCAGTCTCTAAGGGGAATCACGCCAGAGTTCAAGCCCAGGTGGACAAAGTCATCCCTTCCAACCGCCACAGAAATGACCACAATTCCAACCAAAACACTGCCACATGGCCCTCATCTTCTTCCATATAGACACTCATCATAACCTCTGGCTGGAGGTTTCCATGAGGGGGCAGCCCAAGACAGTGTCTAGAATAAGCTCCCTTGCCCCTCATTTGCCTAATGTCAGGGTGGCCTGTGAACCAGGAGTGATCAAATATGCCTGCCATTAATACTGCTCTGCTTCTCCAAATTGAGGACTACTGACTTTCGGGTATAGATTCTTTCTGTGAATTGGAGACATGAGAAAACCCAAGAACCTATGGGATAGCGTCTGCAGGGCTTTGAAGAACTCATTTGACCCAAAGGATCCCTATTCTCACTTGATGGAGTTAAGGAACTTTCCAGAGGAAAGTGAGAGGCTTCATCCACAATGACTGCTCTTTTTGCCATTTTGGCTTTGGATGCACACATGGGATCTTTCTTTAATCCATCAGGTGCTGAGAATCTAAGCCACAGCCTCACACAGGGCCAAGAGGCTGATTCACACACATCCCTTTGCAAAGGAATTAAGCAAAAAGCCACAGGTGATGCCCCTTCATTTCCATTTGAAAACTGTTGACTTCAGGCTTCACAAAGGGGTAGCCTGACGCAAAGACCTTCCTGACACTCAGGGCAACAGAACAATAGGTAAGCAAAAGGCCCAAAGCAGGGTTTCTCCACTGACACTTTACTGGTCACACTGATATCTGAGTTTTCTGAGATGCTTGCCATTCCCTTCAGTTATCCAGTACATGGCCATGTCACAGAGCTGGGAGGTGGTACATATCTTGGACACAAAACCATGAGCCAATTCTGGAGAGTGGCCAGAATTCAGGAAGAAAACAGGAACTTAGCAAGATAGTAGGTGTTGCCCATAGATAAGGCAAGCCCCAGTCCATTCATAAATTGGAAAGGATGAATGCTGGAAAGTTTTCTACTAGACAGGACGCATCCATTGATTCATTCTCTTTTCCAATGTCTACAACCAGGGATACAGTGGGATACACAGACATAGAAACACTCGCCTTGTCAAATGACTTACTAGAAACAGTCCACTCCAAACCAAACAAACTGCCTTTAATACCTATTCTCAGAACATGAGACCAAAACCATAAACTCACACCCACACCCACTAAGGCACCTCCTTCCCCCAAGTAGGTCTGTGACTATCTGGAATGTCTTCTGACTGGTGGGCCATACAATGTTCCCCCAAAATGACCCGTCCTCTCTCAGATCTGGCCTCCTTGGCCTACTCAATGAAGTTGTCAGGAGCCACCAGTGAGCCACTCACTACCTGCTTTCTCAGAAAAGTCCCCTCTTCAGAGCTTTCCTGGCATTTGGTCATCCTCACATCAGTAGGTACCAAGAAAGACTGACTCTCTCCTTGGTAAATGCAAACAAGTCAGCCCACTGGGACTGGGACTGAAACTGGCTCTGGGTGCCTGGCTTCCTGGTTGCCAAGTTCAAAGAGTTCCATCACAAAAGAAGTGAGGTGAGGTCACTTCCTTCAGGAACTGAATGACGTCACTGCCTTGGCAACCAAATTGACCTAACAGTTGCTTCCAAGGGTCCTATGAGATGGAGGCTGCCCCTGCTTCCTGTGACACTTTCACAAGTTAGAATGGTATATCCTCCATAGGCACCCAGGAACAGCTTTCCACACAGGCCTGGTTTGGTCCATCTTGTCTACATTAAGAAGAGAGAGGCTCATACAGACACAACCCTTCATCCTGACCAGGTTGTTTGCCATGGAAGATGACTTTTGCTCTCTCATGTCCTTCAGAGCTGCCTACTTCTTCTCCAGGGATCATTTCTGCATGGACCTTTGAGTTCTCAGCAGGTGGAAGATCCCCTACATTCCTCTATTGTAAGACCAACTCTGTCCCTGCTCTTCTGTAAAGTTGGATTGAGGGAACAGTGTATGGTTAGGGGTAAGAACATGTTTGATTTGGGTTAGGAATCATTCTACTGGATGAAGAATGGTATTGGGAACCTGCGATATATATAATAATGTATAGGTGAAGTATATGTATGACAACAGAAATCTAAGTAAGCTTTGAAGCCCAGAAGGGCATTGGGCCCTTGACTGGGATACTTAGCTTTGAATTACATTCTGCACAGATGTCTCAGATAAATTGATATACAATGGCATAAGACCTTGTACCTTGGATGATTGAATGTGGAAGAGAACATCCAGTCAAAAAGGGATAGTAGGTAGGATTAGGAAGATAGTCAGTAGGTTTAGGAAGAAGAGTGAGTATAACATTTGGACCAAAAGTTCTTTAGCAGTAGGGTGTCAGTTAGAGAGTAGATGTAAATGTCAGCACATGTGAAGAGTCAGTCACAATAATGAATATGGGAAATTAGGTAGGAGAGCAGATATCAATAGAGACACTGGGAAATCAGTCAAAGTATAAAGTGAGTGATAGGATTAGATATTTTCAACAGGGTTGAGGTTGAATATGTACTCTTAGGACGAAGCAACTGTGTAGTCACCAATAGGATTGACATTTGAGAGCATTAGGCCCCTGGACAAGGATGTGTTTAGTAATCCATGCTCACTTTCCATTTAGACTTTGGTACAATCATAAGTGTGAACTTTGCATTATGTGTCCAGAATATCACTGTGATCAAATGTATATGTAGATCAGGTGACATGAGTATTTCTTCCACCATTTCTGGGAGCAATATCTTGAAGACGTGTTGATTAGTATTTGGGGGCACCAATAGGTGTACCTTGTGTCTATGAATATAGAGATAATGCATGAATAGACCATACTGTGAATAAATAGTATAACTGGTTCCAATTTACATAATGGATTGAACTGATACCTGAAAATATATAGGAAATCTAATATTGATACACAATCATTCATTCCAACCAGTTATATATCTAATGGTAATATTAGGGTTCTGGTTTACCATGAAGGCTGTGTGAGATTTGCTTGAAAAGTGATTATGGAAATCGAAAATAATGTGTTTGGAAAGAAGTCTCATGAAAAGGCCAGTCCAGAAATATACAGGAGGACATGTGTTCTGAAGCAGGAAGTGATTGAAAGTGAACCAAATGCCTGTAAATTTGTGAACTTGTGGATGAAATATATATCCTATGATGTGCATCACCTGAAGAAATAGTGATGTACCAGTGTCGAAAAAAAAGAAACGTCAAAATACACATCATGTATCATAGGAATCTACTTGCATTGATGCTAAACTCGGTCAGTTACTGTAGAAATATTAGGATTTCTAAGGACCATTCACAAGGAAACAAATGTGTATTTCAGGTGGATGAATATTTCTGAGAATAATCTTTGGAAAAGATGATTATAAATCCACATACATGAACATGAATGAATTTAGGGAGTGTATAATGAGACACATATATTTCATACTTTGAAAAATCTGGAGAGAGAGACTGTGTGTGTGTGTGTGTTTGTATATATATATATATATATATATATATATATATATATATATATACATTCAAACAATACAAACACACAGAGACTTTAAAAAGTCGAAATATATATGCCAATCAAAATTCATCATGAAATATGTATCATCCACAGATCCAAAAATATTTAATTTACTGAACATGGATTTATGTATCATGTTGTTCAAGTAGAAAGCTCACCCATAGGTTGAATTTTCAGTTCCAACAGCATTTACGAGGAGTGATCTCTTGTCACAATTTGTATCTGCCATGTCAGCCTCCTCACAAGAATGTACGTGGGATACCAGGTAGGATTCTATATGTGCATGTAAAAATACATGTGCTGAATAGGCTACAGAGAAAGGGAGACAGGAATTCACATACTTGTTAACTTTACAAACACATGGAGAACTACTTCTCTTAAATTGGACTAGATTTATAACACCTAGCCTTTATAATGCCAAAGGAAAGTCCAATTATACACCATGCCTCCTCTGAACTGCATGTATTGCTATTCTGTTTGTGTTATTTTCCTCCATCATATCAGGATTGGTAATCAGAGTCTAGGAGGGTATGGGTTAGTGTCAGGGATTCAGTAGTTTGAATGGAAAATAGGAAAATGAATGCAATGTGTATGCAATTCTGTGCTACACAAAAATCTTCCCACTCTCATCAAGAACAATGCCTTGACATTACCTTTGCCCCAAGTAAGACACGATTGGAAGAGAAGAGTTAGAAAATCTGTGAATACATATATACAATGGAAAATGCTCAGGAGTTCACAACCTTGGAGGTGGTAGAGGAGTTTCCATAAGTAAGGGACAGGATAAACACTCCCCAAACATGGAGCTCTGCTGGCCTAAAGACTTCTTGGGAAACTGCCTCTGAGGTTGGACCCTTGAAATATATGTTGTTGTCAGGAGCTTTATCTTCCTTTGTAGTGAGACCATCAAAGCTTGGTCTGCATCTATGTGGCCTGGAGGACATGGTTTCTGATTTTCCAATGAACATGAGGCAGCAGTGCTGAATTCTCTCTTTGTAGGTCAACTGTGGCCACTGGGGTCTAAGTGTTTCCCCGTGTGGACTGTGAGGCCATTTGGTCATCCTCCACTTTTCCTGGTGTTTCTTGCTGCTTCACTGGGAGTTTCCTATTTGCTTCATGAAATACAACGAGTTCAACTGGGACACAGTGCTGGAGGGAGTTCTGTCACGTGTGCTGACTCAGGGTCCTAGGAGAATGCACCAACCAGGCTTCTATCCCACAGAGCTTGCCCCCTTGACCATAGCAACCTGATTCTGAACATTGCCCAGAAACCTCTCCATAGAACAAGATGCCTTTACATATAAGGGTCTGCTGGCTGCACCGTGTCAGTCACAAGCCATGTGGAAGCCAATGGCAGATCCACATGGCCCCACCACAGATGTTTTATCACACACCTGCACACCACTGCTCTAGGCCCACTAATCAGCAGGCTCCAACTTACTGGCATCTCTGTTCTACACCATTTTCATGAAACCCAGTCAATCAAGGCACTGTCTGGTACACTCATGATCAGCAACAGGACACCCAAAGGTTCTCCAGTGCCACGTGGTCATGGGAATTTCAAAAATTTCATGGCATTTATCAAGCCATTTCTCAAGGATGAACTTGGAGGCACTGTGGGTTTCTATTCATTCAGGAACCACTAAATGGTGAGGAAGCTCATTTCAATGAAAGCTCTGGAGAAACACTCAGAGGCAAGGCTTCCCAAGAGTGGCCAAAAGGTCACATCAAGCCAGGCCCATTGAGGTCTACAATGTGAGGTCCCTGTGTGTTTTGACTCTCAATTATAGCTGCCAGTTCTTTAAGAATAAAATCATGTGATATCCTGGCTGAGATTCCCAGTGCTCTGTGGAAAGCCACCCTGGGCCTAGATCTCAGTTTCCAAGGGCAACTCTCATGCGTGGCCTCCTAAAATCCCAACACAATTCATGGCAATACTTCTCTGAGTTCAGTACCAGAACTCAGTCTCTAAGGGGAATCACGCCAGAGTTCAAGCCCAGGTGGACCAAGTCATCCCTTCCAACCGCCACAGAAATGACCACAATTCCAACCAAAACACTGCCACATGGCCCTCATCTTCTTCCATATAGACACTCATCATAACCTCTGGCTGGAGGTTTCCATGAGGGGGCAGCCCAAGACAGTGTCTAGAATAAGCTCCCTTGCCCCTCATTTGCCTAATGACAGGGTGGCCTGTGAACCAGGAGTGATCAAATACGCCTGCCATTAATACTGCTCTGCTTCTCCAAATTGAGGACTACTGACTTTCGGGTATAGATTCTTTCTGTGAATTGGAGACATGAGAAAACCCAAGAACCTATGGGATAGCCTCTGCAGGGCTTTGAAGAACTCATTTGACCCAAAGGATCCCTATTCTCACTTGATGGAGGTCAGGAACTTTCCAGAGGAAAGTGAGAGGCTTCATCCACAATGACTGCTCTTTTTGCCATTTTGGCTTTGGATGCACACATGGGATCTTTCTTTAATCCATCAGGTGCTGAGAATCTAAGCCACAGCCTCACACAGGGCCAAGAGGCTGATTCACACACATCCCTTTGCAAAGGAATTAAGCAAAAAGCCACAGGTGATGCCCCTTCATTTCCATTTGAAAACTGTTTACTTCAGGCTTCACAAAGGGGTAGCCTGAGGCAAAGACCTTCCTGAGAGTCAGGGCAACAGAACAATAGGTAAGCAAAAGGCCCAAAGCAGGGTTTCTCCACTGACACTTTACTGGTCACACTGATATCTGAGTTTTCTGAGATGCTTGCCATTCCCTTCAGTTATCCAGTACACGGCCATGTCACAGAGCTGGGAGGTGGTACATATCTTGGACACAAAACCATGAGCCAATTCTGGAGAGTGGCCAGAATTCAGGAAGAAAACAGGAACTTAGCAAGATAGTAGGTGTTGCCAATAGATAAGGCAAGCCCCAGTCCATTCATAAATTGGAAAGGATGAATGCTGGAAAGTTTTCTACTAGACAGGACGCATCCATTGATTCATTCTCTTTTCCAATGTCTACAACCAGGGATACAGTGGGATACACAGACATAGAAACACTCGCCTTGTCAAATGACTTACTAGAAACAGTCCACTCCAAACCAAACAAACTGCCTTTCCTACCTATTCTCAGAACATGAGACAAAACCATAAACTCACACCCACACCCACTAAGGCACCTCCTTCCCCCAAGTAGGTCTGTGACTATCTGGAGTGTCTTCTGACTGGTGGGCCATACAATGTTCCCCCAAAATGGCCCGTCCTCTCTCAGATCTGGCCTCCTTGGCCTACTCAATGAAGTTGTCAGGAGCCACCAGTGAGCCACTCACTACCTGCTTTCTGAGAACAGTCCCCTCTTCAGAGCTTTCCTGGCATTTGGTCATCCTCACATCAGTAGGTACCAAGAAAGACTGACTCTCTCCTTGGTAAATGCAAACAAGTCAGCCCACTGGGACTGGGACTGAAACTGGCTCTGGGTGCCTGGCTTCCTGGTTGCCAAGTTCAAAGAGTTCCATCACAAAAGAAGTGAGGTGAGGTCACTTCCTTCAGAAACTGAATGAGGTCACTGCCTTGGCAACCAAATTGTCCTAACAGTTGCTTCCAACGTTCCTATGAGATGGAGGCTGCCCCTGCTTCCTGTGACACTTTCACAAGTTAGAATGGTATATCCTCCATAGGCACCCAGGAACAGCTTTCCACACAGGCCTGGTTTGGTCCATCTTGTCTACATTAAGAAGAGAGAGGCTCATACAGACACAACCCTTCATCCTGACCAGGTTGTTTGCCATGGAAGATGACTTTTGCTCTCTCATGTCCTTCAGAGCTGCCTACTTCTTCTCCAGGGATCATTTCTGCATGGACCTTTGAGTTCTCAGCAGGTGGAAGATCCCCTACATTCCTCTATTGTAAGACCAACTCTGTCCCTGCTCTTCTGTAAAGTTGGATTGAGGGAACAGTGTATGGTTAGGGGTAAGAACATGTTTGATTTGGGTTAGGAATCATTCTACTGGATGAAGAATGGTATTGAGAACCTGCGATATATATAATAATGTATAGGTGAAGTATATGTATGACAACAGAAATCTAAGTAAGCTTTGAAGCCCAGAAGGGCATTGGGCCCTTGACTGGGATACTTAGCTTTGAATTACATTCTGCACAGATGTCTCAGATAAATTGATATACAATGGCATAAGACCTTGTACCTTGGATGATTGAATGTGGAAGAGAACATCCAGTCAAAAAGGGATAGTAGGTAGGATTAGGAAGATAGTCAGTGGGTTTAGGAAGAAGAGTGAGTATAACATTTGGACCAAAAGTTCTTTAGCAGTAGGGTGTCAGTTAGAGAGTAGATGTAAATGTCAGCACATGTGAAGAGTCAGTCACAATAATGAATATGGGAAATTAGGTAGGAGAGCAGATATCAATGGAGACATTGGGAAATCTGTCAAAGTATAAAGTGAGTGATAGGATTAGATATTTTCAACAGGGTTGAGGTTGAATATGTACTCTTAGGACGAAGCAACTGTGTAGTCACCAATAGGATTGACATTTGAGAGCATTAGGCCCCTGGACAAGGATGTGTTTAGTAATCCATGCTCACTTTCCATTTAGACTTTGGTACAATCATAAGTGTGTACTTTGCATTATGTGTCCAGAATATCACTGTGATCAAATGTATATGTAGATCAGGTGACATGAGTATTTCTTCCACCATTTCTGGGAGCAATATCTTGAAGACGTGTTGATTAGTATTTGGGGGCACCAATAGGTGTACCTTGTGTCTATGAATATAGAGATAATGCATGAATAGTCCATACTGTGAATAAATAGTATAACTGGTTCCAATTTACATAATGGATTGAACTGATACCTGAAAATATATAGGAAATCTAATATTGATACACAATCATTCATTCCAACCAGTTATATATCTAATGGTAATATTAGGGTTCTGGTTTACCATGAAGGCTGTGTGAGGTTTGCTTGAAAAGTGATTATGGAAATCGAAAATAATGTGTTTGGAAAGAAGTCTCATGAAAAGGCCAGTCCAGAAATATACAGGAGTACATGTGTTCTGAAGCAGGAAGTGATTGAAAGTGAACCAAATGCCTGTAAATTTGTGAACTTGTGGATGAAATATATATCCTATGATGTGCATCAACTGAAGAAATAGTGATGTACCAGTGTGGAAAAAAAAAAGAAACGTCAAAATACACATCATGTATCATAGGAATCTACTTGCATTGATGCTAAACTCGGTCAGTTACTGTAGAAATATTAGGATTTCTAAGGACCATTCACTAGGAAACAAATGTGTATTTCAGGTGGATGAATATTTCTGAGAATAATCTTTGGAAAAGATGATTATAAATCCACATACATGAACATGAATGAATTTAGGGAGTGTATAATAAGACACATATATTTCATACTTTGAAAAATCTGGAGAGAGAGACTGTGTGTGTGTGTGTGTGTTTGTATATATATATATATATATATATATATATATATATATATATACAAACAATACAAACACACAGAGACTTTAAAACGTCGAAATATATATGCCAATCAAAATTCATCATGAAATATGTATCATCCCCAGATCCAAAAATATTTAATTTACTGAACATGGATTTATGTATCATGTTGTTCAAGTAGAAAGCTCACCCATAGGTTGAATTTTCAGTTCCAACAGCATTTACGAGGAGTGATCTCTTGTCACAATTTGTATCTGCCATGTCAGCCTCCTCACAAGAATGTACGTGGGATACCAGGTAGGATTCTATATGTGCATCTAAAAATACATGTGCTGAATAGGCTACAGAGAAAGGGAGACAGGAATTCACATACTTGTTAACTTTACAAACACATGGAGAACTACTTCTCTTAAATTGGACTAGATTTATAACACCTAGCCTTTATAATGCCAAAGGAAAGTCCAATTATACACCATGCCTCCTCTGAACTGCATGTATTGCTATTCTGTTTGTGTTATTTTCCTCCATCATATCAGGATTGGTAATCAGAGTCTAGGAGGGTATGGGTTAGTGTCAGGGATTCAGTATTTTGAATGGAAAATAGGAAAATGAATCCAATGTGTATGCAATTCTGTGCTACACAAAAATCTTCCCACTCTCATCAAGAACAATGCCTTGACATTACCTTTGCCCCAAGTAAGATACGATTCGAAGAGAAGAGTTAGAAAATCTGTGAATACATATATACAATGGAAAATGCTCAGGAGTTCACAACCTTGGAGGTGGTAGAGGAGTTTCCATAAGTAAGGGACAGGATAAACACTCCCCAAACATGGAGCTCTGCTGGCCTAAAGACTTCTTGGGAAACTGTCTCTGAGGTTGGACCCTTGAAATATATGTTGTTGTCAGGAGCTTTATCTTCCTTTGTAGTGAGACCATCAAAGCTTGGTCTGCATCTATGTGGCCTGGAGGACATGGTTTCTGATTTTCCAATGAACATGAGGCAGCAGTGCTGAATTCTCTCTTTGTAGGTCAACTGTGGCCACTGGGGTCTAAGTGTTTCCCCGTGTGGACTGTGAGGCCATTTGGTCATCCTCCACTTTTCCTGGTGTTTCTTGCTGCTTCACTGGGAGTTTCCTATTTGCTTCATGAAATACAAGGAGTTCAACTGGGACACAGTGCTGACGGGAGTTCTGTCACGTGTGCTGACTCAGGGTCCTAGGAGAATGCACCAACCAGGCTTCTATCCCACAGAGCTTGCCCCCTTGACCATAGCAACCTGATTCTGAACATTGCCCGGAAACCTCTCCATAGAACAAGATGCCTTTACATATAAGGGTCTGCTGGCTGCACCGTGTCAGTCACAAGCCATGTGGAAGCCAATGGCAGATCCACATGGCCCCACCACAGATGTTTTATCACACACCTGCACACCACTGCTCTAGGCCCACTAATCAGCAGGCTCCAACTTACTGGCATCTCTGTTCTACACCATTTTCATGAAACCCAGTCAATCAAGGCACTGTCTGGTACACTCATGATCAGCAACAGGACATCCAAAGGTTCTCCAGTGCCACGTGGTCATGGGAATTTCAAAAATTTCATGGTATTTATCAAGCCATTTCTCAAGGATGAACTTGGAGGCACTGTGGGTTTCTATTCATTCAGGAACCACTAAATGGTGAGGAAGCTCATTTCAATGAAAGCTCTGGAGAAACACTCAGAGGCAAGGCTTCCCAAGAGTGGCCAAAAGGTCACATCAAACCAGGCCCATTGAGCTCTACAATGTGAGGTCCCTGTGTGTTTTGACTCTCAATTATGGCTGCCAGGTCTTTAAGAATAAAATCATGTCATATCCTGGCTGAGATTCCCAGTGCTCTGTGGAAAGCCACCCTGGGCCTAGATCTCAGTTTCCAAGGGCAACTCTCATGCGTGGCCTCCTAAAATCCCAACACAATTCATGGCAATACTTCTCTGAGATCAGTACCAGAACTCAGTCTCTAAGGGGAATCACGCCAGAGTTCAAGCCCAGGTGGACAAATCATCCCTTCCAACCGCCACAGAAATGACCACAATTCCAACCAAAACACTGCCACATGGCCCTCATCTTCTTCCATATAGACACTCATCATAACCTCTGGCTGGAGGTTTCCATGAGGGGGCAGCCCAAGACAGTGTCTAGAATAAGCTCCCTTGCCCCTCATTTGCCTAATGTCAGGGTGGCCTGTGAACCAGGAGTGATCAAATAAGCCTGCCATTAATACTGCTCTGCTTCTCCAAATGGAGGACTACTCACTTTCGGGTATAGATTCTTTCTGTGAATTGGAGACATGAGAAAACCCAAGAAACCTATGGGATAGCCTCTGCAGGGCTTTGAAGAACTCATTTGACCCAAAGGATCCCTATTCTCACTTGATGGAGGTCAGGAACTTTCCAGAGGAAAGTGAGAGGCTTCATCCACAATGACTGCTCTTTTTGCCATTTTGGCTTTGGATGCACACATGGGATCTTTCTTTAATCCATCAGGTGCTGAGAATCTAAGCCACAGCCTCACACAGGGCCAAGAGGCTGATTCACACACTTCCCTTTGCAAAGGAATTAAGCAAAAAGCCACAGGTGATGCCCCTTCATTTCCATTTGAAAACTGTTTACTTCAGGCTTCACAAAAGGGTAGCCTGAGGCAAAGACCTTCCTGAGAGTCAGGGCAACAGAACAATAGGTAAGCAAAAGGCCCAAAGCAGGGTTTCTCCACTGACACTTTACTGGTCACACTGATATCTGAGTTTTCTGAAATGCTTGCCATTCCCTTCAGTTATCCAGTACACGGCCATGTCACAGAGCTGGGAGGTGGTACATATCTTGGACACAAAACCATGAGCCAATTCTGGAGAGTGGCCAGAATTCAGGAAGAAAACAGGAACTTAGCAAGATAGTAGGTGTTGCCCATAGATAAGGCAAGCCCCAGTCCATTCATAAATTGGAAAGGATGAATGCTGGAAAGTTTTCTACTAGACAGGACGCATCCATTGATTCATTCTCTTTTCCAATGTCTACAACCAGGGATACAGTGGGATACACAGACATAGAAACACTCGCCTTGTCAAATGACTTACTAGAAACAGTCCACTCCAAACCAAACAAACTGCCTTTCCTACCTATTCTCAGAACATGAGACAAAACCATGAACTCACACCCACACCCACTAAGGCACCTCCTTCCCCCAAGTAGGTCTGTGACTATCTGGAGTGTGTTCTGACTGGTGGGCCATACAATGTTCCCCCAAAATGGCCCGTCCTCTCTCAGATCTGGCCTCCTTGGCCTACTCAATGAAGTTGTCAGGAGACACCAGTGAGCCACTCACTACCTGCTTTCTCAGAAAAGTCCCCTCTTCAGAGCTTTCCTGGCATTTGGTCATCCTCACATCAGTAGGTACCAAGAAAGACTGACTCTCTCCTTGGTAAATGCAAACAAGTCAGCCCACTGGGACTGGGACTGAAACTGGCTCTGGGTGCCTGGCTTCCTGGTTGCCAAGTTCAAAGAGTTCCATCACCAAAGAAGTGAGGTGAGGTCACTTCCTTCAGGAACTGAATGAGGTCACTGCCTTGGCAACCAAATTGTCCTAACAGTTGCTTCCAAGGGTCCTATGAGATGGAGGCTGCCCCTGCTTCCTGTGACACTTTCACAAGTTAGAATGGTATATCCTCCATAGGCACCCAGGAACAGATTTCCACACAGGCCTGGTTTGGTCCATCTTGTCTACATTAAGAAGAGAGAGGTTCATACAGACACAACCCTTCATCCTGACCAGGTTGTTTGCCATGGAAGATGACTTTTGCTCTCTCATGTCCTTCAGAGCTGCCTACTTCTTCTCCAGGGATCATTTATGCATGGACCTTTGAGTTCTCAGCAGGTGGAAGATCCCCTACATTCCTCTATTGTAAGACCAACTCTGTCCCTGCTCTTCTGTAAAGTTGGATTGAGGGAACAGTGTATGGTTAGGGGTAAGAACATGTTTGATTTGGGTTAGGAATCATTCTACTGGATGAAGAATGGTATTGGGAACCTGCGATATATATAATAATGTATAGGTGAAGTATATGTATGACAACAGAAATCGAAGTAAGCTTTGAAGCCCAGAAGGGCATTGGGCCCTTGACTGGGATACTTAGCTTTGAATTACATTCTGCACAGATGTCTCAGATAAATTGATATACAATGGCATAAGACCTTGTACCTTGGATGATTGAATGTGGAAGAGAACATCCAGTCAAAAAGGGATAGTAGGTAGGATTAGGAAGATAGTCAGTAGGTTTAGGAAGAAGAGTGAGTATAACATTTGGACCAAAAGTTCTTTAGCAGTAGGGTGTCAGTTAGAGAGTAGATGTAAATGTCAGCACATGTGAAGAGTCAGTCACAATAATGAATATGGGAAATTAGGTAGGAGAGCAGATATCAATAGATACATTGGGAAATCAGTCAAAGTATAAAGTGAGTGATAGGATTAGATATTTTCAACAGGGTTGAGGTTGAATATGTACTCTTAGGACGAAGCAACTGTGTAGTCACCAATAGGATTGACATTTGAGAGCATTAGGCCCCTGGACAAGGATGAGTTTAGTAATCCATGCTCACTTTCCATTTAGACTTTGGTACAATCATAAGTGTGAACTTTGCATTATGTGTCCAGAATATCACTGTGATCAAATGTATATGTAGATCAGGTGACATGAGTATTTCTTCCACCATTTCTGGGAGCAATATCTTGAAGACGTGTTGATTAGTATTTGGGGGCACCAATAGGTGTACCTTGTGTCTATGAATATAGAGATAATGCATGAATAGACCATACTGTGAATAAATACTATAACTGGTTCCAATTTACATAATGGATTGAACTGATACCTGAAAATATATAGGAAATCTAATATTGATACACAATCATTCATTCCAACCAGTTATATATCTAATGGTAATATTAGGGTTCTGGTTTACCATGAAGGCTGTGTGAGATTTGCTTGAAAAGTGATTATGGAAATCGAAAATAATGTGTTTGGAAAGAAGTCTCATGAAAAGGCCAGTCCAGAAATATACAGGAGTACATGTGTTCTGAAGCAGGAAGTGATTGAAAGTGAACCAAATGCCTGTAAATTTGTGAACTTGTGGATGAAATATATATCCTATGATGTGCATCAACTGAAGAAATAGTGATGTACCAGTGTCGAAAAAAAAGAAACGTCAAAATACACATCATGCATCATAGGAATCTACTTGCATTGATGCTAAACTCGGTCAGTTACTGTAGAAATATTAGGATTTCTAAGGACCATTCACTAGGAAACAAATGTGTATTTCAGGTGGATGAATATTTCTGAGAATAATCTTTGGAAAAGATGATTATAAATCCACATACATGAGCATGAATGAATTTAGGGAGTGTATAATAAGACACATATATTTCATACTTTGAAAAATCTGGAGAGAGAGACTGTGTGTGTGTGTGTGTGTTTGTGTATATATATATATATATATATATATATATATATATATATATATACAAACAATACAAACACACAGAGACTTTAAAACGTCGAAATATATATGCCAATCAAAATTCATCATGAAATATGTATCATCCCCAGATCCAAAAATATTTAATTTACTGAACATGGATTTATGTATCATGTTGTTCAAGTAGAAAGCTCACCCATAGGTTGAATTTTCAGTTCCAACAGCATTTACGAGGAGTGATCTCTTGTCACAATTTGTATCTGCCATGTCAGCCTCCTCACAAGAATGTACGTGGGATACCAGGTAGGATTCTATATGTGCATGTAAAAATACATGTGCTGAATAGGCTACAGAGAAAGGGAGACAGGAATTCACATACTTGTTAACTTTACAAACACATGGAGAACTACTTCTCTTAAATTGGACTAGATTTATAACACCTAGCCTTTATAATGCCAAAGGAAAGTCCAATTATACACCATGCCTCCTCTGAACTGCATGTATTGCTATTCTGTTTGTGTTATTTTCCTCCATCATATCAGGATTGGTAATCAGAGTCTAGGAGGGTATGGGTTAGTGTCAGGGATTCAGTATTTTGAATGGAAAATAGGAAAATGAATCCAATGTGTATGCAATTCTGTGCTACACAAAAATCTTCCCACTCTCATCAAGAACAATGCCTTGACATTACCTTTGCCCCAAGTAAGATACGATTCGAAGAGAAGAGTTAGAAAATCTGTGAATACATATATACAATGGAAAATGCTCAGGAGTTCACAACCTTGGAGGTGGTAGAGGAGTTTCCATAAGTAAGGGACAGGATAAACACTCCCCAAACATGGAGCTCTGCTGGCCTAAAGACTTCTTGGGAAACTGTCTCTGAGGTTGGACCCTTGAAATATATGTTGTTGTCAGGAGCTTTATCTTCCTTTGTAGTGAGACCATCAAAGCTTGGTCTGCATCTATGTGGCCTGGAGGACA
Source organism: Urocitellus parryii (assembly GCF_045843805.1). NCBI lineage: Eukaryota > Metazoa > Chordata > Mammalia > Rodentia > Sciuridae > Urocitellus > Urocitellus parryii. The sequence goes on from NC_135535.1 coordinate 104,640,820, forward strand.
TGGTTTCTGATTTTCCAATGAACATGAGGCAGCAGTGCTGAATTCTCTCTTTGTAGGTCAACTGTGGCCACTGGGGTCTAAGTGTTTCCCCGTGTGGACTGTGAGGCCATTTGGTCATCCTCCACTTTTCCTGGTGTTTCTTGCTGCTTCACTGGGAGTTTCCTATTTGCTTCATGAAATACAAGGAGTTCAACTGGGACACAGTGCTGACGGGAGTTCTGTCACGTGTGCTGACTCAGGGTCCTAGGAGAATGCACCAACCAGGCTTCGATCCCACAGAGCTTGCCCCCTTGACCATAGCAACCTGATTCTGAACATTGCCCGGAAACCTCTCCATAGAACAAGATGCCTTTACATATAAGGGTCTGCTGGCTGCACCGTGTCAGTCACAAGCCATGTGGAAGCCAATGGCAGATCCACATGGCCCCACCACAGATGTTTTATCACACACCTGCACACCACTGCTCTAGGCCCACTAATCAGCAGGCTCCAACTTACTGGCATCTCTGTTCTACACCATTTTCATGAAACCCAGTCAATCAAGGCACTGTCTGGTACACTCATGATCAGCAACAGGACATCCAAAGGTTCTCCAGTGCCACGTGGTCATGGGAATTTCAAAAATTTCATGGTATTTATCAAGCCATTTCTCAAGGATGAACTTGGAGGCACTGTGGGTTTCTATTCATTCAGGAACCACTAAATGGTGAGGAAGCTCATTTCAATGAAAGCTCTGGAGAAACACTCAGAGGCAAGGCTTCCCAAGAGTGGCCTAAAGGTCACATCAAACCAGGCCCATTGAGCTCTACAATGTGAGGTCCCTGTGTGTTTTGACTCTCAATTATGGCTGCCAGGTCTTTAAGAATAAAATCATGTCATATCCTGGCTGAGATTCCCAGTGCTCTGTGGAAAGCCACCCTGGGCCTAGATCTCAGTTTCCAAGGGCAACTCTCATGCGTGGCCTCCTAAAATCCCAACACAATTCATGGCAATACTTCTCTGAGATCAGTACCAGAACTCAGTCTCTAAGGGGAATCACGCCAGAGTTCAAGCCCAGGTGGACAAATCATCCCTTCCAACCGCCACAGAAATGACCACAATTCCAACCAAAACACTGCCACATGGCCCTCATCTTCTTCCATATAGACACTCATCATAACCTCTGGCTGGAGGTTTCCATGAGGGGGCAGCCCAAGACAGTGTCTAGAATAAGCTCCCTTGCCCCTCATTTGCCTAATGTCAGGGTGGCCTGTGAACCAGGAGTGATCAAATAAGCCTGCCATTAATACTGCTCTGCTTCTCCAAATGGAGGACTACTCACTTTCGGGTATAGATTCTTTCTGTGAATTGGAGACATGAGAAAACCCAAGAAACCTATGGGATAGCCTCTGCAGGGCTTTGAAGAACTCATTTGACCCAAAGGATCCCTATTCTCACTTGATGGAGGTCAGGAACTTTCCAGAGGAAAGTGAGAGGCTTCATCCACAATGACTGCTCTTTTTGCCATTTTGGCTTTGGATGCACACATGGGATCTTTCTTTAATCCATCAGGTGCTGAGAATCTAAGCCACAGCCTCACACAGGGCCAAGAGGCTGATTCACACACTTCCCTTTGCAAAGGAATTAAGCAAAAAGCCACAGGTGATGCCCCTTCATTTCCATTTGAAAACTGTTTACTTCAGGCTTCACAAAAGGGTAGCCTGAGGCAAAGACCTTCCTGAGAGTCAGGGCAACAGAACAATAGGTAAGCAAAAGGCCCAAAGCAGGGTTTCTCCACTGACACTTTACTGGTCACACTGATATCTGAGTTTTCTGAAATGCTTGCCATTCCCTTCAGTTATCCAGTACACGGCCATGTCACAGAGCTGGGAGGTGGTACATATCTTGGACACAAAACCATGAGCCAATTCTGGAGAGTGGCCAGAATTCAGGAAGAAAACAGGAACTTAGCAAGATAGTAGGTGTTGCCCATAGATAAGGCAAGCCCCAGTCCATTCATAAATTGGAAAGGATGAATGCTGGAAAGTTTTCTACTAGACAGGACGCATCCATTGATTCATTCTCTTTTCCAATGTCTACAACCAGGGATACAGTGGGATACACAGACATAGAAACACTCGCCTTGTCAAATGACTTACTAGAAACAGTCCACTCCAAACCAAACAAACTGCCTTTCCTACCTATTCTCAGAACATGAGACAAAACCATGAACTCACACCCACACCCACTAAGGCACCTCCTTCCCCCAAGTAGGTCTGTGACTATCTGGAGTGTGTTCTGACTGGTGGGCCATACAATGTTCCCCCAAAATGGCCCGTCCTCTCTCAGATCTGGCCTCCTTGGCCTACTCAATGAAGTTGTCAGGAGACACCAGTGAGCCACTCACTACCTGCTTTCTCAGAAAAGTCCCCTCTTCAGAGCTTTCCTGGCATTTGGTCATCCTCACATCAGTAGGTACCAAGAAAGACTGACTCTCTCCTTGGTAAATGCAAACAAGTCAGCCCACTGGGACTGGGACTGAAACTGGCTCTGGGTGCCTGGCTTCCTGGTTGCCAAGTTCAAAGAGTTCCATCACCAAAGAAGTGAGGTGAGGTCACTTCCTTCAGGAACTGAATGAGGTCACTGCCTTGGCAACCAAATTGTCCTAACAGTTGCTTCCAAGGGTCCTATGAGATGGAGGCTGCCCCTGCTTCCTGTGACACTTTCACAAGTTAGAATGGTATATCCTCCATAGGCACCCAGGAACAGATTTCCACACAGGCCTGGTTTGGTCCATCTTGTCTACATTAAGAAGAGAGAGGTTCATACAGACACAACCCTTCATCCTGACCAGGTTGTTTGCCATGGAAGATGACTTTTGCTCTCTCATGTCCTTCAGAGCTGCCTACTTCTTCTCCAGGGATCATTTATGCATGGACCTTTGAGTTCTCAGCAGGTGGAAGATCCCCTACATTCCTCTATTGTAAGACCAACTCTGTCCCTGCTCTTCTGTAAAGTTGGATTGAGGGAACAGTGTATGGTTAGGGGTAAGAACATGTTTGATTTGGGTTAGGAATCATTCTACTGGATGAAGAATGGTATTGGGAACCTGCGATATATATAATAATGTATAGGTGAAGTATATGTATGACAACAGAAATCGAAGTAAGCTTTGAAGCCCAGAAGGGCATTGGGCCCTTGACTGGGATACTTAGCTTTGAATTACATTCTGCACAGATGTCTCAGATAAATTGATATACAATGGCATAAGACCTTGTACCTTGGATGATTGAATGTGGAAGAGAACATCCAGTCAAAAAGGGATAGTAGGTAGGATTAGGAAGATAGTCAGTAGGTTTAGGAAGAAGAGTGAGTATAACATTTGGACCAAAAGTTCTTTAGCAGTAGGGTGTCAGTTAGAGAGTAGATGTAAATGTCAGCACATGTGAAGAGTCAGTCACAATAATGAATATGGGAAATTAGGTAGGAGAGCAGATATCAATAGATACATTGGGAAATCAGTCAAAGTATAAAGTGAGTGATAGGATTAGATATTTTCAACAGGGTTGAGGTTGAATATGTAGTCTTAGGACGAAGCAACTGTGTAGTCACCAATAGGATTGACATTTGAGAGCATTAGGCCCCTGGACAAGGATGAGTTTAGTAATCCATGCTCACTTTCCATTTAGACTTTGGTACAATCATAAGTGTGAACTTTGCATTATGTGTCCAGAATATCACTGTGATCAAATGTATATGTAGATCAGGTGACATGAGTATTTCTTCCACCATTTCTGGGAGCAATATCTTGAAGACGTGTTGATTAGTATTTGGGGGCACCAATAGGTGTACCTTGTGTCTATGAATATAGAGATAATGCATGAATAGACCATACTGTGAATAAATACTATAACTGGTTCCAATTTACATAATGGATTGAACTGATACCTGAAAATATATAGGAAATCTAATATTGATACACAATCATTCATTCCAACCAGTTATATATCTAATGGTAATATTAGGGTTCTGGTTTACCATGAAGGCTGTGTGAGATTTGCTTGAAAAGTGATTATGGAAATCGAAAATAATGTGTTTGGAAAGAAGTCTCATGAAAAGGCCAGTCCAGAAATATACAGGAGTACATGTGTTCTGAAGCAGGAAGTGATTGAAAGTGAACCAAATGCCTGTAAATTTGTGAACTTGTGGATGAAATATATATCCTATGATGTGCATCAACTGAAGAAATAGTGATGTACCAGTGTCGAAAAAAAAGAAACGTCAAAATACACATCATGCATCATAGGAATCTACTTGCATTGATGCTAAACTCGGTCAGTTACTGTAGAAATATTAGGATTTCTAAGGACCATTCACTAGGAAACAAATGTGTATTTCAGGTGGATGAATATTTCTGAGAATAATCTTTGGAAAAGATGATTATAAATCCACATACATGAGCATGAATGAATTTAGGGAGTGTATAATAAGACACATATATTTCATACTTTGAAAAATCTGGAGAGAGAGACTGTGTGTGTGTGTGTGTGTTTGTGTATATATATATATATATATATATATATATATATATATATATATACAAACAATACAAACACACAGAGACTTTAAAACGTCGAAATATATATGCCAATCAAAATTCATCATGAAATATGTATCATCCCCAGATCCAAAAATATTTAATTTACTGAACATGGATTTATGTATCATGTTGTTCAAGTAGAAAGCTCACCCATAGGTTGAATTTTCAGTTCCAACAGCATTTACGAGGAGTGATCTCTTGTCACAATTTGTATCTGCCATGTCAGCCTCCTCACAAGAATGTACGTGGGATACCAGGTAGGATTCTATATGTGCATGTAAAAATACATGTGCTGAATAGGCTACAGAGAAAGGGAGACAGGAATTCACATACTTGTTAACTTTACAAACACATGGAGAACTACTTCTCTTAAATTGGACTAGATTTATAACACCTAGCCTTTATAATGCCAAAGGAAAGTCCAATTATACACCATGCCTCCTCTGAACTGCATGTATTGCTATTCTGTTTGTGTTATTTTCCTCCATCATATCAGGATTGGTAATCAGAGTCTAGGAGGGTATGGGTTAGTGTCAGGGATTCAGTATTTTGAATGGAAAATAGGAAAATGAATCCAATGTGTATGCAATTCTGTGCTACACAAAAATCTTCCCACTCTCATCAAGAACAATGCCTTGACATTACCTTTGCCCCAAGTAAGATACGATTCGAAGAGAAGAGTTAGAAAATCTGTGAATACATATATACAATGGAAAATGCTCAGGAGTTCACAACCTTGGAGGTGGTAGAGGAGTTTCCATAAGTAAGGGACAGGATAAACACTCCCCAAACATGGAGCTCTGCTGGCCTAAAGACTTCTTGGGAAACTGTCTCTGAGGTTGGACCCTTGAAATATATGTTGTTGTCAGGAGCTTTATCTTCCTTTGTAGTGAGACCATCAAAGCTTGGTCTGCATCTATGTGGCCTGGAGGACATGGTTTCTGATTTTCCAATGAACATGAGGCAGCAGTGCTGAATTCTCTCTTTGTAGGTCAACTGTGGCCACTGGGGTCTAAGTGTTTCCCCGTGTGGACTGTGAGGCCATTTGGTCATCCTCCACTTTTCCTGGTGTTTCTTGCTGCTTCACTGGGAGTTTCCTATTTGCTTCATGAAATACAAGGAGTTCAACTGGGACACAGTGCTGACGGGAGTTCTGTCACGTGTGCTGACTCAGGGTCCTAGGAGAATGCACCAACCAGGCTTCGATCCCACAGAGCTTGCCCCCTTGACCATAGCAACCTGATTCTGAACATTGCCCGGAAACCTCTCCATAGAACAAGATGCCTTTACATATAAGGGTCTGCTGGCTGCACCGTGTCAGTCACAAGCCATGTGGAAGCCAATGGCAGATCCACATGGCCCCACCACAGATGTTTTATCACACACCTGCACACCACTGCTCTAGGCCCACTAATCAGCAGGCTCCAACTTACTGGCATCTCTGTTCTACACCATTTTCATGAAACCCAGTCAATCAAGGCACTGTCTGGTACACTCATGATCAGCAACAGGACATCCAAAGGTTCTCCAGTGCCACGTGGTCATGGGAATTTCAAAAATTTCATGGTATTTATCAAGCCATTTCTCAAGGATGAACTTGGAGGCACTGTGGGTTTCTATTCATTCAGGAACCACTAAATGGTGAGGAAGCTCATTTCAATGAAAGCTCTGGAGAAACACTCAGAGGCAAGGCTTCCCAAGAGTGGCCTAAAGGTCACATCAAACCAGGCCCATTGAGCTCTACAATGTGAGGTCCCTGTGTGTTTTGACTCTCAATTATGGCTGCCAGGTCTTTAAGAATAAAATCATGTCATATCCTGGCTGAGATTCCCAGTGCTCTGTGGAAAGCCACCCTGGGCCTAGATCTCAGTTTCCAAGGGCAACTCTCATGCGTGGCCTCCTAAAATCCCAACACAATTCATGGCAATACTTCTCTGAGATCAGTACCAGAACTCAGTCTCTAAGGGGAATCACGCCAGAGTTCAAGCCCAGGTGGACAAATCATCCCTTCCAACCGCCACAGAAATGACCACAATTCCAACCAAAACACTGCCACATGGCCCTCATCTTCTTCCATATAGACACTCATCATAACCTCTGGCTGGAGGTTTCCATGAGGGGGCAGCCCAAGACAGTGTCTAGAATAAGCTCCCTTGCCCCTCATTTGCCTAATGTCAGGGTGGCCTGTGAACCAGGAGTGATCAAATAAGCCTGCCATTAATACTGCTCTGCTTCTCCAAATGGAGGACTACTCACTTTCGGGTATAGATTCTTTCTGTGAATTGGAGACATGAGAAAACCCAAGAACCTATGGGATAGCCTCTGAAGGGCTTTGAAGAACTCATTTGACCCAAAGGATCCCTATTCTCACTTGATGGAGGTCAGGAACTTTCCAGAGGAAAGTGAGAGGCTTCATCCACAATGACTGCTCTTTTTGCCATTTTGGCTTTGGATGCACACATGGGATCTTTCTTTAATCCATCAGGTGCTGAGAATCTAAGCCACAGCCTCACACAGGGCCAAGAGGCTGATTCACACACTTCCCTTTGCAAAGGAATTAAGCAAAAAGCCACAGGTGATGCCCCTTCATTTCCATTTGAAAACTGTTTACTTCAGGCTTCACAAAGGGGTAGCCTGAGGCAAAGACCTTCATGAGAGTCAGGGCAACAGAACAATAGGTAAGCAAAAGGCCCAAAGCAGGGTTTCTCCACTGACACTTTACTGGTCACACTGATATCTGAGTTTTCTGAAATGCTTGCCATTCCCTTCAGTTATCCAGTACACGGCCAAGTCACAGAGCTGGGAGGTGGTACATATCTTGGACACAAAACCATGAGCCAATTCTGGAGAGTGGCCAGAATTCAGGAAGAAAACAGGAACTTAGCAAGATAGTAGGTGTTGCCCATAGATAAGGCAAGCCCCAGTCCATTCATAAATTGGAAAGGATGAATGCTGGAAAGTTTTCTACTAGACAGGATGCATCCATTGATTCATTCTCTTTTCCAATGTCTACAACCAGGGATACAGTGGGATACACAGACATAGAAACACTCGCCTTGTCAAATGACTTACTAGAAACAGTCCACTCCAAACCAAACAAACTGCCTTTCCTACCTATTCTCAGAACATGAGACAAAACCATGAACTCACACCCACACCCACTAAGGCACCTCCTTCCCCCAAGTAGGTCTGTGACTATCTGGAGTGTCTTCTGACTGGTGGGCCATACAATGTTCCCCCAAAATGGCCCGTCCTCTCTCAGATCTGGCCTCCTTGGCCTACTCAATGAAGTTGTCAGGAGACACCAGTGAGCCACTCACTACCTGCTTTCTCAGAAAAGTCCCCTCTTCAGAGCTTTCCTGGCATTTGGTCATCCTCACATCAGTAGGTACCAAGAAAGACTGACTCTCTCCTTGGTAAATGCAAACAAGTCAGCCCACTGGGACTGGGACTGAAACTGGCTCTGGGTGCCTGGCTTCCTGGTTGCCAAGTTCAAAGAGTTCCATCACAAAAGAAGTGAGGTGAGGTCACTTCCTTCAGGAACTGAATGAGGTCACTGCCTTGGCAACCAAATTGTCCTAACAGTTGCTTCCAAGGGTCCTATGAGATGGAGGCTGCCCCTGCTTCCTGTGACACTTTCACAAGTTAGAATGGTATATCCTCCATAGGCACCCAGGAACAGCTTTCCACACAGGCCTGGTTTGGTCCATCTTGTCTACATTAAGAAGAGAGAGGCTCATACAGACACAACCCTTCATCCTGACCAGGTTGTTTGCCATGGAAGATGACTTTTGCTCTCTCATGTCCTTCAGAGCTGCCTACTTCTTCTCCAGGGATCATTTCTGCATGGACCTTTGAGTTCTCAGCAGGTGGAAGATCCCCTACATTCCTCTATTGTAAGACCAACTCTGTCCCTGCTCTTCTGTAAAGTTGGATTGAGGGAACAGTGTATGGTTAGGGGTAAGAACATGTTTGATTTGGGTTAGGAATCATTCTACTGGATGAAGAATGGTATTGGGAACCTGCAATATATATAATAATGTATAGGTGAAGTATATGTATGACAACAGAAATCGAAGTAAGCTTTGAAGCCCAGAAGGGCATTGGGCCCTTGACTGGGATACTTAGCTTTGAATTACATTCTGCACAGATGTCTCAGATAAATTGATATACAATGGCATAAGACCTTGTACCTTGGATGATTGAATGTGGAAGAGAACATCCAGTCAAAAAGGGATAGTAGGTAGGATTAGGAAGATAGTCAGTAGGTTTAGGAAGAAGAGTGAGTATAACATTTGGACCAAAAGTTCTTTAGCAGTAGGGTGTCAGTTAGAGAGTAGATGTAAATGTCAGCACATGTGAAGAGTCAGTCACAATAATGAATATGGGAAATTAGGTAGGAGAGCAGATATCAATAGATACATTGGGAAATCAGTCAAAGTATAAAGTGAGTGATAGGATTAGATATTTTCAACAGGGTTGAGGTTGAATATGTACTCTTAGGACGAAGCAACTGTGTAGTCACCAATAGGATTGACATTTGAGAGCATTAGGCCCCTGGACAAGGATGAGTTTAGTAATCCATGCTCACTTTCCATTTAGACTTTGGTACAATCATAAGTGTGAACTTTGCATTATGTGTCCAAAATATCTCTGTGATCAAATGTATATGTAGATCAGGTGACATGAGTATTTCTTCCACCATTTCTGGGAGCAATATCTTGAAGACGTGTTGATTAGTATTTGGGGGCACCAATAGGTGTACCTTGTGTCTATGAATATAGAGATAATGCATGAATAGACCATACTGTGAATAAATAGTATAACTGGTTCCAATTTACATAATGGATTGAACTGATACCTGAAAATATATAGGAAATCTAATATTGATACACAATCATTCATTCCAACCAGTTATATATCTAATGGTAATATTAGGGTTCTGGTTTACCATGAAGGCTGTGTGAGATTTGCTTGAAAAGTGATTATGGAAATCGAAAATAATGTGTTTGGAAAGAAGTCTCATGAAAAGGCCAGTCCAGAAATATACAGGAGTACATGTGTTCTGAAGCAGGAAGTGATTGAAAGTGAACCAAATGCCTGTAAATTGGTGAACTTGTGGATGAAATATATATCCTATGATGTGCATCAACTGAAGAAATAGTGATGTACCAGTGTCGAAAAAAAAGAAACGTCAAAATACACATCATGTATCATAGGAATCTACTTGCATTGATGCTAAACTCGGTCAGTTACTGTAGAAATATTAGGATTTCTAAGGACAATTCACTAGGAAACAAATGTGTATTTCAGGTGGATGAATATTTCTGAGAATAATCTTTGGAAAAGATGATTATAAATCCACATACATGAACATGAATGAATTTAGGGAGTGTATAATAAGACACATATATTACATACTTTGAAAAATCTGGAGAGAGAGACTGTGTGTGTGTGTGTGTATGTGTGTGTGTTTGTGTATATATATATATATATATATATATATATATATATATATATATACATACATTCAAACAATACAAACACAGAGACTTTAAAAAGTCGAAATATATATGCCAATCAAAATTCATTATGAAATATGTATCATCCACAGATCCAAAAATATTTAATTTACTGAACATGGATTTATGTATCATGTTGTTCAAGTAGAAAGCTCACACATAGGTTGAATTTTCAGTTCCAACAGCATTTACGAGGAGTGATCTCTTGTCACAATTTGTATCTGCCATGTCAGCCTCCTCACAAGAATGTACGTGGGATACCAGGTAGGATTCTATATGTGCATGTAAAAATACATGTGCTGAATAGGCTACAGAGAAAGGGAGACAGGAATTCACATACTTGTTAACTTTACAAACACATGGAGAACTACTTCTCTTAAATTGGACTAGATTTATAACACCTAGCCTTTATAATGCCAAAGGAAAGTCCAATTATACACCATGCCTCCTCTGAACTGCATGTATTGCTATTCTGTTTGTGTTATTTTCCTCCATCATATCAGGATTGGTAATCAGAGTCTAGGAGGGTATGGGTTAGTGTCAGGGATTCAGTATTTTGAATGGAAAATAGGAAAATGAATCCAATGTGTATGCAATTCTGTGCTACACAAAAATCTTCCCACTCTCATCAAGAACAATGCCTTGACATTACCTTTGCCCCAAGTAAGACACGATTCGAAGAGAAGAGTTAGAAAATCTGTGAATACATATATACAATGGAAAATGCTCAGGAGTTCACAACCTTGGAGGTGGTAGAGGAGTTTCCATAAGTAAGGGACAGGATAAACACTCCCCAAACATGGAGCTCTGCTGGCCTAAAGACTTCTTGGGAAACTGCCTCTGAGGTTGGACCCTTGAAATATATGTTGTTGTCAGGAGCTTTATCTTCCTTTGTAGTGAGACCATCAAAGCTTGGTCTGCATCTATGTGGCCTGGAGGACATGGTTTCTGATTTTCCAATGAACATGAGGCAGCAGTGCTGAATTCTCTCTTTGTAGGTCAACTGTGGCCACTGGGGTCTAAGTGTTTCCCCGTGTGGACTGTGAGGCCATTTGGTCATCCTCCACTTTTCCTGGTGTTTCTTGCTGCTTCACTGGGAGTTTCCTATTTGCTTCATGAAATACAACGAGTTCAACTGGGACACAGTGCTGGAGGGTGTTCTGTCACGTGTGCTGACTCAGGGTCCTAGGAGAATGCACCAACCAGGCTTCTATCCCACAGAGCTTGCCCCCTTGACCATAGCAACCTGATTCTGAACATTGCCCAGAAACCTCTCCATAGAACAAGATGCCTTTACATATAAGGGTCTGCTGGCTGCACCATGTCAGTCACAAGCCATGTGGAAGCCAATGGCAGATCCACATGGCCCCACCACAGATGTTTTATCACACACCTGCACACCACTGCTCTAGGCCCACTAATCAGCAGGCTCCAACTTACTGGCATCTCTGTTCTACACCATTTTCATGAAACCCAGTCAATCAAGGCACTGTCTGGTACACTCATGATCAGCAACAGGACATCCAAAGGTTCTCCAGTGCCACGTGGTCATGGGAATTTCAAAAATTTCATGGTATTTATCAAGCCATTTCTCAAGGATGAACTTGGAGGCACTGTGGGTTTCTGTTCATTCAGGAACCACTAAATGGTGAGGAAGCTCATTTCAATGAAAGCTCTGGAGAAACACTCAGAGGCAAGGCTTCCCAAGAGTGGCCAAAAGGTCACATCAAGCCAGGCCCATTGAGGTCTACAATGTGAGGTCCCTGTGTGTTTTGACTCTCAATTATGGCTGCCAGGTCTTTAAGAATAAAATCATGTGATATCCTGGCTGAGATTCCCAGTGCTCTGTGGAAAGCCACCCTGGGCCAAGATCTCAGTTTCCAAGGGCAACTCTCATGCGTGGCCTCCTAAAATCCCAACACAATTCATGGCAATACTTCTCTGAGATCAGTACCAGAACTCAGTCTCTAAGGGGAATCACGCCAGAGTTCAAGCCCAGGTGGACAAAGTCATCCCTTCCAACCGCCACAGAAATGACCACAATTCCAAGCAAAACACTGCCACATGGCCCTCATCTTCTTCCATATAGACACTCATCATAACCTCTGGCTGGAGGTTTCCATGAGGGGGCAGCCCAAGACAGTGTCTAGAATAAGCTCCCTTGCCCCTCATTTGCCTAATGTCAGGGTGGCCTGTGAACCCGGAGTGATCAAATAAGCCTGCCATTAATACTGCTCTGCTTCTCCAAATTGAGGACTACTGACTTTCGGGTATAGATTCTTTCTGTGAATTGGAGACATGAGAAAACCCAAGAACCTATGGGATAGCCTCTGCAGGGCTTTGAAGAACTCATTTGACCCAAAGGATCCCTATTCTCACTTGATGGAGGTCAGGAACTTTCCAGAGGAAAGTGAGAGGCTTCATCCACAATGACTGCTCTTTTTGCCATTTTGGATTTGGATGCACACATGGGATCTTTCTTTAATCCATCAGGTGCTGAGTATCTAAGCCACAGCCTCACACAGGGCCAAGAGGCTGATTCACACACATCCCTTTGCAAAGGAATTAAGCAAAAAGCCACAGGTGATGCCCCTTCATTTCCATTTGAAAACTGTTTACTTCAGGCTTCACAAAGGGGTAGCCTGAGGCAAAGACCTTCCTGAGAGTCAGGGCAACAGAACAATAGGTAAGCAAAAGGCCCAAAGCAGGGTTTCTCCACTGACACTTTACTGGTCACACTGATATCTGAGTTTTCTGAGATGCTTGCCATTCCCTTCAGTTATCCAGTACACGGCCATGTCACAGAGCTGGGAGGTGGTACATATCTTGGACACAAAACCATGAGCCAATTCTGGAGAGTGGCCAGAATTCAGGAAGAAAACAGGAACTTAGCAAGATAGTAGGTGTTGCCCATAGATAAGGCAAGCCCCAGTCCATTCATAAATTGGAAAGGATGAATGCTGGAAAGTTTTCTACAAGACAGGACGCATCCATTGATTCATTCTCTTTTCCAATGTCTACAACCAGGGATACAGTGGGATACACAGACATAGAAACACTCGCCTTGTCAAATGACTTACTAGAAACAGTCCACTCCAAACCAAACAAACTGCCTTTCCTACCTATTCTCAGAACATGAGACAAAACCATAAACTCACACCCACACCCACTAAGGCACCTCCTTCCCCCAAGTAGGTCTGTGACTATCTGGAGTGTCTTCTGACTGGTGGGCCATACAATGTTCCCCCAAAATGGCCCGTCCTCTCTCAGATCTGGCCTCCTTGGCCTACTCAGTGAAGTTGTCAGGAGCCACCAGTGAGCCACTCACTACCTGCTTTCTCAGAAAAGTCCCCTCTTCAGAGCTTTCCTGGCATTTGGTCATCCTCACATCAGTAGGTACCAAGAAAGACTGACTCTCTCCTTGGTAAATGCAAACAAGTCAGCCCACTGGGACTGGGACTGAAACTGGCTCTGGGTGCCTGGCTTCCTGGTTGCCAAGTTCAAAGAGTTCCATCACAAAAGAAGTGAGGTGAGGTCACTTCCTTCAGGAACTGAATGAGGTCACTGCCTTGGCAACCAAATTGTCCTAACAGTTGCTTCCAAGGGTCCTATGAGATGGAGGCTGCCCCTGCTTCCTGTGACACTTTCACAAGTTAGAATGGTATATCCTCCATAGGCACCCAGGAACAGCTTTCCACACAGGCCTGGTTTGGTCCATCTTGTCTACATTAAGAAGAGAGAGGCTCATACAGACACAACCCTTCATCCTGACCAGGTTGTTTGCCATGGAAGATGACTTTTGCTCTCTCATGTCCTTCAGAGCTGCCTACTTCTTCTCCAGGGATCATTTCTGCATGGACCTTTGAGTTCTCAGCAGGTGGAAGATCCCCTACATTCCTCTATTGTAAGACCAACTCTGTCCCTGCTCTTCTGTAAAGTTGGATTGAGGGAACAGTGTATGGTGAGGGGTAAGAACATGTTTGATTTGGGTTAGGAATCATTCTACTGGATGAAGAATGGTATTGGGAACCTGCGATATATATAATAATGTATAGGTGAAGTATATGTATGACAACAGAAATCTAAGTAAGCTTTGAAGCCCAGAAGGGCATTGGGCCCTTGACTGGGATACTTAGCTTTGAATTACATTCTGCACAGATGTCTCAGATAAATTGATATACAATGGCATAAGACCTTGTACCTTGGATGATTGAATGTGGAAGAGAACATCCAGTCAAAAAGGGATAGTAGGTAGGATTAGGAAGATAGTCAGTAGGTTTAGGAAGAAGAGTGAGTATAACATTTGGACCAAAATTTCTTTAGCAGTAGGGTGTCAGTTAGAGAGTAGATGTAAATGTCAGCACATGTGAAGAGTCAGTCACAATAATGAAAATGGGAAATTAGGTAGGAGAGCAGATATCAATAGAGACATTGGGAAATCAGTCAAAGTATAAAGTGAGCGATAGGATTAGATATTTTCAACAGGATTGAGGTTGAATATATACTCTTAGGACGAAGCAACTGTGTAGTCACCAATAGGATTGACATTTGAGAGCATTAGGCCCCTGGACAAGGATGTGTTTAGTAATCCATGCTCACTTTCCATTTAGACTTTGGTACAATCATAAGTGTGAACTTTGCATTATGTGTCCAGAATATCACTGTGATCAAATGTATATGTAGATCAGGTGACATGAGTATTTCTTCCACCATTTCTGGGAGCAATATCTTGAAGACGTGTTGATTAGTATTTGGGGGCACCAATAGGAGTACCTTGTGTCTATGAATATAGAAATAATGCATGAATAGACCATACTGTGAATAAATAGTATAACTGGTTCCAATTTACATAATGGATTGAACTGATACCTGAAAATATATAGGAAATCTAATATTGATACACAATCATTCATTCCAACCAGTTATATATCTAATGGTAATATTAGGGTTCTGGTTTACCATGAAGGCTGTGTGAGATTTGCTTGAAAAGTGATTATGGAAATCATAAATAATGTGCTTGGAAAGAAGTCTCATGAAAAGGTCAGTCCAGAAATATACAGGAGTACATGTGTTCTGAAGCAGGAAGTGATTGAGAGTGAACCAAATGCCTGTAAATTTGTGAACTTGTGGATGAAATATATATCCTATGATGTGCATCAACTGAAGAAATAGTGATGTACCAGTGTCGACAAAAAAAGAAACGTCAAAATACACATCATGTATCATAGGAATCTACTTGCATTGATGCTAAACTCGGTCAGTTACTGTAGAAATATTAGGATTTCTAAGGACCATTCACTAGGAAACAAATGTGTATTTCAGGTGGATGAATATTTCTGAGAATAATGTTTGGAAAAGATGATTATAAATCCACATACATGAACATGAATGAATTTAGGGAGTGTATAATAAGACACATATATTTCATACTTTGAAAAATCTGGAGAGAGAGACTGTGTGTGTGTGTGTGTGTGTGTGTGTGTGTGTGTGTTTGTGTATATATATATATATATATATATATATATATATATACATACATTCAAACAATACAAACACACAGAGACTTTAAAAAGTCGAAATATATATGCCAATCAAAATTCATCATGAAATATGTATCATCCACAGATCCAAAAATATTTAATTTACTGAACATGGATTTATGTATCATGTTGTTCAAGTAGAAAGCTCACCCATAGGTTGAATTTTCAGTTCCAACAGCATTTACGAGGAGTGATCTCTTCTCACAATTTGTATCTGCCATGTCAGCCTCCTCACAACAATGTACGTGGGATACCAGGTAGGATTCTATATGTGCATGTAAAAATACATGTGCTGAATAGGCTACAGAGAAAGGGAGACAGGAATTCACATACTTGTTAACTTTACAAACACATGGAGAACTACTTCTCTTAAATTGGACTAGATTTATAACACCTAGCCTTTATAATGCCAAAGGAAAGTCCAATTATACACCATGCCTCCTCTGAACTGCATGTATTGCTATTCTGTTTGTGTTATTTTCCTCCATCATATCAGGATTGGTAATCAGAGTCTAGGAGGGTATGGGTTAGTGTCAGGGATTCAGTATTTTGAATGGAAAATAGGAAAATGAATCCAATGTGTATGCAATTCTGTGCTACACAAAAATCTTCCCACTCTCATCAAGAACAATGCCTTGACATTACCTTTGCCCCAAGTAAGACACGATTCGAAGAGAAGAGTTAGAAAATCTGTGAATACATATATACAATGGAAAATGCTCAGGAGTTCACAACCTTGGAGGTGGTAGAGGAGTTTCCATAAGTAAGGGACAGGATAAACACTCCCCAAACATGGAG
Organism: Urocitellus parryii; assembly: GCF_045843805.1. NCBI lineage: Eukaryota > Metazoa > Chordata > Mammalia > Rodentia > Sciuridae > Urocitellus > Urocitellus parryii. Next base: position 104,657,259 of record NC_135535.1, read on the forward strand.
CTCTGCTGGCCTAAAGACTTCTTGGGAAACTGCCTCTGAGGTTGGACCCTTGAAATATATGTTGTTGTCAGGAGCTTTATCTTCCTTTGTAGTGAGACCATCAAAGCTTGGTCTGCATCTATGTGGCCTGGAGGACATGGTTTCTGATTTTCCAATGAACATGAGGCAGCAGTGCTGAATTCTCTCTTTGTAGGTCAACTGTGGCCACTGGCGTCTAAGTGTTTCCCTGTGTGGACGGTGAGGCCATTTGGTCATCCTCCACTTTTCCTGGTGTTTCTTGCTGCTTCACTGGGAGTTTCCTATTTGCTTCATGAAATACAAGGAGTTCAACTGGGACACAGTGCTGGAGGGAGTTCTGTCACGTGTGCTGACTCAGGGTCCTAGGAGAATGCACCAACCAGGCTTCTATCCCACAGAGCTTGCCCCCTTGACCATAGCAACCTGATTCTGAACATTGCCCGGAAACCTCTCCATAGAACAAGATGCCTTTACATATAAGGGTCTGCTGGCTGCACCGTGTCAGTCACAAGCCATGTGGAAGCCAATGGCAGATCCACATGGCCCCACCACAGATGTTTTATCACACACCTGCACACCACTGCTCTAGGCCCACAAATCAGCAGGCTCCAACTTACTGGCATCTCTGTTCTACACCATTTTCATGAAACCCAGTCAATCAAGGCACTGTCTCGTACACTCATGATCAGCAACAGGACACCCAAAGTTTTTCCAGTGCCACGTGGTCATGGGAATTTCAAAAATTTCATGGCATTTATCAAGCCATTTCTCAAGGATGAACTTGGAGGCACTGTGGGTTTCTATTCATTCAGGAACCACTAAATGGTGAGGAAGCTCATTTCAATGAAAGCTCTGGAGAAACACTCAGAGGCAAGGCTTCCCAAGAGTGGCCAAAAGGTCACATCAAGCCAGGCCCATTGAGGTCTACAATGTGAGGTCCCTGTGTGTTTTGACTCTCAATTATGGCTGCCAGGTCTTTAAGAATAAAATCATGTGATATCCTGGCTGAGATTCCCAGTGCTCTGTGGAAAGCCACCCTGGGCCTAGATCTCAGTTTCCAAGGGCAACTCTCATGCGTGGCCTCCTAAAATCCCAACACAATTCATGGCAATACTTCTCTGAGTTCAGTACCAGAACTCAGTCTCTAAGGGGAATCACGCCAGAGTTCAAGCCCAGGTGGACAAAGTCATCCCTTCCAACCGCCACAGAAATGACCACAATTCCAACCAAAACACTGCCACATGGCCCTCATCTTCTTCCATATAGACACTCATCATAACCTATGGTTGGAGGTTTCCATGAGGGGGCAGCCCAAGACAGTGTCTAGAATAAGCTCCCTTGCCCCTCATTTGCCTAATGTCAGGGTGGCCTGTGAACCAGGAGTGATCAAATACGCCTGCCCTTAATACTGCTCTGCTTCTCCAAATTGAGGACTACTGACTTTCGGGTATAGATTCTTTCTGTGAATTGGAGACATGAGAAAACCCAAGAACCTATGGGATAGCCTCTGCAGGGCTTTGAAGAACTCATTTGACCCAAAGGATCCCTATTCTCACTTGATGGAGGTCAGGAACTTTCCAGAGGAAAGTGAGAGGCCTCATCCACAATGACTGCTCTTTTTGCCATTTTGGCTTTGGATGCACACATGTGATCTTTCTTTAATCCATCAGGTGCTGAGAATCTAAGCCACAGCCTCACACAGGGCCAAGAGGCTGATTCACACACATCCCTTTGCAAAGGAATTAAGCAAAAAGCCACAGGTGATGCCCCTTCATTTCCATTTGAAAACTGTTTACTTCAGGCTTCACAAAGGGGTAGCCTGAGGCAAAGACCTTCCTGAGAGTCAGGGCAACAGAACAATAGGTAAGCAAAAGGCCCAAAGCAGGGTTTCTCCACTGACACTTTACTGGTCACACTGATATCTGAGTTTTCTGAGATGCTTGCCATTCCCTTCAGTTATCCAGTACACGGCCATGTCACAGAGCTGGGAGGTGGTACATATCTTGGACACAAAACCATGAGCCAATTCTGGAGAGTGGCCAGAATTCAGGAAGAAAACAGGAACTTAGCAAGATAGTAGGTGTTGCCCATAGATAAGGCAAGCCCCAGTCCATTCATAAATTGGAAAGGATGAATGCTGGAAAGTTTTCTACTAGACAGGACACATCCATTGATTCATTCTCTTTTCCAATGTCTACAACCAGGGATACAGTGGGATACACAGACATAGAAACACTCGCCTTGTCAAATGACTTACTAGAAACAGTCCACTCCAAACCAAACAAACTGCCTTTCCTACCTATTCTCAGAACATGAGACAAAACCATAAACTCACACCCACACCCACTAAGGCACCTCCTTCCCCCAAGTAGGTCTGTGACTATCTGGAGTGTCTTCTGACTGGTGGGCCATACAATGTTCCCCCAAAATGGCCCGTCCTCTCTCAGATCTGGCCTCCTTGGCCTACTCAATGAAGTTGTCAGGAGCCACCAGTGAGCCACTCACTACCTGCTTTCTCAGAAAAGTCCCCTCTTCAGAGCTTTCCTGGCATTTGGTCATCCTCACATCAGTAGGTACCAAGAAAGACTGACTCTCTCCTTGGTAAATGCAAACAAGTCAGCCCACTGGGACTGGGACTGAAACTGGCTCTGGGTGCCTGGCTTCCTGGTTGCCAAGTTCAAAGAGTTCCATCACAAAAGAAGTGAGGTGAGGTCACTTCCTTCAGGAACTGAATGAGGTCACTGCCTTGGCAACCAAATTGTCCTAACAGTTGCTTCCAAGGGTCCTATGAGATGGAGGCTGCCCCTGCTTCCTGTGACACTTTCACAAGTTAGAATGGTATATCCTCCATAGGCACCCAGGAACAGCTTTCCACACAGGCCTGGTTTGGTCCATCTTGTCTACATTAAGAAGAGAGAGGCTCATACAGACACAACCCTTCATCCTGACCAGGTTGTTTGCCATGGAAGATGACTTTTGCTCTCTCATGTCCTTCAGAGCTGCCTACTTCTTCTCCAGGGATCATTTCTGCATGGACCTTTGAGTTCTCAGCAGGTGGAAGATCCCCTACATTCCTCTATTGTAAGACCAACTCTGTCCCTGCTCTTCTGTAAAGTTGGATTGAGGGAACAGTGTATGGTTAGGGGTAAGAACATGTTTGATTTGGGTTAGGAATCATTCTACTGGATGAAGAATGGTATTGGGAACCTGCGATATATATAATAATGTATAGGTGAAGTATATGTATGACAACAGATATCTAAGTAAGCTTTGAAGCCCAGAAGGGCATTGGGCCCTTGACTGGGATACTTAGCTTTGAATTACATTCTGCACAGATGTCTCAGATAAATTGATATACAATGGCATAAGACCTTGTACCTTGGATGATTGAATGTGGAAGAGAACATCCAGTCAAAAAGGGATAGTAGGTAGGATTAGGAAGATAGTCAGTAGGTTTAGGAAGAAGAGTGAGTATAACATTTGGACCAAAAGTTCTTTAGCAGTAGGGTGTCAGTTAGAGAGTAGATGTAAATGTCAGCACATGTGAAGAGTCAGTCACAATAATGAATATGGGAAATTAGGTAGGAGAGCAGATATCAATAGAGACATTGGGAAATCAGTCAAAGTATAAAGTGAGTGATAGGATTAGATATTTTCAACAGGGTTGAGGTTGAATATGTACTCTTAGGATGAAGCAACTGTGTAGTCACCAATGGGATTGACATTTGAGAGCATTAGGCCCCTGGACAAGGATGTGTTTAGTAATCCATGCTCACTTTCCATTTAGACTTTGGTACAATCATAAGTGTGAACTTTGCATTATGTGTCCAAAATATCTCTGTGATCAAATGTATATGTAGATCAGGTGACATGAGTATTTCTTCCACCATTTCTGGGAGCAATATCTTGAAGACGTGTTGATTAGTATTTGGGGGCACCAATAGGTGTACCTTGTGTCTATGAATATAGAGATAATGCATGAATAGACCATACTGTGAATAAATAGTATAACTGGTTCCAATTTACATAATGGATTGAACTGATACCTGAAAATATATAGGAAATCTAATATTGATACACAATCATTCATTCCAACCAGTTATATATCTAATGGTAATATTAGGGTTCTGGTTTACCATGAAGGCTGTGTGAGATTTGCTTGAAAAGTGATTATGGAAATCGAAAATAATGTGTTTGGAAAGAAGTCTCATGAAAAGGCCAGTCCAGAAATATACAGGAGTACATGTGTTCTGAAGCAGGAAGTGATTGAAAGTGAACCAAATGCCTGTAAATTTGTGAACTTGTGGATGAAATATATATCCTATGATGTGCATCAACTGAAGAAATAGTGATGTACCAGTGTCGAAAAAAAAGAAACGTCAAAATACACATCATGTATCATAGGAATCTACTTGCATTGATGCTAAACTCGGTCAGTTACTGTAGAAATATTAGGATTTCTAAGGACCATTCACTAGGAAACAAATGTGTATTTCAGGTGGATGAATATTTCTGAGAAGAATCTTTGGAAAAGATGATTATAAATCCACATACATGAACATGAATGAATTTAGGGAGTGTATAATAAGACACATATATTTCATACTTTGAAAAATCTGGAGAGAGAGACTTTGTGTGTGTGTGTGTGTGTGTGTGTGTTTATATATATATATATATATATATATATATATATATATATATATATATACATACATTCAAACAATACAAACACACAGAGACTTTAAAAAGTCGAAATATATATGCCAATCAAAATTCATCATGAAATATGTATCATCCACAGATCCAAAAATATTTAATTTACTGAACATGGATTTATGTATCATGTTGTTCAAGTAGAAAGCTCACCCATAGGTTGAATTTTCAGTTCCAACAGCATTTACGAGGAGTGATCTCTTGTCACAATTTGTATCTGCCATGTCAGCCTCCTCACAAGAATGTACGTGGGATACCAGGTAGGATTCTATATGTGCATGTAAAAATACATGTGCTGAATAGGCTACAGAGAAAGGGAGACAGGAATTCACATACTTGTTAACTTTACAAACACATGGAGAACTACTTCTCTTAAATTGGACTAGATTTATAACACCTAGCCTTTACAATGCCAAAGGAAAGTCCAATTATACACCATGCCTCCTCTGAACTGCATGTATTGCTATTCTGTTTGTGTTATTTTCCTCCATCATATCAGGATTGGTAATCAGAGTCTAGGAGGGTATGGGTTAGTGTCAGGGATTCAGTATTTTGAATGGAAAATAGGAAAATGAATCCAATGTGTATGCAATTCTGTGCTACACAAAAATCTTCCCACTCTCATCAAGAACAATGCCTTGACATTACCTTTGCCCCAAGTAAGACACGATTCGAAGAGAAGAGTTAGAAAATCTGTGAATACATATATACAATGGAAAATGCTCAGGAGTTCACAACCTTGGAGGTAGTAGAGGAGTTTCCATAAGTAAGGGACAGGATAAACACTCCCCAAACATGGAGCTCTGCTGGCCTAAAGACTTCTTGGGAAACTGCCTCTGAGGTTGGACCCTTGAAATATATGTTGTTGTCAGGAGCTTTATCTTCCTTTGTAGTGAGACCATCAAAGCTTGGTCTGCATCTATGTGGCCTGGAGGACATGGTTTCTGATTTTCCAATGAACATGAGGCAGCAGTGCTGAATTCTCTCTTTGTAGGTCAACTGTGGCCACTGGGGTCTAAGTGTTTCCCCGTGTGGACTGTGAGGCCATTTGGTCATCCTCCACTTTTCCTGGTGTTTCTTGCTGCTTCACTGGGAGTTTCCTATTTGCTTCATGAAATACAACGAGTTCAACTGGGACACAGTGCTGACGGGAGTTCTGTCACGTGTGCTGACTCAGGGTCCTAGGAGAATGCACCAACCAGGCTTCTATCCCACAGAGCTTGCCCCCTTGACCATAGCAACCTGATTCTGAACATTGCCCGGAAACCTCTCCATAGAACAAGATGCCTTTACATATAAGGGTCTGCTGGCTGCACCGTGTCAGTCACAAGCCATGTGGAAGCCAATGGCAGATCCACATGGCCCCACCACAGATGTTATATCACACCCCTGCACACCACTGCTCTAGGCCCACTAATCAGCAGGCTCCAACTTACTGGCATCTCTGTTCTACACCATTTTCATGAAACCCAGTCAATCAAGGCACTGTCTGGTACACTCATGATTAGCAACAGGACACCCAAAGGTTCTCCAGTGCCACGTGGTCATGGGAATTTCAAAAATTTCATGGTATTTATCAAGCCATTTCTCAAGGATGAACTTGGAGGCACTGTGGGTTTCTATTCATTCAGGAACCACTAAATAGTGAGGAAGCTCATTTCAATGAAAGCTCTGGAGAAACACTCAGAGGCAAGGCTTCCCAAGAGTGGCCAAAAGGTCACATCAAGCCAGGCCCATTGAGGTCTACAATGTGAGGTCCCTGTGTGTTTTGACTCTCAATTATGGCTGCCAGGTCTTTAAGAATAAAATCATGTGATATGCTGGCTGAGATTCCCAGTGCTCTGTGGAAAGCCACCCTGGGCCTAGATCTCAGTTTCCAAGGGCAACTCTCATGCGTGGCCTCCTAAAATCCCAACACAATTCATGGCAATACTTCTCTGAGTTCAGTACCAGAACTCAGTCTCTAAGGGGAATCACGCCAGAGTTCAAGCCCAGGTGGACAAAGTCATCCCTTCCAACCGCCACAGAAATGACCACAATTCCAACCAAAACACTGCCACATGGCCCTCATCTTCTTCCATATAGACACTCATCATAACCTCTGGCTGGAGGTTTCCATGAGGGGGCAGCCCAAGACAGTGTCTAGAATAAGCTCCCTTGCCCCTCATTTGCCTAATGTCAGGGTGGCCTGTGAACCAGGAGTGATCAAATACGCCTGCCATTAATACTGCTCTGCTTCTCCAAATTGAGGACTACTGACTTTCGGGTATAGATTCTTTCTGTGAATTGGAGACATGAGAAAACCCAAGAACCTATGGGATAGCCTCTGCAGGGCTTTGAAGAACTCATTTGACCCAAAGGATCCCTATTCTCACTTGATGGAGGTCAGGAACTTTCCAGAGGAAAGTGAGAGGCTTCATCCACAATGACTGCTCTTTGTGCCATTTTGGCTTTGGATGCACACATGGGATCTTTCTTTAATCCATCAGGTGCTGAGAATCTAAGCCACAGCCTCACACAGGGCCAAGAGGCTGATTCACACACATCCCTTTGCAAAGGAATTAAGCAAAAAGCCACAGGTGATGCCCCTTCATTTCCATTTGAAAACTGTTGACTTCAGGCTTCACAAAGGGGTAGCCTGAGGCAAAGACCTTCCTGAGAGTCAGGGCAACAGAACAATAGGTAAGCAAAAGGCCCAAAGCAGGGTTTCTCCACTGACACTTTACTGGTCACACTGATATCTGAGTTTTCTGAGATGCTTGCCATTCCCTTCAGTTATCCAGTACACGGCCATGTCACAGAGCTGGGAGGTGGTACATATCTTGGACACAAAACCATGAGCCAATTCTGGAGAGTGGCCAGAATTCAGGAAGAAAACAGAAACTTAGCAAGATAGTAGGTGTTGCCCATAGATAAGGCAAGCCCCAGTCCATTCATAAATTGGAAAGGATGAATGCTGGAAAGTTTTCTACTAGACAGGACGCATCCATTGATTCATTCTCTTTTCCAATGTCTACAACCAGGGATACAGTGGGATACACTGATATAGAAACACTCGCCTTGTCAAATGACTTACTAGAAACAGTCCACTCCAAACCAAACAAACTGCCTTTCCTACCTATTCTCAGAACATGAGACAAAACCATAAACTCACACCCACACCCACTAAGGCACCTCCTTCCCCCAAGTAGGTCTGTGACTATCTGGAGTGTCTTCTGACTGGTGGGCCATACAATGTTCCCCCAAAATGGCCCGTCCTCTCTCAGATCTGGCCTCCTTGGCCTACTCAATGAACTTGTCAGGAGCCACCAGTGAGCCACTCACTACCTGCTTTCTCAGAAAAGTCCCCTCTTCAGAGCTTTCCTGGCATTTGGTCATCCTCACATCAGTAGGTACCAAGAAAGACTGACTCTCTCCTTGGTAAATGCAAACAAGTCAGCCCACTGGGACTGGGACTGAAACTGGCTCTGGGTGCCTGGCTTCCTGGTTGCCAAGTTCAAAGAGTTCCATCACAAAAGAAGTGAGGTGAGGTCACTTCCTTCAGGAACTGAATGAGGTAACTGCCTTGGCAACCAAATTGTCCTAACAGTTGCTTCCAAGGGTCCTATGAGATGGAGGCTGCCCCTGCTTCCTGTGACACTTTCACAAGTTAGAATGGTATATCCTCCATAGGCACCCAGGAACAGCTTTCCACACAGGCCTGGTTTGGTCCATCTTGTCTACATTAAGAAGAGAGAGGCTCATACAGACACAACCCTTCATCCTGACCAGGTTGTTTGCCATGGAAGATGACTTTTGCTCTCTCATGTCCTTCAGAGCTGCCTACTTCTTCTCCAGGGATCATTTCTGCATGGACCTTTGAGTTCTCAGCAGGTGGAAGATCCCCTACATTCCACTATTGTAAGACCAACTCTGTCCCTGCTCTTCTGTAAAGTTGGATTGAGGGAACAGTGTATGGTTAGGGGTAAGAACATGTTTGATTTGGGTTAGGAATCATTCTACTGGATGAAGAATGGTATTGGGAACCTGCGATATATATAATAATGTATAGGTGAAGTATATGTATGACAACAGAAATCTAAGTAAGCTTTGAAGCCCAGAAGGGCATTGGGCCCTTGACTGGGATACTTAGCTTTGAATTACATTCTGCACAGATGTCTCAGATAAATTGATATACAATGGCATAAGACCTTTACCTTGGATGATTGAATGTGGAAGAGAACATCCAGTCAAAAAGGGATAGTAGGTAGGATTAGGAAGATAGTCAGTAGGTTTAGGAAGAAGAGTGAGTATAACATTTGGACCAAAAGTTCTTTAGCAGTAGGGTGTCTGTTAGAGAGTAGATGTAAATGTCAGCACATGTGAAGAGTCAGTCACAATAATGAATATGGGAAATTAGGTAGGAGAGCAGATATCAATAGAGACATTGGGAAATCAGTCAAAGTATAAAGTGAGTGATAGGATTAGATATTTTCAACAGGGTTGAGGTTGAATATGTACTCTTAGGACGAAGCAACTGTGTAGTCACCAATAGGATTGACATTTGAGAGCATTAGGCCCCTGGACAAGGATGTGTTTAGTAATCCATGCTCACTTTCCATTTAGACTTTGGTACAATCATAAGTGTGAACTTTGCATTATGTGTCCAGAATATCACTGTGATCAAATGTATATGTAGATCAGGTGACATGAGTATTTCTTCCACCATTTCTGGGAGCAATATCTTGAAGACGTGTTGATTAGTATTTGGGGGCACCAATAGGTGTACCTTGTGTCTATGAATATAGAGATAATGCATGAATAGACCATACTGTGAATAAATAGTATAACTGGTTCCAATTTACATAATGGATTGAACTGATACCTGAAAATATATAGGAAATCTAATATTGATACACAATCATTCATTCCAACCAGTTATATATCTAATGGTAATATTAGGGTTCTGGTTTACCATGAAGGCTGTGTGAGATTTGCTTGAAAAGTGATTATGGAAATCGAAAATAATGTGTTTGGAAAGAAGTCTCATGAAAAGGCCAGTCCAGAAATATACAGGAGGACATGTGTTCTGAAGCAGGAAGTGATTGAAAGTGAACCAAATGCCTGTAAATTTGTGAACTTGTGGATGAAATATATATCCTATGATGTGCATCAACTGAAGAAATAGTGATGTACCAGTGTCGAAAAAAAAGAAACGTCAAAATACACATCATGTATCATAGGAATCTACATGCATTGATGCTAAACTCGGTCAGTTACTGTAGAAATATTAGGATTTCTAAGGACCATTCACTAGGAAACAAATGTGTATTTCAGGTGGATGAATATTTCTGAGAATAATCTTTGGAAAAGATGATTATAAATCCACATACATGAATGAATTTAGGGAGTGTATAATAAGACACATATATTTCATACTTTGAAAAATCTGGAGAGAGAGACTGTGTGTGTGTGTGTGTGTGTGTGTGTGTGTGTGTTTGTGTATATATATATATATATATATATATATATATATATATATATATAATATATATACATTCAAACAATACAAACACACAGAGACTTTAAAAAGTCGAAATATATATGCCAATCAAAATTCATCATGAAATATGTATCATCCACAGATCCAAAAATATTTAATTTACTGAACATGGATTTATGTATCATGTTGTTCAAGTAGAAAGCTCACCCATAGGTTGAATTTTCAGTTCCAACAGCATTTACGAGGAGTGATCTCTTCTCACAATTTGTATCTGCCATGTCAGCCTCCTCACAAGAATGTACGTGGGATACCAGGTAGGATTCTATATGTGCATCTAAAAATACATGTGCTGAATAGGCTACAGAGAAAGGGAGACAGGAATTCACATACTTGTTAACTTTACAAACACATGGAGAACTACTTCTCTTAAATTGGACTAGATTTATAACACCTAGCCTTTATAATGCCAAAGGAAAGTCCAATTATACACCATGCCTCCTTTGAACTGCATGTATTGCTATTCTGTTTGTGTTATTTTCCTCCATCATATCAGGATTGGTAATCAGAGTCTAGGAGGGTATGGGTTAGTGTCAGGGATTCAGTATTTTGAATGGAAAATAGGAAAATGAATCCAATGTGTATGCAATTCTGTGCTACACAAAAATCTTCCCACTCTCATCAAGAACAATGCCTTGACATTACCTTTGCCCCAAGTAAGACACGATTCGAAGAGAAGAGTTAGAAAATCTGTGAATACATATATACAATGGAAAATGCTCAGGAGTTCACAACCTTGGAGGTGGTAGAGGAGTTTCCATAAGTAAGGGACAGGATAAACACTCCCCAAACATGGAGCTCTGCTGGCCTAAAGACTTCTTGGGAAACTGCCTCTGAGGTTGGACCCTTGAAATATATGTTGTTGTCAGGAGCTTTATCTTCCTTTGTAGTGAGACCATCAAAGCTTGGTCTGCATCTATGTGGCCTGGAGGACATGGTTTCTGATTTTCCAATGAACATGAGGCAGCAGTGCTGAATTCTCTCTTTGTAGGTCAACTGTGGCCACTGGGGTCTAAGTGTTTCCCCGTGTGGACTGTGAGGCCATTTGGTCATCCTCCACTTTTCCTGGTGTTTCTTGCTGCTTCACTGGGAGTTTCCTATTTGCTTCATGAAATACAAGGAGTTCAACTGGGACACAGTGCTGGAGGGAGTTCTGTCACGTGTGCTGACTCAGGGTCCTAGGAGAATGCACCAACCAGGCTTCTATCCCACAGAGCTTGCCCCCTTGACCATAGCAACCTGATTCTGAACATTGCCCGGAAACCTCTCCATAGAACAAGATGCCTTTACATATAAGGGTCTGCTGGCTGCACCGTGTCAGTCACAAGCCATGTGGAAGCCAATGGCAGATCCACATGGCCCCACCACAGATGTTTTATCACACACCTGCACACCACTGCTCTAGGCCCTCTAATCGGCAGGCTCCAACTTACTGGCATCTCTGTTCTACACCATTTTCATGAAACCCAGTCAATCAAGGCACTGTCTGGTACACTCATGATCAGCAACAGGACATCCAAAGGTTCTCCAGTGCCACGTGGTCATGGGAATTTCAAAAATTTCATGGTATTTATCAAGCCATTTCTCAAGGATGAACTTGGAGGCACTGTGGGTTTCTATTCATTCAGGAACCACTAAATGGTGAGGAAGCTCATTTCAATGAAAGCTCTGGAGAAACACTCAGAGGCAAGGCTTCCCAAGAGTGGCCAAAAGGTCACATCAAGCCAGGCCCATTGAGGTCTACAATGTGAGGTCCCTGTGTGTTTTGACTCTCAATTACGGCTGCCAGGTCTTTAAGAATAAAATCATGTGATATCCTGGCTGAGATTCCCAGTGCTCTGTGGAAAGCCACCCTGGGCCTAGATCTCAGGTTCCAAGGGCAACTCTCATGCGTGGCCTCCTAAAATCCCAACACAATTCATGGCAATACTTCTCTGAGTTCAGTACCAGAACTCAGTCTCTAAGGGGAATCACGCCAGAGTTCAAGTCCAGGTGGACAAAGTCATCCCTTCCAACCGCCACAGAAATGACCACAATTCCAACCAAAACACTGCCACATGGCCCTCATCTTCTTCCATATAGACACTCATCATAACCTCTGGCTGGAGGTTTCCATGAGGGGGCAGCCCAAGACAGTGTCTAGAATAAGCTCCCTTGCCCCTCATTTGCCTAATGTCAGGGTGGCCTGTGAACCAGGAGTGATCAAATATGCCTGCCATTAATACTGCTCTGCTTCTCCAAATTGAGGACTACTGACTTTCGGGTATAGATTCTTTCTGTGAATTGGAGACATGAGAAAACCCAAGAACCTATGGGATAGCGTCTGCAGGGCTTTGAAGAACTCATTTGACCCAAAGGATCCCTATTCTCACTTGATGGAGGTCAGGAACTTTCCAGAGGAAAGTGAGAGGCTTCATCCACAATGACTGCTCTTTTTGCCATTTTGGCTTTGGATGCACACATGGGATCTTTCTTTAATCCATCAGGTGCTGAGAATCTAAGCCACAGCCTCACACAGGGCCAAGAGGCTGATTCACACACATCCCTTTGCAAAGGAATTAAGCAAAAAGCCACAGGTGATGCCCCTTCATTTCCATTTGAAAACTGTTGACTTCAGGCTTCACAAAGGGGTAGCCTGAGGCAAAGACCTTCCTGAGAGTCAGGGCAACAGAACAATAGGTAAGCAAAAGGCCCAAAGCAGGGTTTCTCCACTGACACTTTACTGGTCACACTGATATCTGAGTTTTCTGAGATGCTTGCCATTCCCTTCAGTTATCCAGTACACGGCCATGTCACAGAGCTGGGAGGTGGTACATATCTTGGACACAAAACCATGAGCCAATTCTGGAGAGTGGCCAGAATTCAGGAAGAAAACAGGAACTTAGCAAGATAGTAGGTGTTGCCCATAGATAAGGCAAGCCCCAGTCCATTCATAAATTGGAAAGGATGAATGCTGGAAAGTTTTCTACTAGACAGGACGCATCCATTGATTCATTCTCTTTTCCAATGTCTACAACCAGGGATACAGTGGGATACACAGACATAGAAACACTCGCCTTGTCAAATGACTTACTAGAAACAGTCCACTCCAAACCAAACAAACTGCCTTTCCTACCTATTCTCACAACATGAGACAAAACCATAAACTCACACCCACACCCACTAAGGCACCTCCTTCCCCCAAGTAGGTCTGTGACTATCTGGAGTGTCTTCTGACTGGTGGGCCATACAATGTTCCCCCAAAATGGCCCGTCCTCTCTCAGATCTGGCCTCCTTGGCCTACTCAATGAAGTTGTCAGGAGCCACCAGTGAGCCACTCACTACCTGCTTTCTCAGAAAAGTCCCCTCTTCAGAGCTTTCCTGGCATTTGGTCATCCTCACATCAGTAGGTACCAGAAAGACTGACTCTCTCCTTGGTAAATGCAAACAAGTCAGCCCACTGGGACTGGGACTGAAACTGGCTCTGGGTGCCTGGCTTCCTGGTTGCCAAGTTCAAAGAGTTCCATCACAAAAGAAGTGAGGTGAGGTCACTTCCTTCAGGAACTGAATGAGGTCACTGCCTTGGCAACCAAATTGTCCTAACAGTTGCTTCCAAGGGTCCTATGAGATGGAGGCTGCCCCTGCTTCCTGTGACACTTTCACAAGTTAGAATGGTATATCCTCCATAGGCACCCAGGAACAGCTTTCCACACAGGCCTGGTTTGGTCCATCTTGTCTACATTAAGAAGAGAGAGGCTCATACAGACACAACCCTTCATCCTGACCAGGTTGTTTGCCATGGAAGATGACTTTTGCTCTCTCATGTCCTTCAGAGCTGCCTACTTCTTCTCCAGGGATCATTTCTGCATGGAACTTTGAGTTCTCAGCAGGTGGAAGATCCCCTACATTCCTCTATTGTAAGACCAACTCTGTCCCTGCTCTTCTGTAAAGTTGGATTGAGGGAACAGTGTATGGTTAGGGGTAACAACATGTTTGATTTGGGTTAGGAATCATTCTACTGGATGAAGAATGGTATTGGGAACCTGCGATATATATAATAATGTATAGGTGAAGTATATGTATGACAACAGAAATCTAAGTAAGCTTTGAAGCCCAGAAGGGCATTGGGCCCTTGACTGGGATACTTAGCTTTGAATGACATTCTGCACAGATGTCTCAGATCAATTGATATACAATGGCATAAGACCTTGTACCTTGGATGATTGAATGTGGAAGAGAACATCCAGTCAAAAAGGGATAGTAGGTAGGATTAGGAAGATAGTCAGTAGGTTTAGGAAGAAGAGTGAGTATAACATTTGGACCAAAAGTTCTTTAGCAGTAGGGTGTCAGTTAGAGAGTAGATGTAAATGTCAGCACATGTGAAGAGTCAGTCACAATAATGAATATGGGAAATTAGGTAGGAGAGCAGATATCAATAGAGACATTGGGAAATCAGTCAAAGTATAAAGTGAGTGATAGGATTAGATATTTTCAACAGGGTTGAGGTTGAATATGTACTCTTAGGACGAAGCAACTGTGTAGTCACCAATAGGATTGACATTTGAGAGCATTAGGCCCCTGGACAAGGATGTGTTTAGTAATCCATGCTCACTTTCCATTTAGACTTTGGTACAATCATAAGTGTGAACTTTGCATTATGTGTCCAGAATATCACTGTGATCAAATGTATATGTAGATCAGGTGACATGAGTATTTCATCCACCATTTCTGGGAGCAATATCTTGAAGACGTGTTGATTAGTATTTGGGGGCACCAATAGGTGTACCTTGTGTCTATGAATACAGAGATAATGCATGAATAGACCATACTGTGAATAAATAGTATAACTGGTTCCAATTTACATAATGGATTGAACTGATACCTGAAAATACATATGAAATCTAATATTGATACACAATCATTCATTCCAACCAGTTATATATCTAATGGTAATATTAGGGTTCTGGTTTACCATGAAGGCTGTGTGAGATTTGATTGAAAAGTGATTATGGAAATCGAAAATAATGTGTTTGGAAAGAAGTCTCCTGAAAAGGCCAGTCCAGAAATATACAGGAGTACATGTGTTCTGAAGCAGGAATTGATTGAAAGTGAACCAAATGCCTGTAAATTTGTGAACTTGTGGATGAAATATATATCCTATGATGTGCATCAACTGAAGAAATAGTGATGTACCAGTGTCGAAAAAAAAGAAACGTCAAAATACACATCATGTATCATAGGAATCTACTTGCATTGATGCTAAACTCGGTCAGTTACTGTAGAAATATTAGGATTTCTAAGGACCATTCACTAGGAAACAAATGTGTATTTCAGGTGGATGAATATTTCTGAGAATAATCTTTGGAAAAGATGATTATAAATCCACATACATGAACATGAATGAATTTAGGGAGTGTATAATAAGACACATATACTTCATACTTTGAAAAATCTGGAGAGAGAGATTGTGTGTGTGTGTGTGTTTCTATATATATATACATATATATATATATACATATATTCAAACAATACAAACACACAGAGACTTTAAAAAGTCGAAATATATATGCCAATCAAAATTCATCATGAAATATGTATCATCCACTGATCCAAAAATATTTAATTTACTGAACATGGATTTATGTATCATGTTGTTCAAGTAGAAAGCTCACCCATAGGTTGAATTTTCAGTTCCAACAGCATTTACGAGGAGTGATCTCTTGTCACAATTTGTATCTGCCATGTCAGCCTCCTCACAAGAATGTACGTGGGATACCAGGTAGGATTCTATATGTGCATGTAAAAATACATGTGCTGAATAGGCTACAGAGAAAGGAGACAGGAATTCACATACTTGTTAACTTTACAAACACATGGAGAACTACTTCTCTTAAATTGGACTAGATTTATAACACCTAGCCTTTATAATGCCAAAGGAAAGTCCAATATACACCATGCCTCCTCTGAACTGCATGTATTGCTATTCTGTTTGTGTGATTTTCCTCCATCATATCAGGATTGGTAATCAGAGTCTAGGAGGGTATGGGTTAGTGTCAGGGATTCAGTATTTTGAATGGAAAATAGGAAAATGAATCCAATGTGTATGCAATTCTGTGCTACACAAAAATCTTCCCACTCTCATCAAGAACAATGCCTTGACATTACCTTTGCCCCAAGTAAGACACGATTCGAAGAGAAGAGTTAGAAAATCTGTGAATACATATATACAATGGAAAATGCTCAGGAGTTCACAACCTTGGAGGTGGTAGAGGAGTTTCCATAAGTAAGGGACAGGATAAACACTCCCCAAACATGGAGCTCTGCTGGCCTAAAGACTTCTTGGGAAACTGCCTCTGAGGTTGGACCCTTGAAATATATGTTGTTGTCAGGAGCTTTATCTTCCTTTGTAGTGAGACCATTCAAAGCTTGGTCTGCATCTATGTGGCCTGGAGGACATGGTTTCTGATTTTCCAATGAACATGAGGCAGCAGTGCTGAATTCTCTCTTTGTAGGTCAACTGCGGCCACTGGGGTCTAAGTGTTTCCCCGTGTGGACTGTGAGGCCATTTGGTCATCCTCCACTTTTCCTGGTGTTTCTTGCTGCTTCACTGGGAGTTTCCTATTTGCTTCATGAAATACAAGGAGTTCAACTGGGACACAGTGCTGGAGGGAGTTCTGTCACGTGTGCTGACTCAGGGTCCTAGGAGAATGCACCAACCAGGCTTCTATCCCACAGAGCTTGCCCCCTTGACCATAGCAACCTGATTCTGAACATTGCCCGGAAACCTCTCCATAGAACAAGATGCCTTTACATATAAGGGTCTGCTGGCTGCACCATGTCAGTCACAAGCCATGTGGAAGCCAATGGCAGATCCACATGGCCCCACCACAGATGTTTTATCACACACCTGCACACCACTGCTCTAGGCCCACTAATCAGCAGGCTCCAACTTACTGGCATCTCTGTTCTACACCATTTTCATGAAACCCAGTCAATCAAGGCACTGTCTGGTACACTCATGATCAGCAACAGGACACCCAAAGGTTCTCCAGTGCCACGTGGTCATGGGAATTTCAAAATTTCATGGCATTTATCAAGCCATTTCTCAAGGATGAACTTGGAGGCACTGTGGGTTTCTATTCATTCAGGAACCACTAAATGGTGAGGAAGCTCATTTCAATGAAAGCTCTGGAGAAACACTCAGAGGCAAGGCTTCCCAAGAGTCGCCAAAAGGTCACATCAAGCCAGGCCCATTGAGGTCTACAATGTGAGGTCCCTGTGTGTTTTGACTCTCAATTATGGCTGCCAGGTCTTTAAGAATAAAATCATGTGATATCCTGGCTGAGATTCCCAGTGCTCTGTGGAAAGCCACCCTGGGCCTAGATCTCAGTTTCCAAGGGCAACTCTCATGCGTGGCCTCCTAAAATCCCAACACAATTCATGGCAATACTTCTCTGAGTTCAGTACCAGAACACAGTCTCTAAGGGGAATCACGCCAGAGTTCAAGCCCAGGTGGACAAAGTCATCCCTTCCAACCGCCACAGAAATGACCACAATTCCAACCAAAACACTGCCACATGGCCCTCATCTTCTTCCATATAGACACTCATCATAACCTCTGGCTGGAGGTTTCCATGAGGGGGCAGCCCAAGACAGTGTCTAGAATAAGCTCCCTTGCCCCTCATTTGCCTAATGTCAGGGTGGCCTGTGAACCAGGAGTGATCAAATACGCCTGCCATTAATACTGCTCTGCTTCTCCAAATTGAGGACTACTGACTTTCGGGTATAGATTCTTTCTGTGAATTGGAGACATGAGAAAACCCAAGAACCTATGGGATAGCCTCTGCAGGGCTTTGAAGAACTCATTTGACCCAAAGGATCCCTATTCTCACTTGATGGAGGTCAGGAACTTTCCAGAGGAAAGTGAGAGGCTTCATAAACAATGACTGCTCTTTTTGCCATTTTGGCTTTGGATGCACACATGGGATCTTTCTTTAATCCATCAGGTGCTGAGAATCTAAGCCACAGCCTCACACAGGGCCAAGAGGCTGATTCACACACATCCCTTTGCAAAGGAATTAAGCAAAAAGCCACAGGTGATGCCCCTTCATTTCCATTTGAAAACTGTTAACTTCAGGCTTCACAAAGTGGTAGCCTGAGGCAAAGACCTTCCTGACATTCAGGGCAACAGAACAATAGGTAAGCAAAACGCCCAAAGCAGGGTTTCTCCACTGACACTTTACTGGTCACACTGATATCTGAGTTTTCTGAGATGCTTGCCATTCCCTTCAGTTATCCAGTATATGGCCAAGTCACAGAGCTGGGAGGTGGTACATATCTTGGACACAAAACCATGAGCCAATTCTGGAGAGTGGCCAGAATTCAGGAAGAAAACAGGAACTTAGCAAGATAGTAGGTGTTGCCCATAGATAAGGCAAGCCCCAGTCCATTCATAAATTGGAAAGGATGAATGCTGGAAAGTTTTCTACTAGACAGGACGCATCCATTGATTCATTCTCTTTTCCAATGTCTACAACCAGGGATACAGTGGGATACACAGACATAGAAACACTCGCCTTGTCAAATGACTTACTAGAAACAGTCCACTCCAAACCAAACAAACTGCCTTTCCTACCTATTCTCAGAACATGAGACAAAACCATAAACTCACACCCACACCCACTAAGGCACCTCCTTCCCCCAAGTAGGTCTGTGACTATCTGGAGTGTCTTCTGACTGGTGGGCCATACAATGTTCCCCCAAAATGGCCCGTCCTCTCTCAGATCTGGCCTCCTTGGCCTAATCAATGAAGTTGTCAGGAGCCACCAGTGAGCCACTCACTACCTGCTTTCTCAGAAAAGTCCCCTCTTCAGAGCTTTCCTGCATTTGGCCATCCTCACATCAGTAGGTACCAAGAAAGACTGACTCTCTCCTTGGTAAATGCAAACAAGTCAGCCCACTGGGACTGGGACTGAAACTGGCTCTGGGTGCCTGGCTTCCTGGTTGCCAAGTTCAAAGAGTTCCATCACAAAAGAAGTGAGGTGAGGTCACTTCCTTCAGGAACTGAATGAGGTCACTGCCTTGGCAACCAAATTGTCCTCTAACAGTTGCTTCCAAGGGTCCTATGAGATGGAGGCTGCCCCTGCTTCCTGTGACACTTTCACAAGTTAGAATGGTATATCCTCCATAGGCACCCAGGAACAGCTTTCCACACAGGCCTGGTTTGGTCCATCTTGTCTACATTAAGAAGAGAGAGGCTCATACAGACACAACCCTTCATCCTGACCAGGTTGTTTGCCATGGAAGATGACTTTTGCTCTCTCATGTCCTTCAGAGCTGCCTACTTCTTCTCCAGGGATCATTTCTGCATGGACCTTTGAGTTCTCAGCAGGTGGAAGATCCCCTACATTCCTCTCTTGTAAGACCAACTCTGTCCCTGCTCTTCTGTAAAGTTGGATTGAGGGAACAGTGTATGGTTAGGGGTAAGAACATGTTTGATTTGGGTTAGGAATCATTCTACTGGATGAAGAATGGTATTGGGAACCTGCGATATATATAATAATGTATAGGTGAAGTATATATATGCCAACAGAAATCTAAGTAAGCTTTGAAGCCCAGAAGGGCATTGGGCCCTTGACTGGGATACTTAGCTTTGAATGACATTCTGCACAGATGTCTCAGATAAATTGATATACAATGGCATAAGACCTTGTACCTTGGATGATTGAATGTGGAAGAGAACATCCAGTCAAAAAGGGATAGTAGGTAGGATTAGGAAGATAGTCAGTAGGTTTAGGAAGAAGAGTGAGTATAACATTTGGACCAAAAGTTCTTTAGCAGTAGGGTGTCAGTTAGAGAGTAGATGTAAATGTCAGCACATGTGAAGAGTCAGTCACAATAATGAATATGGGAAATTAGGTAGGAGAGCAGATATCAATAGAGACATTGGGAAATCAGTCAAAGTATAAAGTGAGTGATAGGATTAGATATTTTCAACAGGGTTGAGGTTGAATATGTACTCTTAGGACGAAGCAACTGTGTAGTCACCAATAGGATTGACATTTGAGAGCATTAGGCCCCTGGACAAGGATGTGTTTAGTAATCCATGCTCACTTTCCATTTAGACTTTGGTACAATCATAAGTGTGAACTTTGCATTATGTGTCCAGAATATCACTGTGATCAAATGTATATGTAGATCAGGTGACATGAGTATTTCTTCCACCATTTCTGGGAGCAATATCTTGAAGACGTGTTGATTAGTATTTGGGGGCACCAATAGGTGTACCTTGTGTCTATGAATATAGAGATAATGCATGAATAGACCATACTGTGAATAAATAGTATAACTGGTTCCAATTTACATAATGGATTGAACTGATACCTGAAAATATATAGGAAATCTAATATTGATACACAATCATTCATTCCAACCAGTTATATATCTAATGGTAATATTAGGGTTCTGGTTTACCATGAAGGCTGTGTGAGATTTGCTTGAAAAGTGATTATGGAAATCGAAAATAATGTGTTTGGAAAGAAGTCTCCTGAAAAGGCCAGTCCAGAAATATACAGGAGTACATGTGTTCTGAAGCAGGAAGTGATTGAAAGTGAACCAAATGCCTGTAAATTTGTGAATTTGTGGATGAAATATATATCCTATGATGTGCATCAACTGAAGAAATAGTGATGTACCAGTGTCGAAAAAAAAAGAAACGTCAAAATACACATCATGTATCATAGGAATCTACTTGCATTGATGCTAAACTCGGTCAGTTACTGTAGAAATATTAGGATTTCTAAGGACCATTCACTAGGAAACAAATGTGTATTTCAGGTGGATGCATATTTCTGAGAATAATCTTTGGAAAAGATGATTATAAATCCACATACATGAACATGAATGAATTTAGGGAGTGTATAATAACACACATATATTTCATACTTTGAAAAATCTGGAGAGAGAGACTGTGTGTGTGTGTGTGTGTGTGTGTGTGTTTGTGTGTTTGTGTATATATATATATATATATATATATATATATATATACATACATTCAAACAATACAAACACACAGAGACTTTAAAAAGTCGAAATATATATGCCAATCAAAATTCATCATGAAATATGTATCATCCACAGATCCAAAAATATTTAATTTACTGAACATGGATTTATGTATCATGTTGTTCAAGTAGAAAGCTCACCCATAGGTTGAATTTTCAGTTCCAACAGCATTTACGAGGAGGGATCTCTTGTCACAATTTGTATCTGCCATGTCAGCCTCCTCACAAGAATGTACGTGGGATACCAGGTAGGATTCTATATGTGTATCTAAAAATACATGTGCTGAATAGGCTACAGAGAAAGGGAGACAGGAATTCACATACTTGTTAACTTTACAAACACATGGAGAACTACTTCTCTTAAATTGGACTAGATTTATAACACCTAGCCTTTATAATGCCAAAGGAAAGTCCAATTATACACCATGCCTCCTCTGAACTGCATGTATTGCTATTCTGTTTGTGTTATTTTCCTCCATCATATCAGGATTGGTAATCAGAGTCTAGGAGGGTATGGGTTAGTGTCAGGGATTCAGTATTTTGAATGGAAAATAGGAAAATGAATCCAATGTGTATGCAATTCTGTGCTACACAAAAATCTTCCCACTCTCATCAAGAACAATGCCTTGACATTACCTTTGCCCCAAGTAAGACAGGATTCGAAGAGAAGAGTTAGAAAATCTGTGAATACATATATACAATGGAAAATGCTCAGGAGTTCACAACCTTGGAGGTGGTAGAGGAGTTTCCATAAGTAAGGGACAGGATAAACACTCCCCAAACATGGAGCTCTGCTGGCCTAAAGACTTCTTGGGAAACTGCCTCTGAGGTTGGACCCTTGAAATAAATGTTGTTGTCAGGAGCTTTATCTTCCTTTGTAGTGAGACCATCAAAGCTTGGTCTGCATCTATGTGGCCTGGAGGACATGGTTTCTGATTTTCCAATGAACATGAGGCAGCAGTGCTGAATTCTCTCTTTGTAGGTCAACTGTGGCCACTGGGGTCTAAGTGTTTCCCCGTGTGGACTGTGAGGCCATTTGGTCATCCTCCACTTTTCCTGGTGTTTCTTGCTGCTTCACTGGGAGTTTCCTATTTGCTTCATGAAATACAAGGAGTTCAACTGGGACACAGTGCTGGAGGGAGTTCTGTCACGTGTGCTGACTCAGGGTCCTAGGAGAATGCACCAACCAGGCTTCTATCCCACAGAGCTTGCCCCCTTGACCATAGCAACCTGATTCTGAACATTGCCCGGAAACCTCTCCATAGAACAAGATGCCTTTACATATAAGGGTCTGCTGGCTGCACCGTGTCAGTCACAAGCCATGTGGAAGCCAATGGCAGATCCACATGGCCCCACCACAGATGTTTTATCACACACCTGCACACCACTGCTCTAGGCCCTCTAATCGGCAGGCTCCAACTTACTGGCATCTCTGTTCTACACCATTTTCATGAAACCCAGTCAATCAAGGCACTGTCTGGTACACTCATGATCAGCAACAGGACATCCAAAGGTTCTCCAGTGCCACGTGGTCATGGGAATTTCAAAAATTTCATGGTATTTATCAAGCCATTTCTCAAGGATGAACTTGGAGGCACTGTGGGTTTCTATTCATTCAGGAACCACTAAATGGTGAGGAAGCTCATTTCAATGAAAGCTCTGGAGAAACACTCAGAGGCAAGGCTTCCCAAGAGTGGCCAAAAGGTCACATCAAGCCAGGCCCATTGAGGTCTACAATGTGAGGTCCCTGTGTGTTTTGACTCTCAATTATGGCTGCCAGGTCTTTAAGAATAAAATCATGTGATATCCTGGCTGAGATTCCCAGTGCTCTGTGGAAAGCCACCCTGGGCCTAGATCTCAGTTTCCAAGGGCAACTCTCATGCGTGGCCTCCTAAAATCCCAACACAATTCATGGCAATACTTCTCTGAGTTCAGTACCAGAACACAGTCTCTAAGGGGAATCACGCCAGAGTTCAAGCCCAGGTGGACAAAGTCATCCCTTCCAACCGCCACAGAAATGACCACAATTCCAACCAAAACACTGCCACATGGCCCTCATCTTCTTCCATATAGACACTCATCATAACCTCTGGCTGGAGGTTTCCATGAGGGGGCAGCCCAAGACAGTGTCTAGAATAAGCTCCCTTGGCCCTCATTTGCCTAATGTCAGGGTGGCCTGTGAACCAGGAGTGATCAAATACGCCTGCCATTAATACTGCTCTGCTTCTCCAAATTGAGGACTACTGAATTTCGGGTATAGATTCTTTCTGTGAATTGGAGACATGAGAAAACCCAGGAACCTATGGGATAGCCTCTGCAGGGCTTTGAAGAACTCATTTGACCCAAAGGATCCCTATTCTCACTTGATGGAGATCAGGAACTTTCCAGAGGAAAGTGAGAGGCTTCATCCACAATGACTGCTATTTTTGCCATTTTGGCTTTGGATGCACACATGGGATCTTTCTTTAATCCATCAGGTGCTGAGAATCTAAGCCACAGCCTCACACAGGGCCAAGAGGCTGATTCACACACATCCCTTTGCAAAGGAATTAAGCAAAAAGCCACAGGTGATGCCCCTTCATTTCCATTTGAAAACTGTTGACTTCATGCTTCACAAAGGGGTAGCCTGACGCAAAGACCTTCCTGACACTCAGGGCAACAGAACAATAGGTAAGCAAAAGGCCCAAAGCAGGGTTTCTCCACTGACACTTTACTGGTCACACTGATATCTGAGTTTTCTGAGATGCTTGCCATTCCCTTCAGTTATCCAGTACAAGGCCATGTCACAGAGCTGGGAGGTGGTACATATCTTGGACACAAAACCATGAGCCAATTCTGGAGAGTGGCCAGAATTCAGGAAGAAAACAGGAACTTAGCAAGATAGTAGGTGTTGCCCATAGATAAGGCAAGCCCCAGTCCATTCATAAATTGGAAAGGATGAATGCTGTAAAGTTTTCTACTAGACAGGACGCATCCATTGATTCATTCTCTTTTCCAATGTCTACAACCAGGGATACAGTGGGATACACAGACATAGAAACACTCGCCTTGTCAAATGACTTACTAGAAACAGTCCACTCCAAACCAAACAAACTGCCTTTCCTACCTATTCTCAGAACATGAGACAAAACCATAAACTCACACCCACACCCACTAAGGCACCTCCTTCCCCCAAGTAGGTCTGTGACTATCTGGAGTGTCTTCTGACTGGTGGGCCATACAATGTTCCCCCAAAATGGCCCATCCTCTCTCAGATCTGGCCTCCTTGGCCTACTCAATGAAGTTGTCAGGAGCCACCAGTGAGCCACTCACTACCTGCTTTCTCAGAAAAGTCCCCTCTTCAGAACTTTCCTGGCATTTGGTCATCCTCACATCAGTAGGTACCAAGAAAGACTGACTCTCTCCTTGGTAAATGCAAACAAGTCAGCCCACTGGGACTGGGACTGAAACTGGCTCTGGGTGCCTGGCTTCCTGGTTGCCAAGTTCAAAGAGTTCCATCACAAAAGAAGTGAGGTGAGGTCACTTCCTTCAGGAACTGAATGAGGTCACTGCCTTGGCAACCAAATTGTCCTAACAGTTGCTTCCAAGGGTCCTATGAGATGGAGGCTGCCCCTGCTTCCTGTGACACTTTCACAAGTTAGAATGGTATATCCTCCATAGGCACCCAGGAACAGCTTTCCACACAGGCCTGGTTTGGTCCATCTTGTCTACATTAAGAAGAGAGAGGCTCATACAGACACAAACCTTCATCCTGACCAGGTTGTTGCTTGGAAGATGACTTTTGCTCTCTCATGTCCTTCAGAGCTGCCTACTTCTTCTCCAGGGATCATTTCTGCATGGACCTTTGAGTTCTCAGCAGGTGGAAGATCCCCTACATTCCTCTCTTGTAAGACCAACTCTGTCCCTGCTCTTCTGTAAAGTTGGATTGAGGGAACAGTGTATGGTTAGGGGTAAGAACATGTTTGATTTGGGTTAGGAATCATTCTACTGGATGAAGAATGATATTGGGAACCTGCGATATATATAATAATGTATAGGTGAAGTATATGTATGACAACAGAAATCTAAGTAAGCTTTGAAGCCCAGAAGGGCATTGGGCCCTTGACTGGGATACTTAGCTTTGAATTACATTCTGCACAGATGTCTCAGATAAATTGATATACAATGGCATAAGACCTTGTACCTTGGATGATTGAATGTGGAAGAGAACATCCAGTCAAAAAGGGATAGTAGGTAGGATTAGGAAGATAGTCAGTAGGTTTAGGAAGAAGAGTGAGTATAACATTTGGACCAAAAGTTCTTTAGCAGTAGGGTGTCAGTTAGAGAGTAGATGTAAATGTCAGCACATGTGAAGAGTCAGTCACAATAATGAATATGGGAAATTAGGTAGGAGAGCAGATATCAATAGAGACATTGGGAAATCAGTCAAAGTATAAAGTGAGTGATAGGATTAGATATTTTCAACAGGGTTGAGGTTGAATATGTACTCTTAAGACGAAGCAACTGTGTAGTCACCAATAGGATTGACATTTGAGAGCATTAGGCCCATGGACAAGGATGTGTTTAGTAATCCATGCTCACTTTCCATTTAGACTTTGGTACAATCATAAGTGTGAACTTTGCATTATGTGTCCAGAATATCACTGTGATCAAATGTATATGTAGATCAGGTGACATGAGTATTTCTTCCACCATTTCTGGGAGCAATATCGTGAAGACTTGTTGATTAGTATTTGGGGGCACCAATAGGTGTACCTTGTGTCTATGAATATAGAGATAATGCATGAATAGACCATACTGTGAATAAATAGTATAACTGGTTCCAATTTACATAATGGATTGAACTGATACCTGAAAATATATAGGAAATCTAATATTGATACACAATCATTCATTCCAACCAGTTATATATCTAATGGTAATATTAGGGTTCTGGTTTACCATGAAGGTTGTGTGAGATTTGCTTGAAAAGTGATTATGGAAATCGAAAATAATGTGTTTGGAAAGAAGTCTCATGAAAAGGCCAGTCCAGAAATATACAGGAGGACATGTGTTCTGAAGCAGGAAGTGATTGAAAGTGAACCAAATGCCTGTAAATTTGTGAACTTGTGGATGAAATATATATCCTATGATGTGCATCAACTGAAGAAATAGTGATGTACCAGTGTCGAAAAAAAAGAAACGTCAAAATACACATCATGTATCATAGGAATCTACTTGCATTGATGCTAAACTCGGTCAGTTACTGTAGAAATATTAGGATTTCTAAGGACCATTCACTAGGAAACAAATGTGTATTTCAGGTGGATGAATATTTCTGAGAATAATCTTTGGAAAAGATGATTATAAATCCACATACATGAACATGAATGAATTTAGGGAGTGTATAATAAGACACATATATTTCATACTTTGAAAAATCTGGAGAGAGAGACTGTGTGTGTGTGTGTGTGTGTATGTGTTTGTATATATATATATATATATATATATATATATATATACATTCAAACAATACAAACACACAGAGACTTTAAAAAGTCGAAATATGTATGCCAATCAAAATTCATCATGAAATATGTATCATCCACAGATCCAAAAATATTTAATTTACTGAACATGGATTTATGTATCATGTTGTTCAAGTAGAAAGCTCACCCATAGGTTGAATTTTCAGTTCCAACAGCATTTACGAGGAGTGATCTCTTGTCACAATTTGTATCTGCCATGTCAGCCTCCTCACAAGAATGTACGTGGGATACCAGGTAGGATTCTATATGTGCATCTAAAAATACATGTGCTGAATAGGCTACAGAGAAAGGGAGACAGGAATTCACATACTTGTTAACTTTACAAACACATGGAGAACTACTTCTCTTAAATTGGACTAGATTTATAACACCTAGCCTTTATAATGCCGAAGGAAATTCCAATTATACACCATGCCTCCTCTGAACTGCATGTATTGCTATTCTGTTTGTGTTATTTTCCTCCATCATATCAGGATTGGTAATCAGAGTCTAGGAGGGTATGGGTTAGTGTCAGGGATTCAGTATTTTGAATGGAAAATAGGAAAATGAATCCAATGTGTATGCAATTCTGTGCTACACAAAAATCTTCCCACTCTCATCAAGAACAATGCCTTGACATTACCTTTGCCCCAAGTAAGACACGATTCGAAGAGAAGAGTTAGAAAATCTGTGAATACATATATACAATGGAAAATGCTCAGGAGTTCACAACCTTGGAGGTGGTAGAGGAGTTTCCATAAGTAAGGGACAGGATAAACACTCCCCAAACATGGAGCTCTGCTGGCCTAAAGACTTCTTGGGAAACTGCCTCTGAGGTTGGACCCTTGAAATATATGTTGTTGTCAGGAGCTTTATCTTCCTTTGTAGTGAGACCATCAAAGCTTGGTCTGCATCTATGTGGCCTGGAGGACATGGTTTCTGATTTTCCAATGAACATGAGGCAGCAGTGCTGAATTCTCTCTTTGTAGGTCAACTGTGGCCACTGGGGTCTAAGTGTTTCCCCGTGTGGACTGTGAGGCCATTTGGTCATCCTCCACTTTTCCTGGTGTTTCTTGCTGCTTCACTGGGAGTTTCCTATTTGCTTCATGAAATACAAGGAGTTCAACTGGGACACAGTGCTGGAGGGAGTTCTGTCACGTGTGCTGACTCAGGGTCCTAGGAGAATGCACCAACCAGCCTTCTATCCCACAGAGCTTGCCCCCGTGACCATAGCAACCTGATTCTGAACATTGCCCGGAAACCTCTCCATAGAACAAGATGCCTTTACATATAAGGGTCTGCTGGCTGCACCATGTCAGTCACAAGCCATGTGGAAGCCAATGGCAGATCCACATGGCCCCACCACAGATGTTTTATCACACACCTGCACACCACTGCTCTAGGCCCTCTAATCAGCAGGCTCCAACATACTGGCATCTCTGTTCTACACAATTTTCATGAAACCCAGTCAATCAAGGCACTGTCTGGTACACTCATGATCAGCAACAGGACATCCAAAGGTTCTCCAGTGCCACGTGGTCATGGGAATTTCAAAAATTTCATGGTATTTATCAAGCCATTTCTCAAGGATGAACTTGGAGGCACTGTGGGTTTCTATTCATTCAGGAACCACTAAATGGTGAGGAAGCTCATTTCAATGAAAGCTCTGGAGAAACACTCAGAGGCAAGGCTTCCCAAGAGTGGCCAAAAGGTCACAACAAGCAAGGCCCATTGAAGTCTACAATGTGAGGTCCCTGTGTGTTTTGACTCTCAATTATGGCTGCCAGGTCTTTAAGAATAAAATCATGTGATATCCTGGCTGAGATTCCCAGTGCTCTGTGGAAAGCCACCCTGGGCCTAGATCTCAGTTTCCAAGGGCAACTCTCATGTGTGGCCTCCTAACATCCCAACACAATTCATGGCAATACTTCTCTGAGTTCAGTACCAGAACTCAGTCTCTAAGGGGAATCACGCCAGAGTTCAAGCCCAGGTGGACAAAGTCATCCCTTCCAACCGCCACAGAAATGACCACAATTCCAACCAAAACACTGCCACATGGCCCTCATCTTCTTCCATATAGACACTCATCATAACCTCTGGCTGGAGGTTTCCATGAGGGGGCAGCCCAAGACAGTGTCTAGAATAAGCTCCCTTGCCCCTCATTTGCCTAATGTCAGGGTGACCTGTGAACCAGGAGTGATCAAATACGCCTGCCATTAATACTGCTCTGCTTCTCCAAATTGAGGACTACTGACTTTCGGGTATAGATTCTTTCTGTGAATTGGAGACATGAGAAAACCCAAGAACCTATGGGATAGCCTCTGCAGGGCTTTGAAGAACTCATTTGACCCAAAGGATCCCTATTCTCACTTGATGGAGGTCAGGAACTTTCCAGAGGAAAGTGAGAGGCTTCATCCACAATGACTGCTCTGTTTGCCATTTTGGCTTTGGATGCACACATGGGATCTTTCTTTAATCCATCAGGTGCTGAGAATCTAAGCCACAGCCTCACACAGGGCCAAGAGGCTGATTCACACACATCCCTTTGCAAAGGAATTAAGCAAAAAGCCACAGGTGATGCCCCTTCATTTCCATTTGAAAACTGTTTACTTCAGGCTTCACAAAGTGGTAGCCTGAGGCAAAGACCTTCCTGACATTCAGGGCAACAGAACAATACGTAAGCAAAAGGCCCAAAGCAGGGTTTCTCCACTGACACTTTACTGGTCATACTGATATCTGAGTTTTCTGAGATGCTTGCCATTCCCTTCAGTTATCCAGTACACGGCCATGTCACAGAGCTGGGAGGTGGTACATATCTTGGACACAAAACCATGAGCCAATTCTGGAGAGTGGCCAGAATTCAGGAAGAAAACAGGAACTTAGCAAGATAGTAGGTGTTGCCCATAGATAAGGCAAGCCCCAGTCCATTCATAAATTGGAAAGGATGAATGCTGGAAAGTTTTCTACTAGACAGGAAGCATCCATTGATTCATTCTCTTTTCCAATGTCTACAACCAGGGATACAGTGGGATACACAGACATAGAAACACTCGCCTTGTCAAATGACTTACTAGAAACAGTCCACTCCAAACCAAACAAACTGCCTTTCCTACCTATTCTCAGAACATGAGACAAAACCATAAACTCACACCCACACCCACTAAGGCACCTCCTTCCCCCAAGTAGGTCTGTGACTATCTGGAGTGTCTTCTGACTGGTGGGCCATACAATGTTCCCCCAAAATGGCCCGTCCTCTCTCAGATCTGGCCTCCTTGGCCTACTCAATGAAGTTGTCAGGAGCCACCAGTGAGCCACTCACTACCTGCTTTCTCAGAAAAGTCCCCTCTTCAGAGCTTTCCTGGCATTTGGTCATCCTCACATCAGTAGGTACCAAGAAAGACTGACTCTCTCCTTGGTAAATGCAAACAAGTCAGCCCACTGGGACTGGGACTGAAACTGGCTCTGGGTGCCTGGCTTCCTGGTTGCCAAGTTCAAAGAGTTCCATCACAAAAGAAGTGAGGTGAGGTCACTTCCTTCAGGAACTGAATGAGGTCACTGCCTTGGCAACCAAATTGTCCTAACTGTTGCTTCCAAGGGTCCTATGAGATGGAGGCTGCCCCTGCTTCCTGTGACACTTTCACAAGTTAGAATGGTATATCCTCCATAGGCACCCAGGAACAGCTTTCCACACAGGCCTGGTTTGGTCCATCTTGTCTACATTAAGAAGAGAGAGGCTCATACAGACACAACCCTTCATCCTGACCAGGTTGTTTGCCATGGAAGATGACTTTTGCTCTCTCATGTCCTTCAGAGCTGCCTACTTCTTCTCCAGGGATCATTTCTGCATGGACCTTTGAGTTCTCAGCAGCTGGAAGATGCCCTACATTCCTCTATTGTAAGACCAACTCTGTCCCTGCTCTTCTGTAAAGTTGGATTGAGGGAACAGTGTATGGTTAGGGGTAAGAACATGTTTGATTTGGGTTAGGAATCATTCTACTGGATGAAGAATGGTATTGGGAACCTGCGATATATATAATAATGTATAGGTGAAGTATATGTATGACAACAGAAATCTAAGTAAGCTTTGAAGCCCAGAAGGGCATTGGGCCCTTGACTGGGATACTTAGCTTTGAATTACATTCTGCACAGATGTCTCAGATAAATTGATATACAATGGCATAAGACCTTGTACCTTGGATGATTGAATGTGGAAGAGAACATCCAGTCAAAAAGGGATAGTAGGTAGGATTAGGAAGATAGTCAGTAGGTTTAGGAAGAAGAGTGAGTATAACATTTGGACCAAAAGTTCTTTAGCAGTAGGGTGTCAGTTAGAGAGTAGATGTAAATGTCAGCACATGTGAAGAGTCAGTCACAATAATGAATATGGGAAATTAGGTAGGAGAGCAGATATCAATAGAGACATTGGGAAATCAGTCAAAGTATAAAGTGAGTGATAGGATTAGATATTTTCAACAGGGTTGAGGTTGAATATGTACTCTTAGGACGAAGCAACTGTGTAGTCACCAATAGGATTGACATTTGAGAGCATTAGGCCCATGGACAAGGATGTGTTTAGTAATCCATGCTCACTTTCCATTTAGACTTTGGTACAATCATAAGTGTGAACTTTGCATTATGTGTCCAGAATATCACTGTGATCAAATGTATATGTAGATCAGGTGACATGAGTATTTCTTCCACCATTTCTGGGAGCAATATCGTGAAGACTTGTTGATTAGTATTTGGGGGCACCAATAGGTGTACCTTGTGTCTATGAATATAGAGATAATGCATGAATAGACCATACTGTCAATAAATAGTATAACTGGTTCCAATTTATAATAATGGATTGAACTGATACCTGAAAATATATAGGAAATCTAATATTGATACACAATCATTCATTCCAACCAGTTATATATCTAATGGTAATATTAGGGTTCTGGTTTACCATGAAGGTTGTGTGAGATTTGCTTGAAAAGTGATTATGGAAATCGAAAATAATGTGTTTAGAAAGAAGTCTCATGAAAAGGCCAGTCCAGAAATATACAGGAGTACATGTGTTCTGAAGCAGGAAGTGATTGAAAGTGAACCAAATGCCTGTAAATTGGTGAACTTGTGGATGAAATATATATCCTATGATGTGCATCAACTGAAGAAATAGTGATGTACCAGTGTCGAAAAAAAAAAAAAGAAACGTCAAAATACACATCATGTATCATAGGAATCTACTTGCATTGATGCTAAACTCGGTCAGTTACTGTAGAAATATTAGGATTTCTAAGGACCATTCACTAGGAAACAAATGTGTATTTCAGGTGGATGAATATTTCTGAGAATAATCTTTGGAAAAGATGATTATAAATCCACATACATGAACATGAATGAATTTAGGGAGTGTATAATAAGACACATATATTTCATACTTTGAAAAATCTGGAGAGAGAGACTGTGTGTGTGTGTGTGTGTGTGTGTGTGTGTGTTTGTATATATATATATATATATATATATATATATATATATATATACATTCAAACAATACAAACACACAGAGACTTTAAAAAGTCGAAATATATATGCCAATCAAAATTCATCATGAAATATGTATCATCCACAGATCCAAAAATATTTAATTTACTGAACATGGATTTATGTATCATGTTGTTCAAGTAGAAAGCTCACCCATAGGTTGAATTTTCAGTTCCAACAGCATTAATGAGGAGTGATCTCTTGTCACAATTTGTATCTGCCATGTCAGCCTCCTCACAAGAATGTACGTGGGATACCAGGTAGGATTCTATATGTGCATCTAAAAATACATGTGCTGAATAGGCTACAGAGAAAGGGAGACAGGAATTCACATACTTGTTAACTTTACAAACACATGGAGAACTACTTCTCTTAAATTGGACTAGATTTATAACACCTAGCCTTTATAATGCCGAAGGAAAGTCCAATTATACACCATGCCTCCTCTGAACTGCATGTATTGCTATTCTGTTTGTGTTATTTTCCTCCATCATATCAGGATTGGTAATCAGAGTCTAGGAGGGTATGGGTTAGTGTCAGGGATTCAGTATTTTGAATGGAAAATAGGAAAATGAATCCAATGTGTATGCAATTCTGTGCTACACAAAAATCTTCCCACTCTCATCAAGAACAATGCCTTGACATTACCTTTGCCCCAAGTAAGACAGGATTCGAAGAGAAGAGTTAGAAAATCTGTGAATACATATATACAATGGAAAATGCTCAGGAGTTCACAACCTTGGAGGTGGTAGAGGAGTTTCCATAAGTAAGGGACAGGATAAACACTCCCCAAACATGGAGCTCTGCTGGCCTAAAGACTTCTTGGGAAACTGCCTCTGAGGTTGGACCCTTGAAATATATGTTGTTGTCAGGAGCTTTATCTTCCTTTGTAGTGAGACCATCAAAGCTTGGTCTGCATCTATGTGGCCTGGAGGACATGGTTTCTGATTTTCCAATGAACATGAGGCAGCAGTGCTGAATTCTCTCTTTGTAGGTCAACTGTGGCCACTGGGGTCTAAGTGTTTCCCCGTGTGGACTGTGAGGCCATTTGGTCATCCTCCACTTTTCCTGGTGTTTCTTGCTGCTTCACTGGGAGTTTCCTATTTGCTTCATGAAATACAAGGAGTTCAACTGGGACACAGTGCTGGAGGGAGTTCTGTCACGTGTGCTGACTCAGGGTCCTAGGAGAATGCACCAACCAGGCTTCTATCCCACAGAGCTTGCCCCCGTGACCATAGCAACCTGATTCTGAACATTGCCCGGAAACCTCTCCATAGAACAAGATGCCTTTACATATAAGGTTCTGCTGGCTGCACCATGTCAGTCACAAGACATGTGGAAGCCAATGGCAGATCCACATGGCCCCACCACAGATGTTTTATCACACACCTGCACACCACTGCTCTAGGCCCTCTAATCAGCAGGCTCCAACATACTGGCATCTCTGTTCTACACAATTTTCATGAAACCCAGTCAATCAAGGCACTGTCTGGTACACTCATGATCAGCAACAGGACATCCAAAGGTTCTCCAGTGCCACGTGGTCATGGGAATTTCAAAAATTTCATGGTATTTATCAAGCCATTTCTCAAGGATGAACTTGGAGGCACTGTGGGTTTCTATTCATTCAGGAACCACTAAATGGTGAGGAAGCTCATTTCAATGAAAGCTCTGGAGAAACACTCAGAGGCAAGGCTTCCCAAGAGTCGCCAAAAGGTCACATCAAGCCAGGCCCATTGAAGTCTACAATGTGAGGTCCCTGTGTGTTTTGACTCTCAATTATGGCTGCCAGGTCTTTAAGAATAAAATCATGTGATATCCTGGCTGAGATTCCCAGTGCTCTGTGGAAAGCCACCCTGGGCCTAGATCTCAGTTTCCAAGGGCAACTCTCATGCGTGGCCTCCTAAAATCCCAACACAATTCATGGCAATACTTCTCTGAGTTCAGTACCAGAACTCAGTCTCTAAGGGGAATCACGCCAGAGTTCAAGCCCAGGTGGACAAAGTCATCCCTTCCAACCGCCACAGAAATGACCACAATTCCAACCAAAACACTGCCACATGGGCCTCATCTTCTTCCATATAGACACTCATCATAACCTCTGGCTGGAGGTTTCCATGAGGGGGCAGCCCAAGACAGTGTCTAGAATAAGCTCCCTTGCCCCTCATTTGCCTAATGTCAGGGTGACCTGTGAACCAGGAGTGATCAAATACGCCTGCCATTAATACTGCTCTGCTTCTCCAAATTGAGGACTACTGACTTTCGGGTATAGATTCTTTCTGTGAATTGGAGACATGAGAAAACCCAAGAACCTATGGGATAGCCTCTGCAGGGCTTTGAAGAACTCATTTGACCCAAAGGATCCCTATTCTCACTTGATGGAGGTCAGGAACTTTCCAGAGGAAAGTGAGAGTCTTCATCCACAATGACTGCTCTTTTTGCCATTTTGGCTTTGGATGCACACATGGGATCTTTCTTTAATCCATCAGGTGCTGAGAATCTAAGCCACAGCCTCACACAGGGCCAAGAGGCTGATTCACACACATCCCTTTGCAAAGGAATTAAGCAAAAAGCCACAGGTGATGCCCCTTCATTTCCATTTGAAAACTGTTTACTTCAGGCTTCACAAAGTGGTAGCCTGAGGCAAAGACCTTCCTGACATTCAGGGCAACAGAACAATAGGTAAGCAAAAGGCCCAAAGCAGGGTTTCTCCACTGACACTTTACTGGTCATACTGATATCTGAGTTTTCTGAGATGCTTGCCATTCCCTTCAGTTATCCAGTACACGGCCATGTCACAGAGCTGGGAGGTGGTACATATCTTGGACACAAAACCATGAGCCAATTCTGGAGAGTGGCCAGAATTCAGGAAGAAAACAGGAACTTAGCAAGATAGTAGGTGTTGCCCATAGATAAGGCAAGCCCCAGTCCATTCATAAATTGGAAAGGATGAATGCTGGAAAGTTTTCTACTAGACAGGACGCATCCATTGATTCATTCTCTTTTCCAATGTCTACAACCAGGGATACAGTGGGATACACAGACATAGAAACACTCGCCTTGTCAAATGACTTACTAGAAACAGTCCACTCCAAACCAAACAAACTGCCTTTCCTACCTATTCTCAGAACATGAGACAAAACCATAAACTCACACCCACACCCACTAAGGCACCTCCTTCCCCCAAGTAGGTCTGTGACTATCTGGAGTGTCTTCTGACTGGTGGGCCATACAATGTTCCCCCAAAATGGCCCGTCCTCTCTCAGATCTGGCCTCCTTGGCCTACTCAATGAACTTGTCAGGAGCCACCAGTGAGCCACTCACTACCTGCTTTCTCAGAAAAGTCCCCTCTTCAGAGCTTTCCTGGCATTTGGTCATCCTCACATCAGTAGGTACCAAGAAAGACTGACTCTCTCCTTGGTAAATGCAAACAAGTCAGCCCACTGGGACTGGGACTGAAACTGGCTCTGGGTGCCTGGCTTCCTGGTTGCCAAGTTCAAAGAGTTCCATCACAAAAGAAGTGAGGTGAGGTCACTTCCTTCAGGAACTGAATGAGGTCACTGCCTTGGCAACCAAATTGTCCTAACAGTTGCTTCCAAGGGTCCTATGAGATGGAGGCTGCCCCTGCTTCCTGTGACACTTTCACAAGTTAGAATGGTATATCCTCCATAGGCACCCAGGAACAGCTTTCCACACAGGCCTGGTTTGGTCCATCTTGTCTACATTAAGAAGAGAGAGGCTCATACAGACACAACCCTTCATCCTGACCAGGTTGTTTGCCATGGAAGATGACTTTTGCTCTCTCATGTCCTTCAGAGCTGCCTACTTCTTCTCCAGGGATCATTTCTGCATGGACCTTTGAGTTCTCAGCAGGTGGAAGATGCCCTACATTCCTCTATTGTAAGACCAACTCTGTCCCTGCTCTTCTGTAAAGTTGGATTGAGGGAACAGTGTATGGTTAGGGGTAAGAACATGTTTGATTTGGGTTAGGAATCATTCTACTGGATGAAGAATGGTATTGGGAACCTGCGATATATATAATAATGCATAGGTGAAGTATATGTATGACAACAGAAATCTAAGTAAGCTTTGAAGCCCAGAAGGGCATTGGGCCCTTGACTGGGATACTTAGCTTTGAATTACATTCTGCACAGATGTCTCAGATAAATTGATATACAATGGCATAAGACCTTGTACCTTGGATGATTGAATGTGGAAGAGAACATCCAGTCAAAAAGGGATAGTAGGTAGGATTAGGAAGATAGTCAGTAGGTTTAGGAAGAAGAGTGAGTATAACATTTGGACCAAAAGTTCTTTAGCAGTAGGGTGTCAGTTAGAGAGTAGATGTAAATGTCAGCACATGTGAAGAGTCAGTCACAATAATGAATATGGGAAATGAGGTAGGAGAGCAGATATCAATAGAGACATTGGGAAATCAGTCAAAGTATAAAGTGAGTGATAGGATTAGATATTTTCAACAGGGTTGAGGTTGAATATGTACTCTTAGGACGAAGCAACTGTGTAGTCACCAATAGGATTGACATTTGAGAGCATTAGGCCCATGGACAAGGATGTGTTTAGTAATCCATGCTCACTTTCCATTTAGACTTTGGTACAATCATAAGTGTGAACTTTGCATTATGTGTCCAGAATATCACTGTGATCAAATGTATATGTAGATCAGGTGACATGAGTATTTCTTCCACCATTTCTGGGAGCAATATCGTGAAGACTTGTTGATTAGTATTTGGGGGCACCAATAGGTGTACCTTGTGTCTATGAATATAGAGATAATGCATGAATA
The DNA here is from genome assembly GCF_045843805.1 of Urocitellus parryii. NCBI lineage: Eukaryota > Metazoa > Chordata > Mammalia > Rodentia > Sciuridae > Urocitellus > Urocitellus parryii. The sequence goes on from NC_135535.1 coordinate 104,694,411, forward strand.
GACCATACTGTCAATAAATAGTATAACTGGTTCCAATTTATAATAATGGATTGAACTGATACCTGAAAATATATAGGAAATCTAATATTGATACACAATCATTCATTCCAACCAGTTATATATCTAATGGTAATATTAGGGTTCTGGTTTACCATGAAGGTTGTGTGAGATTTGCTTGAAAAGTGATTATGGAAATCGAAAATAATGTGTTTAGAAAGAAGTCTCATGAAAAGGCCAGTCCAGAAATATACAGGAGTACATGTGTTCTGAAGCAGGAAGTGATTGAAAGTGAACCAAATGCCTGTAAATTTGTGAACTTGTGGATGAAATATATATCCTATGATGTGCATCAACTGAAGAAATAGTGATGTACCAGTGTCGAAAAAAAAGAAACGTCAAAATACACATCATGTATCATAGGAATCTACTTGCATTGATGCTAAACTCGGTCAGTTACTGTAGAAATATTAGGATTTCTAAGGACCATTCACTAGGAAACAAATGTGTATTTCAGGTGGATGAATATTTCTGAGAATAATCTTTGGAAATGATGATTATAAATCCACATACATGAACATGAATGAATTTAGGGAGTGTATAATAAGACACATATATTTCATACTTTGAAAAATCTGGAGAGAGAGACTGTGTGTGTGTGTGTGTGTGTGTGTGTGTGTGTGTTTGTATATATATATATATATATATATATATATATATATATATATATACATTCAAACAATACAAACACACAGAGACTTTAAAAAGTCGAAATATATATGCCAATCAAAATTCATCATGAAATATGTATCATCCACAGATCCAAAAATATTTAATTTACTGAACATGGATTTATGTATCATGTTGTTCAAGTAGAAAGCTCACCCATAGGTTGAATTTTCAGTTCCAACAGCATTAATGAGGAGTGATCTCTTGTCACAATTTGTATCTGCCATGTCAGCCTCCTCACAAGAATGTACGTGGGATACCAGGTAGGATTCTATATGTGCATCTAAAAATACATGTGCTGAATAGGCTACAGAGAAAGGGAGACAGGAATTCACATACTTGTTAACTTTACAAACACATGGAGAACTACTTCTCTTAAATTGGACTAGATTTATAACACCTAGCCTTTATAATGCCGAAGGAAATTCCAATTATACACCATGCCTCCTCTGAACTGCATGTATTGCTATTCTGTTTGTGTTATTTTCCTCCATCATATCAGGATTGGTAATCAGAGTCTAGGAGGGTATGGGTTAGTGTCAGGGATTCAGTATTTTGAATGGAAAATAGGAAAATGAATCCAATGTGTATGCAATTCTGTGCTACACAAAAATCTTCCCACTCTCATCAAGAACAATGCCTTGACATTACCTTTGCCCCAAGTAAGACACGATTCGAAGAGAAGAGTTAGAAAATCTGTGAATACATATATACAATGGAAAATGCTCAGGAGTTCACAACCTTGGAGGTGGTAGAGGAGTTTCCATAAGGAAGGGACGGGATAAACACTCCCCAAACATGGAGCTCTGCTGGCCTAAAGACTTCTTGGGAAACTGCCTCTGAGGTTGGACCCTTGAAATATATGTTGTTGTCAGGAGCTTTATCTTCCTTTGTAGTGAGACCATCAAAGCTTGGTCTGCATCTATGTGGCCTGGAGGACATGGTTTCTGATTTTCCAATGAACATGAGGCAGCAGTGCTGAATTCTCTCTTTGTAGGTCAACTGTGGCCACTGGGGTCTAAGTGTTTCCCCGTGTGGACTGTGAGGCCATTTGGTCATCCTCCACTTTTCCTGGTGTTTCTTGCTGCTTCACTGGGAGTTTCCTATTTGCTTCATGAAATACAAGGAGTTCAACTGGGACACAGTGCTGGAGGGAGTTCTGTCACGTGTGCTGACTCAGGGTCCTAGGAGAATGCACCAACCAGGCTTCTATCCCACAGAGCTTGCCCCCGTGACCATAGCAACCTGATTCTGAACATTGCCCGGAAACCTCTCCATAGAACAAGATGCCTTTACATATAAGGGTCTGCTGGCTGCACCGTGTCAGTCACAAGCCATGTGGAAGCCAATGGCAGATCCACATGGCCCCACCACAGATGTTTTATCACACACCTGCACACCACTGCTCTAGGCCCTCTAATCAGCAGGCTCCAACATACTCGCATCTCTGTTCTACACCATTTTCATGAAACCCAGTCAATCAAGGCACTGTCTGGTACACTCATGATCAGCAACAGGACATCCAAAGGTTCTCCAGTGCCACGTGGTCATGGGAATTTCAAAAATTTCATGGTATTTATCAAGCCATTTCTCAAGGATGAACTTGGAGGCACTGTGGGTTTCTATTCATTCAGGAACCACTAAATGGTGAGGAAGCTCATTTCAATGAAAGCTCTGGAGAAACACTCAGAGGCAAGGCTTCCCAAGAGTGGCCAAAAGGTCACATCAAGCCAGGCCCATTGAAGTCTACAATGTGAGGTCCCTGTGTGTTTTGACTCTCAATTATGGCTGCCAGGTCTTTAAGAATAAAATCATGTGATATCCTGGCTGAGATTCCCAGTGCTCTGTGGAAAGCCACCCTGGGCCTAGATCTCAGTTTCCAAGGGCAACTCTCATGCGTGGCCTCCTAAAATCCCAACACAATTCATGGCAATACTTCTCTGAGTTCAGTACCAGAACTCAGTCTCTAAGGGGAATCACGCCAGAGTTCAAGCCCAGGTGGACAAAGTCATCCCTTCCAACCGCCACAGAAATGACCACAATTCCAACCAAAACACTGCCACATGGGCCTCATCTTCTTCCATATAGACACTCATCATAACCTCTGGCTGGAGGTTTCCATGAGGGGGCAGCCCAAGACAGTGTCTAGAATAAGCTCCCTTGCCCCTCATTTGCCTAATGTCAGGGTGACCTGTGAACCAGGAGTGATCAAATACGCCTGCCATTAATACTGCTCTGCTTCTCCAAATTGAGGACTACTGACTTTCGGGTATAGATTCTTTCTGTGAATTGGAGACATGAGAAAACCCAAGAACCTATGGGATAGCCTCTGCAGGGCTTTGAAGAACTCATTTGACCCAAAGGATCCCTATTCTCACTTGATGGAGGTCAGGAACTTTCCAGAGGAAAGTGAGAGGCCTCATCCACAATGACTGCTCTTTTTGCCATTTTGGCTTTGGATGCACACATGGGATCTTTCTTTAATCCATCAGGTGCTGAGAATCTAAGCCACAGCCTCACACAGGGCCAAGAGGCTGATTCACACACATCCCTTTGCAAAGGAATTAAGCAAAAAGCCACAGGTGATGCCCCTTCATTTCCATTTGAAAACTGTTTACTTCAGGCTTCACAAAGGGGTAGCCTGAGGCAAAGACCTTTCTGAGAGTCAGGGCAACAGAACAATAGGTAAGCAAAAGGCCCAAAGCAGGGTTTCTACACTGACACTTTACTGGTCACACTGATATCTGAGTTTTCTGAGATGCTTGCCATTCCCTTCAGTTATCCAGTACATGGCCATGTCACAGAGCTGGGAGGTGGTACATATCTTGGACACAAAACCATGAGCCAATTCTGGAGAGTGGCCAGAATTCAGGAAGAAAACAGGAACTTAGCAAGATAGTAGGTGTTGCCCATAGATAAGGCAAGCCCCAGTCCATTCATAAATTGGAAAGGATGAATGCTGGAAAGTTTTCTACTAGACAGGACGCATCCATTGATTCATTCTCTTTTCCAATGTCTACAACCAGGGATACAGTGGGATACACAGACATAGAAACACTCGCCTTGTCAAATGACTTACTAGAAACAGTCCACTCCAAACCAAACAAACTGCCTTTCCTACCTATTCTCAGAACATGAGACAAAACCATAAACTCACACCCACACCCACTAAGGCACCTCCTTCCCCCAAGTAGGTCTGTGACTATCTGGAGTGTCTTCTGACTGGTGGGCCATACAATGTTCCCCCAAAATGGCCCGTCCTCTCTCAGATCTGGCCTCCTTGGCCTACTCAATGAACTTGTCAGGAGCCACCAGTGAGCCACTCACTACCTGCTTTCTCAGAAAAGTCCCCTCTTCAGAGCTTTCCTGGCATTTGGTCATCCTCACATCAGTAGGTACCAAGAAAGACTGACTCTCTCCTTGGTAAATGCAAACAAGTCAGCCCACTGGGACTGGGACTGAAACTGGCTCTGGGTGCCTGGCTTCCTGGTTGCCAAGTTCAAAGAGTTCCATCACAAAAGAAGTGAGGTGAGGTCACTTCCTTCAGGAACTGAATGAGGTCACTGCCTTGGCAACCAAATTGTCCGAACTGTTGCTTCCAAGGGTCCTATGAGATGGAGGCTGCCCCTGCTTCCTGTGACACTTTCACAAGTTAGAATGGTATATCCTCCATAGGCACCCAGGAACAGCTTTCCACACAGGCCTGGTTTGGTCCATCTTGTCTACATTAAGAAGAGAGAGGCTCATACAGACACAACCCTTCATCCTGACCAGGTTGTTTGCCATGGAAGATGACTTTTGCTCTCTCATGTCCTTCAGAGCTGCCTACTTCTTCTCCAGGGATCATTTCTGCATGGACCTTTGAGTTCTCAGCAGGTGGAAGATCCCCTACATTCCTCTCTTGTAAGACCAACTCTGTCCCTGCTCTTCTGTAAAGTTGGATTGAGGGAACAGTGTATGGTTAGGGGTAAGAACATGTTTGATTTGGGTTAGGAATCATTCTACTGGATGAAGAATGGTATTGGGAACCTGCGATATATATAATAATGTATAGGTGAAGTATATGTATGACAACAGAAATCTAAGTAAGCTTTGAAGCCCAGAAGGGCATTGGGCCCTTGACTGGGATACTTAGCTTTGAATTACATTCTGCACAGATGTCTCAGATAAATTGATATACAATGGCATAAGACCTTGTACCTTGGATGATTGAATGTGGAAGAGAACATCCAGTCAAAAAGGGATAGTAGGTAGGATTAGGAAGATAGTCAGTAGGTTTAGGAAGAAGAGTGAGTATAACATTTGGACCAAAAGTTCTTTAGCAGTAGGGTGTCAGTTAGAGAGTAGATGTAAATGTCAGCACATGTGAAGAGTCAGTCACAATAATGAATATGGGAAATGAGGTAGGAGAGCAGATATCAATAGAGACATTGGGAAATCAGTCAAAGTATAAAGTGAGTGATAGGATTAGATATTTTCAACAGGGTTGAGGTTGAATATGTACTCTTAGGACGAAGCAACTGTGTAGTCACCAATAGGATTGACATTTGAGAGCATTAGGCCCCTGGACAAGGATGTGTTTAGTAATCCATGCTCACTTTCCATTTAGACTTTGGTACAATCATAAGTGTGAACTTTGCATTATGTGTCCAGAATATCACTGTGATCAAATGTATATGTAGATCAGGTGACATGAGTATTTCTTCCACCATTTCTGGGAGCAATATCGTGAAGACTTGTTGATTAGTATTTGGGGGCACCAATAGGTGTACCTTGTGTCTATGAATATAGAGATAATGCATGAATAGACCATACTGTCAATAAATAGTATAACTGGTTCCAATTTATAATAATGGATTGAACTGATACCTGAAAATATATAGGAAATCTAATATTGATACACAATCATTCATTCCAACCAGTTATATATCTAATGGTAATACTAGGGTTCTGGTTTACCATGAAGGTTGTGTGAGATTTGCTTGAAAAGTGATTATGGAAATCGAAAATAATGTGTTTAGAAAGAAGTCTCATGAAAAGGCCAGTCCAGAAATATACAGGAGTACATGTGTTCTGAAGCAGGAAGTGATTGAAAGTGAACCAAATGCCTGTAAATTTGTGAACTTGTGGATGAAATATATATCCTATGATGTGCATCAACTGAAGAAATAGTGATGTACCAGTGTCGAAAAAAAAGAAACGTCAAAATACACATCATGTATCATAGGAATCTACTTGCATTGATGCTAAACTCGGTCAGTTACTGTAGAAATATTAGGATTTCTAAGGACCATTCACTAGGAAACAAATGTGTATTTCAGGTGAATGAATATTTTTGAGAATAATCTTTGGAAAAGATGATTATAAATCCACATACATGAACATGAATGAATTTAGGGAGTGTATAATAAGACACATATATTTCATACTTTGAAAAATCTGGAGAGAGAGACTGTGTGTGTGTGTGTGTGTGTGTGTGTGTGTGTGTTTGTATATATATATATATATATATATATATATATATATATATATACATTCAAACAATACAAACACACAGAGACTTTAAAAAGTCGAAATATATATGCCAATCAAAATTCATCATGAAATATGTATCATACACAGATCCAAAAATATTTAATTTACTGAACATGGATTTATGTATCATGTTGTTCAAGTAGAAAGCTCACCCATAGGTTGAATTTTCAGTTCCAACAGCATTAATGAGGAGTGATCTCTTGTCACAATTTGTATCTGCCATGTCAGCCTCCTCACAAGAATGTACGTGGGATACCAGGTAGGATTCTATATGTGCATCTAAAAATACATGTGCTGAATAGGCTACAGAGAAAGGGAGACAGGAATTCACATACTTGTTAACTTTACAAACACATGGAGAACTACTTCTCTTAAATTGGACTAGATTTATAACACCTAGCCTTTATAATGCCGAAGGAAATTCCAATTATACACCATGCCTCCTCTGAACTGCATGTATTGCTATTCTGTTTGTGTTATTTTCCTCCATCATATCAGGATTGGTAATCAGAGTCTAGGAGGGTATGGGTTAGTGTCAGGGATTCAGTATTTTGAATGGAAAATAGGAAAATGAATCCAATGTGTATGCAATTCTGTGCTACACAAAAATCTTCCCACTCTCATCAAGAACAATGCCTTGACATTACCTTTGCCCCAAGTAAGACACGATTCGAAGAGAAGAGTTAGAAAATCTGTGAATACATATATACAATGGAAAATGCTCAGGAGTTCACAACCTTGGAGGTGGTAGAGGAGTTTCCATAAGGAAGGGACGGGATAAACACTCCCCAAACATGGAGCTCTGCTGGCCTAAAGACTTCTTGGGAAACTGCCTCTGAGGTTGGACCCTTGAAATATATGTTGTTGTCAGGAGCTTTATCTTCCTTTGTAGTGAGACCATCAAAGCTTGGTCTGCATCTATGTGGCCTGGAGGACATGGTTTCTGATTTTCCAATGAACATGAGGCAGCAGTGCTGAATTCTCTCTTTGTAGGTCAACTGTGGCCACTGGGGTCTAAGTGTTTCCCCGTGTGGACTGTGAGGCCATTTGGTCATCCTCCACTTTTCCTGGTGTTTTTTGCTGCTTCACTGGGAGTTTCCTATTTGCTTCATGAAATACAAGGAGTTCAACTGGGACACAGTGCTGGAGGGAGTTCTGTCACGTGTGCTGACTCAGTGTCCTAGGAGAATGCACCAACCAGGCTTCTATCCCACAGAGCTTGCCCCCGTGACCATAGCAACCTGATTCTGAACATTGCCCGGAAACCTCTCCATAGAACAAGATGCCTTTACATATAAGGGTCTGCTGGCTGCACCGTGTCAGTCACAAGCCATGTGGAAGCCAATGGCAGATCCACATGGCCCCACCACAGATGTTTTATCACACACCTGCACACCACTGCTCTAGGCCCTCTAATCAGCAGGCTCCAACATACTCGCATCTCTGTTCTACACCATTTTCATGAAACCCAGTCAATCAAGGCACTGTCTGGTACACTCATGATCAGCAACAGGACATCCAAAGGTTCTCCAGTGCCACGTGGTCATGGGAATTTCAAAAATTTCATGGTATTTATCAAGCCATTTCTCAAGGATGAACTTGGAGGCACTGTGGGTTTCTATTCATTCAGGAACCACTAAATGGTGAGGAAGCTCATTTCAATGAAAGCTCTGGAGAAACACTCAGAGGCAAGGCTTCCCAAGAGTGGCCAAAAGGTCACATCAAGCCAGGCCCATTGAAGTCTACAATGTGAGGTCCCTGTGTGTTTTGACTCTCAATTATGGCTGCCAGGTCTTTAAGAATAAAATCATGTGATATCCTGGCTGAGATTCCCAGTGCTCTGTGGAAAGCCACCCTGGGCCTAGATCTCAGTTTCCAAGGGCAACTCTCATGCGTGGCCTCCTAAAATCCCAACACAATTCATGGCAATACTTCTCTGAGTTCAGTACCAGAACTCAGTCTCTAAGGGGAATCACGCCAGAGTTCAAGCCCAGGTGGACAAAGTCATCCCTTCCAACCGCCACAGAAATGACCACAATTCCAACCAAAACACTGCCACATGGCCCTCATCTTCTTCCATATAGACACTCATCATAACCTCTGGCTGGAGGTTTCCATGAGGGGGCAGCCCAAGACAGTGTCTAGAATAAGCTCCCTTGCCCCTCATTTGCCTAATGTCAGGGTGACCTGTGAACCAGGAGTGATCAAATACGCCTGCCATTAATACTGCTCTGCTTCTCCAAATTGAGGACTACTGACTTTCGGGTATAGATTCTTTCTGTGAATTGGAGACATGAGAAAACCCAAGAACCTATGGGATAGCCTCTGCAGGGCTTTGAAGAACTCATTTGACCCAAAGGATCCCTATTCTCACTTGATGGAGGTCAGGAACTTTCCAGAGGAAAGTGAGAGGCCTCATCCACAATGACTGCTCTTTTTGCCATTTTGGCTTTGGATGCACACATGGGATCTTTCTTTAATCCATCAGGTGCTGAGAATCTAAGCCACAGCCTCACACAGGGCCAAGAGGCTGATTCACACACATCCCTTTGCAAAGGAATTAAGCAAAAAGCCACAGGTGATGCCCCTTCATTTCCATTTGAAAACTGTTTACTTCAGGCTTCACAAAGGGGTAGCCTGAGGCAAAGACCTTTCTGAGAGTCAGGGCAACAGAACAATAGGTAAGCAAAAGGCCCAAAGCAGGGTTTCTACACTGACACTTTACTGGTCACACTGATATCTGAGTTTTCTGAGATGCTTGCCATTCCCTTCAGTTATCCAGTACATGGCCATGTCACAGAGCTGGGAGGTGGTACATATCTTGGACACAAAACCATGAGCCAATTCTGGAGAGTGGCCAGAATTCAGGAAGAAAACAGGAACTTAGCAAGATAGTAGGTGTTGCCCATAGATAAGGCAAGCCCCAGTCCATTCATAAATTGGAAAGGATGAATGCTGGAAAGTTTTCTACTAGACAGGACGCATCCATTGATTCATTCTCTTTTCCAATGTCTACAACCAGGGATACAGTGGGATACACAGACATAGAAACACTCGCCTTGTCAAATGACTTACTAGAAACAGTCCACTCCAAACCAAACAAACTGCCTTTCCTACCTATTCTCAGAACATGAGACAAAACCATAAACTCACACCCACACCCACTAAGGCACCTCCTTCCCCCAAGTAGGTCTGTGACTATCTGGAGTGTCTTCTGACTGGTGGGCCATACAATGTTCCCCCAAAATGGCCCGTCCTCTCTCAGATCTGGCCTCCTTGGCCTACTCAATGAACTTGTCAGGAGCCACCAGTGAGCCACTCACTACCTGCTTTCTCAGAAAAGTCCCCTCTTCAGAGCTTTCCTGGCATTTGGTCATCCTCACATCAGTAGGTACCAAGAAAGACTGACTCTCTCCTTGGTAAATGCAAACAAGTCAGCCCACTGGGACTGGGACTGAAACTGGCTCTGGGTGCCTGGCTTCCTGGTTGCCAAGTTCAAAGAGTTCCATCACAAAAGAAGTGAGGTGAGGTCACTTCCTTCATGAACTGAATGAGGTCACTGCCTTGGCAACCAAATTGTCCGAACTGTTGCTTCCAAGGGTCCTATGAGATGGAGGCTGCCCCTGCTTCCTGTGACACTTTCACAAGTTAGAATGGTATATCCTCCATAGGCACCCAGGAACAGCTTTCCACACAGGCCTGGTTTGGTCCATCTTGTCTACATTAAGAAGAGAGAGGCTCATACAGACACAACCCTTCATCCTGACCAGGTTGTTTGCCATGGAAGATGACTTTTGCTCTCTCATGTCCTTCAGAGCTGCCTACTTCTTCTCCAGGGATCATTTCTGCATGGACCTTTGAGTTCTCAGCAGGTGGAAGATCCCCTACATTCCTCTCTTGTAAGACCAACTCTGTCCCTGCTCTTCTGTAAAGTTGGATTGAGGGAACAGTGTATGGTTAGGGGTAAGAACATGTTTGATTTGGGTTAGGAATCATTCTACTGGATGAAGAATGGTATTGGGAACCTGCGATATATATAATAATGTATAGGTGAAGTATATGTATGACAACAGAAATCTAAGTAAGCTTTGAAGCCCAGAAGGGCATTGGGCCCTTGACTGGGATACTTAGCTTTGAATTACATTCTGCACAGATGTCTCAGATAAATTGATATACAATGGCATAAGACCTTGTACCTTGGATGATTGAATGTGGAAGAGAACATCCAGTCAAAAAGGGATAGTAGGTAGGATTAGGAAGATAGTCAGTAGGTTTAGGAAGAAGAGTGATTATAACATTTGGACCAAAAGTTCTTTAGCAGTAGGGTGTCAGTTAGAGAGTAGATGTAAATGTCAGCACATGTGAAGAGTCAGTCACAATAATGAATATGGGAAATTAGGTAGGAGAGCAGATATCAATAGAGACATTGGGAAATCAGTCAAAGTATAAAGTGAGTGATAGGATTAGATATTTTCAACAGGGTTGAGGTTGAATATGTACTCTTAGGACGAAGCAACTGTGTAGTCACCAATAGGATTGACATTTGAGAGCATTAGGCCCCTGGACAAGGATGTGTTTAGTAATCCATGCTCACTTTCCATTTAGACTTTGGTACAATCATAAGTGTGAACTTTGCATTATGTGTCCAGAATATCACTGTGATCAAATGTATATGTAGATCAGGTGACATGAGTATTTCTTCCACCATTTCTGGGAGCAATATCTTGAAGACGTGTTGATTAGTATTTGGGGGCACCAATAGGTGTACCTTGTGTCTATGAATATAGAGATAATGCATGAATAGACCATACTGTGAATAAATAATATAACTGGTTCCAATTTACATAATGGATTGAACTGATACCTGAAAATATATAGGAAATCTAATATTGATACAGAATCATTCATTCCAACCAGTTATATATCTAATGGTAATATTAGGGTTCTGGTTTACTATGAAGGCTGTGTGAGATTTGCTTGAAAAGTGATTATGGAAATCGAAAATAATGTGTTTGGAAAGAAGTCTCATGAAAAGGCCAGTCCAGAAATATACAGGAGTACATGTGTTCTGAAGCAGGAAGTGATTGAAAGTGAACCAAATGCCTGTAAATTTGTGAACTTGTGGATGAAATATATATCCTATGATGTGCATCAACTGAAGAAATAGTGATGTACCAGTGTCGAAAAAAAAGAAACGTCAAAATACACATCATGTATCATAGGAATCTACTTGCATTGATGCTAAACTCGGTCAGTTACTGTAGAAATATTAGGATTTCTAAGGACCATTCACTAGGAAACAAATGTGTATTTCAGGTGGATGAATATTTCTGAGAATAATCTTTGGAAAAGATGATTATAAATCCACATACATGAGCATGAATGAATTTAGGGAGTGTATAATAAGACACATATATTTCATACTTTGAAAAATCTGGAGAGAGAGACTGTGTGTGTGTGTGTGTGTGTGTGTGTGTGTGTGTGTTTGTGTATATATATATATATATATATATATATATATACACATACATTCAAACAATACAAACACACAGAGACTTTAAAAAGTCGAAATATATATGCCAATCAAAATTCATCATGAAATATGTATCATCCACAGATCCAAAAATATTTAATTTACTGAACATGGATTTATGTATCATGTTGTTCAAGTAGAAAGCTCACCCATAGGTTGAATTTTCAGTTCCAACAGCATTTACGAGGAGTGATCTCTTCTCACAATTTGTATCTGCATGTCAGCCTCCTCACAAGAATGTACGTGGGATACCAGGTAGGATTCTATATGTGCATCTAAAAATACATGTGCTGAATAGGCTACAGAGAAAGGGAGACAGGAATTCACATACTTGTTAACTTTACAAACACATGGAGAACTACTTCTCTGAAATTGGACTAGATTTATAACACCTAGCCTTTATAATGCCAAAGGAAAGTCCAATTATACACCATGCCTCCTCTGAACTGCATGTATTGCTATTCTGTTTGTGTTATTTTCCTCCATCATATCAGGATTGGTAATCAGAGTCTAGGAGGGTATGGGTTAGTGTCAGGGATTCAGTATTTTGAATGGAAAATAGGAAAATGAATCCAATGTGTATGCAATTCTGTGCTACACAAAAATCTTCCCACTCTCATCCAGAACAATGCCTTGACGTTACCTTTGCCCCAAGTAAGACACGATTCGAAGAGAAGAGTTAGAAAATCTGTGAATACATATATACAATGGAAAATGCTCAGGAGTTCACAACCTTGGAGGTGGTAGAGGAGTTTCCATAAGGAAGGGACGGGATAAACACTCCCCAAACATGGAGCTCTGCTGGCCTAAAGACTTCTTGGGAAACTGCCTCTGAGTTTGGACCCTTGAAATATATGTTGTTGTCAGGAGCTTTATCTTCCTTTGTAGTGAGACCATCAAAGCTTGGTCTGCATCTATGTGGCCTGGAGGACATGGTTTCTGATTTTCCAATGAACATGAGGCAGCAGTGCTGAATTCTCTCTTTGTAGGTCAACTGTGGCCACTGGGGTCTAAGTGTTTCCCCGTGTGGACTGTGAGGCCATTTGGTCATCCTCCACTTTTCCTGGTGTTTCTTGCTGCTTCACTGGGAGTTTCCTATTTGCTTCATGAAATACAAGGAGTTCAACTGGGACACAGTGCTGGAGGGAGTTCTGTCACGTGTGCTGACTCAGGGTCCTAGGAGAATGCACCAACCAGGCTTCTATCCCACAGAGCTTGCCCCCTTGACCATAGCAACCTGATTCTGAACATTGCCCGGAAACCTCTCCATAGAACAAGATGCCTTTACATATAAGGGTCTGCTGGCTGCACCGTGTCAGTCACAAGCCATGTGGAAGCCAATGGCAGATCCACATGGCCCCACCACAGATGTTTTATCACACACCTGCACACCACTGCTCTAGGCCCACTAATCAGCAGGCTCCAACTTACTGGCATCTCTGTTCTACACCATTTTCATGAAACCCAGTCAATCAAGGCACTGTCTGGTACACTCATGATCAGCAACAGGACATCCAAAGGTTCTCCAGTGCCACGTGGTCATGGGAATTTCAAAAATTTCATGGTATTTATCAAGCCATTTCTCAAGGATGAACTTGGAGGCACTGTGGGTTTCTATTCATTCAGGAACCACTAAATGGTGAGGAAGCTCATTTCAATGAAAGCTCTGGAGAAACACTCAGAGGCAAGGCTTCCCAAGAGTGGCCAAAAGGTCACATCAAGCCAGGCCCATTGAGGTCTACAATGTGAGGTCCCTGTGTGTTTTGACTCTCAATTATGGCTGCCAGGTCTTTAAGAATAAAATCATGTGATATCCTGGCTGAGATTCCCAGTGCTCTGTGGAAAGCCACCCTGGGCCTAGATCTCAGTTTCCAAGGGCAACTCTCATGCGTGGCCTCCTAAAATCCCAACACAATTCATGGCAATACTTCTCTGAGTTCAGTACCAGAACTCAGTCTCTAAGGGGAATCACGCCAGAGTTCAAGCCCAGGTGGACAAAGTCATCCCTTCCAACCGCCACAGAAATGACCACAATTCCAACCAAAAAACTGCCACATGGCCCTCATCTTCTTCCATATAGACACTCATCATAACCTCTGGCTGGAGGTTTCCATGAGGGGGCAGCCCAAGACAGTGTCTAGAATAAGCTCCCTTGCCCCTCATTTGCCTAATGTCAGGGTGGCCTGTGAACCAGGAGTGATCAAATACGCCTGCCATTAATACTGCTCTGCTTCTCCAAATTGAGGACTACTGACTTTCGGGTATAGATTCTTTCTGTGAATTGTAGACATGAGAAAACCCAAGAACCTATGGGATAGCCTCTGCAGGGCTTTGAAGAACTCATTTGACCCAAAGGATCCCTATTCTCACTTGATGGAGGTCAGGAACTTTCCAGAGGAAAGTGAGAGGCCTCATCCACAATGACTGCTCTTTTTGCCATTTTGGCTTTGGATGCACACATGGGATCTTTCTTTAATCCATCAGGTGCTGAGAATCTAAGCCACAGCCTCACACAGGGCCAAGAGGCTGATTCACACACATCCCTTTGCAAAGGAATTAAGCAAAAAGCCACAGGTGATGCCCCTTCATTTCCATTTGAAAACTGTTTACTTCAGGCTTCACAAAGGGGTAGCCTGAGGCAAAGACCTTTCTGAGAGTCAGGGCAACAGAACAATAGGTAAGCAAAAGGCCCAAAGCAGGGTTTCTACACTGACACTTTACTGGTCACACTGATATCTGAGTTTTCTGAGATGCTTGCCATTCCCTTCAGTTATCCAGTACATGGCCATGTCACAGAGCTGGGAGGTGGTACATATCTTGGACACAAAACCATGAGCCAATTCTGGAGAGTGGCCAGAATTCAGGAAGAAAACAGGAACTTAGCAAGATAGTAGGTGTTGCCCATAGATAAGGCAAGCCCCAGTCCATTCATAAATTGGAAAGGATGAATGCTGGAAAGTTTTCTACTAGACAGGACGCATCCATTGATTCATTCTCTTTTCCAATGTCTACAACCAGGGATACAGTGGGATACACAGACATAGAAACACTCGCCTTGTCAAATGACTTACTAGAAACAGTCCACTCCAAACCAAACAAACTGCCTTTCCTACCTATTCTCAGAACATGAGACAAAACCATAAACTCACACCCACACCCACTAAGGCACCTCCTTCCCCCAAGTAGGTCTGTGACTATCTGGAGTGTCTTCTGACTGGTGGGCCATACAATGTTCCCCCAAAATGGCCCATCCTCTCTCAGATCTGGCCTCCTTGGCCTACTCAATGAAGTTGTCAGGAGCCACCAGTGAGCCACTCACTACCTGCTTTCTCAGAAAAGTCCCCTCTTCAGAGCTTTCCTGGCATTTGGTCATCCTCACATCAGTAGGTACCAAGAAAGACTGACTCTCTCCTTGGTAAATGCAAACAAGTCAGCCCACTGGGACTGGGACTGAAACTGGCTCTGGGTGCCTGGCTTCCTGGTTGCCAAGTTCAAAGAGTTCCATCACAAAAGAAGTGAGGTGAGGTCACTTCCTTCAGGAACTGAATGAGGTCACTGCCTTGGCAACCAAATTGTCCTAACAGTTGCTTCCAAGGGTCCTATGAGATGGAGGCTGCCCCTGCTTCCTGTGACACTTTCACAAGTTAGAATGGTATATCCTCCATAGGCACCCAGGAACAGCTTTCCACACAGGCCTGGTTTGGTCCATCTTGTCTACATTAAGAAGAGAGAGGCTCATACAGACACAAACCTTCATCCTGACCAGGTTGTTTGCCATGGAAGATGACTTTTGCTCTCTCATGTCCTTCAGAGCTGCCTACTTCTTCTCCAGGGATTATTTCTGCATGGACCTTTGAGTTCTCAGCAGGTGGAAGATCCCCTACATTCCTCTATTGTAAGACCAACTCTGTCCCTGCTCTTCTGTAAAGTTGGATTGAGGGAACAGTGTATGGTTAGGGGTAAGAACATGTTTGATTTGGGTTAGGAATCATTCTACTGGATGAAGAATGGTATTGGGAACCTGCGATATATATAATAATGTATAGGTGAAGTATATGTATGACAACAGAAATCTAAGTAAGCTTTGAAGCCCAGAAGGGCATTGGGCCCTTGACTGGGATACTTAGCTTTGAATTACATTCTGCACAGATGTCTCAGATAAATTGATATACAATGGCATAAGACCTTGTACCTTGGATGATTGAATGTGGAAGAGAACATCCAGTCAAAAAGGGATAGTAGGTAGGATTAGGAAGATAGTCAGTAGGTTTAGGAAGAAGAGTGAGTATAACATTTGGACCAAAAGTTCTTTAGCAGTAGGGTGTCAGTTAGAGAGTAGATGTAAATGTCAGCACATGTGAAGAGTCAGTCACAATAATGAATATGGGAAATGAGGTAGGAGAGCAGATATCAATAGAGACATTGGGAAATCAGTCAAAGTATAAAGTGAGTGATAGGATTAGATATTTTCAACAGGGTTGAGGTTGAATATGTACTCTTAGGACGAAGCAACTGTGTAGTCACCAATAGGATTGACATTTGAGAGCATTAGGCCCCTGGACAAGGATGTGTTTAGTAATCCATGCTCACTTTCCATTTAGACTTTGGTACAATCATAAGTGTGAAATTTGCATTATGTGTCCAGAATATCACTGTGATCAAATGTATATGTAGATCAGGTGACATGAGTATTTCTTCCACCATTTCTGGGAGCAATATCTTGAAGACGTGTTGATTAGTATTTGGGGGCACCAATAGGTGTACCTTGTGTCTATGAATATAGAGATAATGCATGAATAGACCATACTGTGAATAAATAATATAACTGGTTCCAATTTACATAATGGATTGAACTGATACCTGAAAATATATAGGAAATCTAATATTGATACAGAATCATTCATTCCAACCAGTTATATATCTAATGGTAATATTAGGGTTCTGGTTTACCATGAAGGCTGTGTGAGATTTGCTTGAAAAGTGATTATGGAAATCGAAAATAATGTGTTTGGAAAGAAGTCTCATGAAAAGGCCAGTCCAGAAATATACAGGAGTACATGTGTTCTGAAGCAGGAAGTGATTGAAAGTGAACCAAATGCCTGTAAATTTGTGAACTTGTGGATGAAATATATATCCTATGATGTGCATCAACTGAAGAAATAGTGATGTACCAGTGTCGAAAAAAAAGAAACGTCAAAATACACATCATGTATCATAGGAATCTACTTGCATTGATGTTAACTCGGTCAGTTACTGTAGAAATATTAGGATTTCTAAGGACCATTCACTAGGAAACAAATGTGTATTTCAGGTGGATGAATATTTCTGAGAATAATCTTTGGAAAAGATGATTATAAATCCACATACATGAGCATGAATGAATTTAGGGAGTGTATAATAAGACACATATATTTCATACTTTGAAAAATCTGGAGAGAGAGACTGTGTGTGTGTGTGTGTGTGTGTGTGTGTTTGTGTATATATATATATATATATATATATACATTCAAACAATACAAACACACAGAGACTTTAAAAAGTCGAAATATATATGCCAATCAAAATTCATCATGAAATATGTATCATCCACAGATCCAAAAATATTTAATTTACTGAACATGGATTTATGTATCATGTTGTTCAAGTAGAAAGCTCACCCATAGGTTGAATTTTCAGTTCAAACAGCATTTACGAGGAGTGATCTCTTGTCACAATTTGTATCTGCATGTCAGCCTCCTCACAAGAATGTACGTGGGATACCAGGTAGGATTCTATATTTGCATCTAAAAATACATGTGCTGAATAGGCTACAGAGAAAGGGAGACAGGAATTCACATACTTGTTAACTTTACAAACACATGGAGAACTACTTCTCTTAAATTGGACTAGATTTATAACACCTAGCCTTTATAATGCCAAAGGAAAGTCCAATTATACACCATGCCTCCTCTGAACTGCATGTATTGCTATTCTGTTTGTGTTATTTTCCTCCATCATATCAGGATTGGTAATCAGAGTCTAGGAGGGTATGGGTTAGTTTCAGGGATTCAGTATTTTGAATGGAAAATAGGAAAATGAATCCAATGTGTATGCAATTCTGTGCTACACAAAAATCTTCCCACTCTCATCCAGAACAATGCCTTGACGTTACCTTTGCCCCAAGTAAGACACGATTCGAAGAGAAGAGTTAGAAAATCTGTGAATACATATATACAATGGAAAATGCTCAGGAGTTCACAACCTTGGAGGTGGTAGAGGAGTTTCCATAAGGAAGGGACAGGATAAACACTCCCCAAACATGGAGCTCTGCTGGCCTAAAGACTTCTTGGGAAACTGCCTCTGAGTTTGGACCCTTGAAATATATGTTGTTGTCAGGAGCTTTATCTTCCTTTGTAGTGAGACCATCAAAGCTTGGTCTGCATCTATGTGGCCTGGAGGACATGGTTTCTGATTTTCCAATGAACATGAGGCAGCAGTGCTGAATTCTCTCTTTGTAGGTCAACTGTGGCCACTGGGGTCTAAGTGTTTCCCCGTGTGGACTGTGAGGCCATTTGGTCATCCTCCACTTTTCCTGGTGTTTCTTGCTGCTTCACTGGGAGTTTCCTATTTGCTTCATGAAATACAAGGAGTTCAACTGGGACACAGTGCTGGAGGGAGTTCTGTCACGTGTGCTGACTCAGGGTCCTAGGAGAATGCACCAACCAGGCTTCTATCCCACAGAGCTTGCCCCCTTGACCATAGCAACCTGATTCTGAACATTGCCCGGAAACCTCTCCATAGAACAAGATGCCTTTACATATAAGGGTCTGCTGGCTGCACCGTGTCAGTCACAAGCCATGTGGAAGCCAATGGCAGATCCACATGGCCCCACCACAGATGTTTTATCACACACCTGCACACCACTGCTCTAGGCCCACTAATCAGCAGGCTCCAACTTACTGGCATCTCTGTTCTACACCATTTTCATGAAACCCAGTCAATCAAGGCACTGTCTGGTACACTCATGATCAGCAACAGGACATCCAAAGGTTCTCCAGTGCCACGTGGTCATGGGAATTTCAAAAATTTCATGGTATTTATCAAGCCATTTCTCAAGGATGAACTTGGAGGCACTGTGGGTTTCTATTCATTCAGGAACCACTAAATGGTGAGGAAGCTCATTTCAATGAAAGCTCTGGAGAAACACTCAGAGGCAAGGCTTCCCAAGAGTGGCCAAAAGGTCACATCAAGCCAGGCCCATTGAGGTCTACAATGTGAGGTCCCTGTGTGTTTTGACTCTCAATTATGGCTGCCAGGTCTTTAAGAATAAAATCATGTGATATCCTGGCTGAGATTCCCAGTGCTCTGTGGAAAGCCACCCTGGGCCTAGATCTCAGTTTCCAAGGGCAACTCTCATGCGTGGCCTCCTAAAATCCCAACACAATTCATGGCAATACTTCTCTGAGTTCAGTACCAGAACTCAGTCTCTAAGGGGAATCACGCCAGAGTTCAAGCCCAGGTGGACAAAGTCATCCCTTCCAACCGCCACAGAAATGACCACAATTCCAACCAAAACACTGCCACATGGCCCTCATCTTCTTCCATATAGACACTCATCATAACCTCTGGCTGGAGGTTTCCATGAGGGGGCAGCCCAAGACAGTGTCTAGAATAAGCTCCCTTGCCCCTCATTTGCCTAATGTCAGGGTGGCCTGTGAACCAGGAGTGATCAAATACGCCTGCCATTAATACTGCTCTGCTTCTCCAAATTGAGGACTACTGACTTTCGGGTATAGATTCTTTCTGTGAATTGGAGACATGAGAAAACCCAAGAACCTATGGGATAGCATCTGCAGGGCTTTGAAGAACTCATTTGACCCAAAGGATCCCTATTCTCACTTGATGGAGGTCAGGAACTTTCCAGAGGAAAGTGAGAGGCTTCATCCACAATGACTGCTCTTTTTGCCATTTTGGATTTGGATGCACACATGGGATCTTTCTTTAATCCATCAGGTGCTGAGAATCTAAGCCACAGCCTCACACAGGGCCAAGAGGCTGATTCACACACATCCCTTTGCAAAGGAATTAAGCAAAAAGCCACAGGTGATGCCCCTTCATTTCCATTTGAAAACTGTTTACTTCAGGCTTCACAAAGGGGTAGCCTGAGGCAAAGACCTTCCTGACATTCAGGGCAACAGAACAATAGGTAAGCAAAAGGCCCAAAGCAGGTTTTCTCCACTGACACTTTACTGGTCACACTGATATCTGAGTTTTCTGAGATGCTTGCCATTCCCTTCAGTTATCCAGTACATGGTCATGTCACAGAGCTGGGAGGTGGTACATATGTTGGACACAAAACCATGAGCCAATTCTGGAGAGTGGCCAGAATTCAGGAAGAAAACAGGAACTTAGCAAGATAGTAGGTGTTGCCCATAGATAAGGCAAGCCCCAGTCCATTCATAAATTGGAAAGGATGAATGCTGGAAAGTTTTCTACTAGACAGGACGCATCCATTGATTCATTCTCTTTTCCAATGTCTACAACCAGGGATACAGTGGGATACACAGACATAGAAACACTCGCCTTGTCAAATGACTTACTAGAAACAGTCCACTCCAAACCAAACAAACTGCCTTTCCTACCTATTCTCAGAACATGAGACAAAACCATAAACTCACACCCACACCCACTAAGGCACCTCCTTCCCCCAAGTAGGTCTGTGACTATCTGGAGTGTCTTCTGACTGGTGGGCCATACAATGTTCCCCCAAATGGCCCATCCTCTCTCAGATCTGGCCTCCTTGGCCTACTCAATGAAGTTGTCAGGAGCCACCAGTGAGCCACTCACTACCTGCTTTCTCAGAAAAGTCCCCTCTTCAGAGCTTTCCTGGCATTTGGTCATCCTCACATCAGTAGGTACCAAGAAAGACTGACTCTCTCCTTGGTAAATGCAAACAAGTCAGCCCACTGGGACTGGGACTGAAACTGGCTCTGGGTGCCTGGCTTCCTGGTTGCCAAGTTCAAAGAGTTCCATCACAAAAGAAGTGAGGTGAGGTCACTTCCTTCAGGAACTGAATGAGGTCACTGCCTTGGCAACCAAATTGTCCTAACAGTTGCTTCCAAGGGTCCTATGAGATGGAGGCTGCCCCTGCTTCCTGTGACACTTTCACAAGTTAGAATGGTATATCCTCCATAGGCACCCAGGAACAGCTTTCCACACAGGCCTGGTTTGGTCCATCTTGTCTACATTAAGAAGAGAGAGGCTCATACAGACACAACCCTTCATCCTGACCAGGTTGTTTGCCATGGAAGATGACTTTTGCTCTCTCATGTCCTTCAGAGCTGCCTACTTCTTCTCCAGGGATCATTTCTGCATGGACCTTTGAGTTCTCAGCAGGTGGAAGATCCCCTACATTCCTCTATTGTAAGACCAACTCTGTCCCTGCTCTTCTGTAAAGTTGGATTGAGGGAACAGTGTATGGTTAGGGGTAAGAACATGTTTGATTTGGGTTAGGAATCATTCTACTGGATGAAGAATGGTATTGGGAACCTGCGATATATATAATAATGTATAGGTGAAGTATATGTATGACAACAGAAATCTAAGTAAGCTTTGAAGCCCAGAAGGGCATTGGGCCCTTGACTGGGATACTTAGCTTTGAATTACATTCTGCACAGATGTCTCAGATCAATTGATATACAATGGCATAAGACCTTGTACCTTGGATGATTGAATGTGGAAGAGAACATCCAGTCAAAAAGGGATAGTAGGTAGGATTAGGAAGATAGTCAGTAGGTTTAGGAAGAAGAGTGATTATAACATTTGGACCAAAAGTTCTTTAGCAGTAGGGTGTCAGTTAGAGAGTAGATGTAAATGTCAGCACATGTGAAGAGTCAGTCACAATAATGAATATGGGAAATTAGGTAGGAGAGCAGATATCAATAGAGACATTGGGAAATCAGTCAAAGTATAAAGTGAGTGATAGGATTAGATATTTTCAACAGGGTTGAGGTTGAATATGTACTCTTAGGACGAAGCAACTGTGTAGTCACCAATAGGATTGACATTTGAGAGCATTAGGCCCATGGACAAGGATGTGTTTAGTAATCCATGCTCACTTTCCATTTAGACTTTGGTACAATCATAAGTGTGAACTTTGCATTATGTGTCCAGAATATCACTGTGATCAAATGTATATGTAGATCAGGTGACATGAGTATTTCTTCCACCATTTCTGGGAGCAATATCTTGAAGACGTGTTGATTAGTATTTGGGGGCACCAATAGGTGTACCTTGTGTCTATGAATATAGAGATAATGCATGAATAGACCATACTGTGAATAAATAATATAACTGGTTCCAATTTACATAATGGATTGAACTGATACCTGAAAATATATAGGAAATCTAATATTGATACAGAATCATTCATTCCAACCAGTTATATATCTAATGGTAATATTAGGGTTCTGGTTTACCATGAAGGCTGTGTGAGATTTGCTTGAAAAGTGATTATGGAAATCGAAAATAATGTGTTTGGAAAGAAGTCTCATGAAAAGGCCAGTCCAGAAATATACAGGAGTACATGTGTTCTGAAGCAGGAAGTGATTGAAAGTGAACCAAATGCCTGTAAATTTGTGAACTTGTGGATGAAATATATATCCTATGATGTGCATCAACTGAAGAAATAGTGATGTACCAGTGTCGAAAAAAAAGAAACGTCAAAATACACATCATGTATCATAGGAATCTACTTGCATTGATGCTAAACTCGGTCAGTTACTGTAGAAATATTAGGATTTCTAAGGACCATTCACTAGGAAACAAATGTGTATTTCAGGTGGATGAATATTTCTGAGAATAATCTTTGGAAAAGATGATTATAAATCCACATACATGAGCATGAATGAATTTAGGGAGTGTATAATAAGACACATATATTTCATACTTTGAAAAATCTGGAGAGAGAGACTGTGTGTGTGTGTGTGTGTGTGTGTGTGTGTGTTTGTGTATATATATATATATATATATATATATATATATATACATACATTCAAACAATACAAACACACAGAGACTTTAAAAAGTCGAAATATATATGCCAATCAAAATTCATCATGAAATATGTATCATCCACAGATCCAAAAATATTTAATTTACTGAACATGGATTTATGTATCATGTTGTTCAAGTAGAAAGCTCACCCATAGGTTGAATTTTCAGTTCAAACAGCATTTACGAGGAGTGATCTCTTGTCACAATTTGTATCTGCATGTCAGCCTCCTCACAAGAATGTACGTGGGATACCAGGTAGGATTCTATATGTGCATCTAAAAATACATGTGCTGAATAGGCTACAGAGAAAGGGAGACAGGAATTCACATACTTGTTAACTTTACAAACACATGGAGAACTACTTCTCTTAAATTGGACTAGATTTATAACACCTAGCCTTTATAATGCCAAAGGAAAGTCCAATTATACACCATGCCTCCTCTGAACTGCATGTATTGCTATTCTGTTTGTGTTATTTTCCTCCATCATATCAGGATTGGTAATCAGAGTCTAGGAGGGTATGGGTTAGTGTCAGGGATTTAGTATTTTGAATGGAAAATAGGAAAATGAATCCAATGTGTATGCAATTCTGTGCTACACAAAAATCTTCCCACTCTCATCCAGAACAATGCCTTGACGTTACCTTTGCCCCAAGTAAGACACGATTCGAAGAGAAGAGTTAGAAAATCTGTGAATACATATATACAATGGAAAATGCTCAGGAGTTCACAACCTTGGAGGTGGTAGAGGAGTTTCCATAAGGAAGGGACAGGATAAACACTCCCCAAACATGGAGCTCTGCTGCTCTAAAGACTTCTTGGGAAACTGCCTCTGAGGTTGGACCCTTGAAATATATGTTGTTGTCAGGAGCTTTATCTTCCTTTGTAGTGAGACCATCAAAGCTTGGTCTGCATCTATGTGGCCTGGAGGACATGGTTTCTGATTTTCCAATGAACATGAGGCAGCAGTGCTGAATTCTCTCTTTGTAGGTCAACTGTGGCCACTGGGGTCTAAGTGTTTCCCCGTGTGGACTGTGAGGCCATTTGGTCATCCTCCACTTTTCCTGGTGTTTCTTGCTGCTTCACTGGGAGTTTCCTATTTGCTTCATGAAATACAAGGAGTTCAACTGGGACACAGTGCTGGAGGGAGTTCTGTCACGTGTGCTGACTCAGGGTCCTAGGAGAATGCACCAACCAGGCTTCTATCCCACAGAGCTTGCCCCCTTGACCATAGCAACCTGATTCTGAACATTGCCCGGAAACCTCTCCATAGAACAAGATGCCTTTACATATAAGGGTCTGCTGGCTGCACCGTGTCAGTCACAAGCCATGTGGAAGCCAATGGCAGATCCACATGGCCCCACCACAGATGTTTTATCACACACCTGCACACCACTGCTCTAGGCCCACTAATCAGCAGGCTCCAACTTACTGGCATCTCTGTTCTACACCATTTTCATGAAACCCAGTCAATCAAGGCACTGTCTGGTACACTCATGATCAGCAACAGGACATCCAAAGGTTCTCCAGTGCCACGTGGTCATGGGAATTTCAAAAATTTCATGGTATTTATCAAGCCATTTCTCAAGGATGAACTTGGAGGCACTGTGGGTTTCTATTCATTCAGGAACCACTAAATGGTGAGGAAGCTCATTTCAATGAAAGCTCTGGAGAAACACTCAGAGGCAAGGCTTCCCAAGAGTGGCCAAAAGGTCACATCAAGCCAGGCCCATTGAGGTCTACAATGTGAGGTCCCTGTGTGTTTTGACTCTCAATTATGGCTGCCAGGTCTTTAAGAATAAAAACATGTGATATCCTGGCTGAGATTCCCAGTGCTCTGTGGAAAGCCACCCTGGGCCTAGATCTCAGTTTCCAAGGGCAACTCTCATGCGTGGCCTCCTAAAATCCCAACACAATTCATGGCAATACTTCTCTGAGTTCAGTACCAGAACTCAGTCTCTAAGGGGAATCACGCCAGAGTTCAAGCCCAGGTGGACAAAGTCATCCCTTCCAACCGCCACAGAAATGACCACAATTCCAACCAAAACACTGCCACATGGCCCTCATCTTCTTCCATATAGACACTCATCATAACCTCTGGCTGGAGGTTTCCATGAGGGGGCAGCCCAAGACAGTGTCTAGAATAAGCTCCCTTGCCCCTCATTTGCCTAAAGTCAGGGTGGCCTGTGAACCAGGAGTGATCAAATACGCCTGCCATTAATACTGCTCTGCTTCTCCAAATTGAGGACTACTGACTTTCGGGTATAGATTCTTTCTGTGAATTGGAGACATGAGAAAACCCAAGAACCTATGGGATAGCCTCTGCAGGGCTTTGAAGAACTCATTTGACCCAAAGGATCCCTATTCTCACTTGATGGAGGTCAGGAACTTTCCAGAGGAAAGTGAGAGGCTTCATCCACAATGACTGCTCTTTTTGCCATTTTGGCTTTGGATGCACACATGGGATCTTTCTTTAATCCATCAGGTGCTGAGAATCTAAGCCACAGCCTCACACAGGGCCAAGAGGCTGATTCACACACATCCCTTTGCAAAGGAATTAAGCAAAAAGCCACAGGTGATGCCCCTTCATTTCCATTTGAAAACTGTTCACTTCAGGCTTCACAAAGGGGTAGCCTGAGGCAAAGACCTTCCTGACATTCAGGGCAACAGAACAATAGGTAAGCAAAAGGCCCAAAGCAGGGTTTCTCCACTGACACTTTACTGGTCACACTGATATCTGAGTTTTCTGAGATGCTTGCCATTCCCTTCAGTTATCCAGTACATGGTCATGTCACAGAGCTGGGAGGTGGTACATATCTTGGACACAAAACCATGAGCCAATTCTGGAGAGTGGCCAGAATTCAGGAAGAAAACAGGAACTTAGCAAGATAGTAGGTGTTGCCCATAGATAAGGCAAGCCCCAGTCCATTCATAAATTGGAAAGGATGAATGCTGGAAAGTTTTCTACTAGACAGGACGCATCCATTGATTCATTCTCTTTTCCAATGTCTACAACCAGGGATACAGTGGGATACACAGACATAGAAACACTCGCCTTGTCAAATGACTTACTAGAAACAGTCCACTCCAAACCAAACAAACTGCCTTTCCTACCTATTCTCAGAACATGAGACAAAACCATAAACTCACACCCACACCCACTAAGGCACCTCCTTCCCCCAAGTAGGTCTGTGACTATCTGGAGTGTCTTCTGACTGGTGGGCCATACAATGTTCCCCCAAAATGGCCCATCCTCTCTCAGATCTGGCCTCCTTGGCCTACTCAATGAAGTTGTCAGGAGCCACCAGTGAGCCACTCACTACCTGCTTTCTCAGAAAAGTCCCCTCTTCAGAGCTTTCCTGGCATTTGGTCATCCTCACATCAGTAGGTACCAAGAAAGACTGACTCTCTCCTTGGTAAATGCAAACAAGTCAGCCCACTGGGACTGGGACTGAAACTGGCTCTGGGTGCCTGGCTTCCTGGTTGCCAAGTTCAAAGAGTTCCATCACAAAAGAAGTGAGGTGAGGTCACTTCCTTCAGGAACTGAATGAGGTCACTGCCTTGGCAACCAAATTGTCCTAACAGTTGCTTCCAAGGGTCCTATGAGATGGAGGCTGCCCCTGCTTCCTGTGACACTTTCACAAGTTAGAATGGTATATCCTCCATAGGCACCCAGGAACAGCTTTCCACACAGGCCTGGTTTGGTCCATCTTGTCTACATTAAGAAGAGAGAGGCTCATACAGACACAACCCTTCATCCTGACCAGGTTGTTTGCCATGGAAGATGACTTTTGCTCTCTCATGTCCTTCAGAGCTGCCTACTTCTTCTCCAGGGATCATTTCTGCATGGACCTTTGAGTTCTCAGCAGGTGGAAGATCCCCTACATTCCTCTATTGTAAGACCAACTCTGTCCCTGCTCTTCTGTAAAGTTGGATTGAGGGAACAGTGTATGGTTAGGGGTAAGAACATGTTTGATTTGGGTTAGGAATCATTCTACTGGATGAAGAATGGTATTGGGAACCTGCGATATATATAATAATGTATAGGTGAAGTATATGTATGACAACAGAAATCTAAGTAAGCTTTGAAGCCCAGAAGGGCATTGGGCCCTTGACTGGGATACTTAGCTTTGAATTACATTCTGCACAGATGTCTCAGATAAATTGATATACAATGGCATAAGACCTTGTACCTTGGATGATTGAATGTGGAAGAGAACATCCAGTCAAAAAGGGATAGTAGGTAGGATTAGGAAGATAGTCAGTAGGTTTAGGAAGAAGAGTGAGTATAACATTTGGACCAAAAGTTCTTTAGCAGTAGGGTGTCAGTTAGAGAGTAGATGTAAATGTCAGCACATGTGAAGAGTCAGTCACAATAATGAATATGGGAAATTAGGTAGGAGAGCAGATATCAATAGAGACATTGGGAAATCAGTCAAAGTATAAAGTGAGTGATAGGATTAGATATTTTCAACAGGGTTGAGGTTGAATATGTACTCTTAGGACGAAGCAACTGTGTAGTCACCAATAGGATTGACATTTGAGAGCATTAGGCCCCTGGACAAGGATGTGTTTAGTAATCCATGCTCACTTTCCATTTAGACTTTGGTACAATCATAAGTGTGAACTTTGCATTATGTGTCCAGAATATCACTGTGATCAAATGTATATGTAGATCAGGTGACATGAGTATTTCTTCCACCATTTCTGGGAGCAATATCGTGAAGACGTGTTGATTAGTATTTGGGGGCACCAATAGGTGTACCTTGTGTCTATGAATATAGAGATAATGCATGAATAGACCATACTGTGAATAAATAGTATAACTGGTTCCAATTTACATAATGGATTGAACTGATACCTGAAAATATATAGGAAATCTAATATTGATACACAATCATTCATTCCAACCAGTTATATATCTAATGGTAATATTAGGGTTCTGGTTTACCATGAAGGCTGTGTGAGATTTGCTTGAAAAGTGATTATGGAAATCGAAAATAATGTGTTTGGAAAGAAGTCTCATGAAAAGGCCAGTCCAGAAATATACAGGAGTACATGTGTTCTGAAGCAGGAAGTGATTGAAAGTGAACCAAATGCCTGTAAATTGGTGAACTTGTGGATGAAATATATATCCTATGATGTGCATCAACTGAAGAAATAGTGATGTACCAGTGTCGAAAAAAAAGAAACGTCAAAATACACATCATGCATCATAGGAATCTACTTGCATTGATGCTAAACTCGGTCAGTTACTGTAGAAATATTAGGATTTCTAAGGACCATTCACTAGGAAACAAATGTGTGTTTCAGGTGGATGAATATTTCTGAGATAATCTTTGGAATAGATGATTATAAATCCACATACATGAACATGAATGAATTTAGGGAGTGTATAATAAGACACATATATTTCATACTTTGAAAAATCTGGAGAGAGAGACTGTGTGTGTGTGTGTGTGTGTGTGTGTGTTTGTGTATATATATACATACATTCAAACAATACAAACACACAGAGACTTTAAAAAGTCGAAATATATATGCCAATCAAAATTCATCATGAAATATGTATCATCCACAGATCCAAAAATATTTAATTTACTGAACATGGATTTATGTATCATGTTGTTCAAGTAGAAAGCTCACCCATAGGTTGAATTTTCAGTTCCAACAGCATTTACGAGGAGGGATCTCTTGTCACAATTCGTATCTGCCATGTCAGCCTCCTCACAAGAATGTACGTGGGATACCAGGTAGGATTCTATATGTGTATCTAAAAATACATGTGCTGAATAGGCTACAGAGAAAGGGAGACAGGAATTCACATACTTGTTAACTTTACAAACACATGGAGAACTACTTCTCTTAAATTGGACTAGATTTATAACACCTAGCCTTTATAATGCCAAAGGAAAGTCCAATTATACACCATGCCTCCTCTGAACTGCATGTATTGCTATTCTGTTTGTGTTATTTTCCTCCATCATATCAGGATTGGTAATCAGAGTCTAGGAGGGTATGGGTTAGTGTCAGGGATTCAGTATTTTGAATGGAAAATAGGAAAATGAATCCAATGTGTATGCAATTCTGTGCTACACAAAAATCTTCCCACTCTCATCAATAACAATGCCTTGACATTACCTTTGCCCCAAGTAAGACACGATTCGAAGAGAAGAGTTAGAAAATCTGTGAATACATATATACAATGGAAAATGCTCAGGAGTTCACAACCTTGGAGGTGGTAGAGGAGTTTCCATAAGTAAGGGACAGGATAAACACTCCCCAAACATGGAGCTCTGCTGGCCTAAAGACTTCTTGGGAAACTGCCTCTGAGGTTGGAACCTTGAAATATATGTTGTTGTCAGGAGCTTTATCTTCCTTTGTAGTGAGACCATCAAAGCTTGGTCTGCATCTATGTGGCCTGGAGGACATGGTTTCTGATTTTCCAATGAACATGAGGCAGCAGTGCTGAATTCTCTCTTTGTAGGTCAACTGTGGCCACTGGGGTCTAAGTGTTTCCCCGTGTGGACTGTGAGGCCATTTGGTCATCCTCCACTTTTCCTGGTGTTTCTTGCTGCTTCACTGGGAGTTTCCTATTTGCTTCATGAAAAACAAGGAGTTCAACTGGGACACAGTGCTGGAGGGAGTTCTGTCACGTGTGCTGACTCAGGGTCCTAGGAGAATGCACCAACCAGGCTTCTATCCCACAGAGCTTGCCCCCTTGACCATAGCAACCTGATTCTGAACATTGCCCGGAAACCTCTCCATAGAACAAGATGCCTTTACATATAAGGGTCTGCTGGCTGCACCGTGTCAGTCACAAGCCATGTGGAAGCCAATGGCAGATCCACATGGCCCCACCACAGATGTTTTATCACACACCTGCACACCACTGCTCTAGGCCCACTAATCAGCAGGCTCCAACTTACTGGCATCTCTGTTCTACACCATTTTCATGAAACCCAGTCAATCAAGGCACTGTCTGGTACACTCATGATCAGCAACAGGACATCCAAAGGTTCTCCAGTGCCACGTGGTCATGGGAATTTCAAAAATTTCATGGTATTTATCAAGCCATTTCTCAAGGATGAACTTGGAGGCACTGTGGGTTTCTATTCATTCAGGAACCACTAAATGGTGAGGAAGCTCATTTCAATGAAAGCTCTGGAGAAACACTCAGAGGCAAGGCTTCCCAAGAGTGGCCAAAAGGTCACATCAAGCCAGGCCCATTGAGGTCTACAATGTGAGGTCCCTGTGTGTTTTGACTCTCAATTATGGCTGCCAGGTCTTTAAGAATAAAATCATGTGATATCCTGGCTGAGATTCCCAGTGCTCTGTGGAAAGCCACCCTGGGCCTAGATCTCAGTTTCCAAGGGCAACTCTCATGCGTGGCCTCCTAAAATCCCAACACAATTCATGGCAATACTTCTCTGAGTTCAGTACCAGAACTCAGTCTCTAAGGGGAATCACGCCAGAGTTCAAGCCCAGGTGGACAAAGTCATCCCTTCCAACCGCCACAGAAATGACCACAATTCCAACCAAAACACTGCCACATGGCCCTCATCTTCTTCCATATAGACACTCATTATAACCTCTGGCTGGAGGTTTCCATGAGGGGGCAGCCCAAGACAGTGTCTAGAATAAGCTCCCTTGCCCCTCATTTGCCTAATGTCAGGGTGGCCTGTGAACCAGGAGTGATCAAATACGCCTGCCATTAATACTGCTCTGCTTCTCCAAATTGAGGACTACTGACTTTCGGGTATAGATTCTTTCTGTGAATTGTAGACATGAGAAAACCCAAGAACCTATGGGATAGCCTCTGCAGGGCTTTGAAGAACTCATTTGACCCAAAGGATCCCTATTCTCACTTGATGGAGGTCAGGAACTTTCCAGAGGAAAGTGAGAGGCTTCATCCACAATGACTGCTCTTTTTGCCATTTTGGCTTTGGATGCACACATGGGATCTTTCTTTAATCCATCAGGTGCTGAGAATCTAAGCCACAGCCTCACACAGGGCCAAGAGGCTGATTCACACACATCCCTTTGCAAAGGAATTAAGCAAAAAGCCACAGGTGATGCCCCTTAATTTCCATTTGAAAACTGTTGACTTCAGGCTTCACAAAGGGGTAGCCTGAGGCAAAGACCTTCCTGACACTCAGGGCAACAGAACAATAGGTAAGCAAAAGGCCCAAAGCAGGGTTTCTCCACTGACACTTTACTGGTCACACTGATATCTGAGTTTTCTGAGATGCTTGCCATTCCCTTCAGTTATCCAGTACACGGCCATGTCACAGAGCTGGGAGGTGGTACATATCTTGGACACAAAACCATGAGCCAATTCTGGAGAGTGGCCAGAATTCAGGAAGAAAACAGGAACTTAGCAAGATAGTAGGTGTTGCCCATAGATAAGGCAAGCCCCAGTCCATTCATAAATTGGAAAGGATGAATGCTGGAAAGTTTTCTACTAGACAGGACGCATCCATTGATTCATTCTCTTTTCCAATGTCTACAACCAGGGATACAGTGGGATACACAGACTTAGAAACACTCGCCTTGTCAAATGACTTACTAGAAACAGTCCACTCCAAACCAAACAAACTGCCTTTCCTACCTATTCTCAGAACATGAGACAAAACCATAAACTCACACCCACACCCACTAAGGCACCTCCTTCCCCCAAGTAGGTCTGTGACTATCTTGAGTGTCTTCTGACTGGTGGGCCATACAATGTTCCCCCAAAATGGCCCGTCCTCTCTCAGATCTGGCCTTCTTGGCCTACTCAATGAAGTTGTCAGGAGCCACCAGTGAGCCACTCACTACCTGCTTTCTCAGAAAAGTCCCCTCTTCAGAGCTTTCCTGGCATTTGGTCATCCTCACATCAGTAGGTACCAAGAAAGACTGACTCTCTCCTTGGTAAATGCAAACAAGTCAGCCCACTGGGACTGGGACTGAAACTGGCTCTGGGTGCCTGGCTTCCTGGTTGCCAAGTTCAAAGAGTTCCATCACAAAAGAAGTGAGGTGAGGTCACTTCCTTCAGGAACTGAATGAGGTCACTGCCTTGGCAACCAAATTGTCCTAACAGTTGCTTCCAAGGGTCCTATGAGATGGAGGCTGCCCCTGCTTCCTGTGACACTTTCACAAGTTAGAATGGTATATCCTCCATAGGCACCCAGGAACAGCTTTCCACACAGGCCTGGTTTGGTCCATCTTGTCTACATTAAGAAGAGAGAGGCTCATACAGACACAACCCTTCATCCTGACCAGGTTGTTTGCCATGGAAGATGACTTTTGCTCTCTCATGTCCTTCAGAGCTGCCTACTTCTTCTCCAGGGATCATTTCTGCATGGACCTTTGAGTTCTCAGCAGGTGGAAGATCCCCTACATTCCTCTCTTGTAAGACCAACTCTGTCCCTGCTCTTCTGTAAAGTTGGATTGAGGGAACAGTGTATGGTTAGGGGTAAGAACATGTTTGATTTGGGTTAGGAATCATTCTACTGGATGAAGAATGGTATTGGGAACCTGCGATATATATAATAATGTATAGGTGAAGTATATGTATGACAACAGAAATCTAAGTAAGCTTTGAAGCCCAGAAGGGCATTGGGCCCTTGACTGGGATACTTAGCTTTGAATTACATTCTGCACAGATGTCTCAGATAAATTGATATACAATGGCATAAGACCTTGTACCTTGGATGATTGAATGTGGAAGAGAACATCCAGTCAAAAAGGGATAGTAGGTAGGATTAGGAAGATAGTCAGTAGGTTTAGGAAGAAGAGTGAGTATAACATTTGGACCAAAAGTTCTTTAGCAGTAGGGTGTCAGTTAGAGAGTAGATGTAAATGTCAGCACATGTGAAGAGTCAGTCACAATAATGAATATGGGAAATTAGGTAGGAGAGCAGATATCAATAGAGACATTGGGAAATCAGTCAAAGTATAAAGTGAGTGATAGGATTAGATATTTTCAACAGGGTTGAGGTTGAATATGTACTCTTAGGACGAAGCAACTGTGTAGTCACCAATAGGATTGACATTTGAGAGCATTAGGCCCCTGGACAAGGATGTGTTTAGTAATCCATGCTCACTTTCCATTTAGACTTTGGTACAATCATAAGTGTGAACTTTGCATTATGTGTCCAGAATATCACTGTGATCAAATGTATATGTAGATCAGGTGACATGAGTATTTCTTCCACCATTTCTGGGAGCAATATCTTGAAGACGTGTTGATAAGTTTTTGGGGGCACCAATAGGTGTACCTTGTGTCTATGAATATAGAGATAATGCATGAATAGACCATACTGTGAATAAATAGTATAACTGGTTCCAATTTACATAATGGATTGAACTGATACCTGAAAATATATAGGAAATCTAATATTGATACACAATCATTCATTCCAACCAGTTATATATCTAATGGTAATATTAGGGTTCTGGTTTACCATGAAGGCTGTGTGAGATTTGCTTGAAAAGTGATTATGGAAATCGAAAATAATGTGTTTGGAAAGAAGTCTCATGAAAAGGCCAGTCCAGAAATATACAGGAGTACATGTGTTCTGAAGCAGGAAGTGATTGAAAGTGAACCAAATGCCTGTAAATTTGTGAACTTGTGGATGAAATATATATCCTATGATGTGCATCAACTGAAGAAATAGTGATGTACCAGTGTCGAAAAAAAAGAAACGTCAAAATACACATCATGTATCATAGGAATCTACTTGCATTGATGCTAAACTCGGTCAGTTACTGTAGAAATATTAGGATTTCTAAGGACCATTCACTAGGAAACAAATGAGTATTTCAGGTGGATGAATATTTCTGAGAATAATCTTTGGAATAGATGATTATAAATCCACATACATGAACATGAATGAATTTAGGGAGTGTATAATAAGACACATATATTTCATACTTTGAAAAATCTGGAGAGAGAGACTGTGTGTGTGTGTGTGTGTGTGTGTGTGTGTGTGTGTTTGTGTATATATATATATATATATATATATATATATATACATACATTCAAACAATACAAACACACAGAGACTTTAAAAAGTCGAAATATATATGCCAATCAAAATTCATCATGAAATATGTATCATCCACAGATCCAAAAATATCTAATTTACTGAACATGGATTTATGTATCATGTTGTTCAAGTAGAAAGCTCACCCATAGGTTGAATTTTCAGTTCCAACAGCATTTACGAGGAGTGATCTCTTGTCACAATTCGTATCTGCCATGTCAGCCTCCTCACAAGAATGTACGTGGGATACCAGGTAGGATTCTATATGTGCATGTAAAAATACATGTGCTAAATAGGCTACAGAGAAAGGGAGACAGGAATTCACATACTTTTTAACTTTACAAACACATGGAGAACTACTTCTCTTAAATTGGACTAGATTTATAACACCTAGCCTTTATAATGCCAAAGGAAAGTCCAATTATACACCATGCCTCCTCTGAACTGCATGTATTGCTATTCTGTTTGTGTTATTTTCCTCCATCATATCAGGATTGGTAATCAGAGTCTAGGAGGGTATGGGTTAGTGTCAGGGATTCAGTATTTTGAATGGAAAATAGGAAAGTGAATCCAATGTGTATGCAATTCTGTGCTACACAAAAATCTTCCCACTCTCATCAAGAACAATGCCTTGACATTACCTTTGCCCCAAGTAAGACACGATTCGAAGAGAAGAGTTAGAAAATCTGTGAATACATATATACAATGGAAAATGCTCAGGAGTTCACAACCTTGGAGGTGGTAGAGGAGTTTCCATAAGTAAGGGACAGGATAAACACTCCCCAAACATGGAGCTCTGCTGGCCTAACGACTTCTTGGGAAACTGCCTCTGAGGTTGGACCCTTGAAATAAATGTTGTTGTCAGGAGCTTTATCTTCCTTTGTAGTGAGACCATCAAAGCTTGGTCTGCATCTATGTGGCCTGGAGGACATGGTTTCTGATTTTCCAATGAACATGAGGCAGCAGTGCTGAATTCTCTCTTTGTAGGTCAACTGTGGCCACTGGGGTCTAAGTGTTTCCCCGTGTGGACTGTGAGGCCATTTGGTCATCCTCCACTTTTCCTGGTGTTTCTTGCTGCTTCACTGGGAGTTTCCTATTTGCTTCATGAAATACAAGGAGTTCAACTGGGACACAGTGCTGGAGGGAGTTCTGTCACGTGTGCTGACTCAGGGTCCTAGGAGAATGCACCAACCAGGCTTCTATCCCACAGAGCTTGCCCCCTTGACCATAGCAACCTGATTCTGAACATTGCCCGGAAA
Source organism: Urocitellus parryii (assembly GCF_045843805.1). Taxonomy (NCBI): domain Eukaryota; kingdom Metazoa; phylum Chordata; class Mammalia; order Rodentia; family Sciuridae; genus Urocitellus; species Urocitellus parryii. The sequence continues at coordinate 104,729,527 of NC_135535.1, forward strand.
CCTCTCCATAGAACAAGATGCCTTTACATATAAGGGTCTGCTGGCTGCACCGTGTCAGTCACAAGCCATGTGGAAGCCAATGGCAGATCCACATGGCCCCACCACAGATGTTTTATCACACACCTGCACACCACTGCTCTAGGCCCACTAATCAGCAGGCTCCAACTTACTGGCATCTCTGTTCTACACCATTTTCATGAAACCCAGTCAATCAAGGCACTGTCTGGTACACTCATGATCAGCAACAGGACATCCAAAGGTTCTCCAGTGCCACGTGGTCATGGGAATTTCAAAAATTTCATGGTATTTATCAAGCCATTTCTCAAGGATGAACTTGGAGGCACTGTGGGTTTCTATTCATTCAGGAACCACTAAATGGTGAGGAAGCTCATTTCAATGAAAGCTCTGGAGAAACACTCAGAGGCAAGGCTTCCCAAGAGTGGCCAAAAGGTCACATCAAGCCAGGCCCATTGAAGTCTACAATGTGAGGTCCCTGTGTGTTTTGACTCTCAATTATGGCTGCCAGGTCTTTAAGAATAAAATCATGTGATATCCTGGCTGAGATTCCCAGTGCTCTGTGGAAAGCCACCCTGGGCCTAGATCTCAGTTTCCAAGGGCAACTCTCATGCGTGGCCTCCTAAAATCCCAACACAATTCATGGCAATACTTCTCTGAGTTCAGTACCAGAACTCAGTCTCTAAGGGGAATCACGCCAGAGTTCAAGCCCAGGTGGACAAAGTCATCCCTTCCAACCGCCACAGAAATGACCACAATTCCAACCAAAACACTGCCACATGGCCCTCATCTTCTTCCATATAGACACTCATCATAACCTCTGGCTGGAGGTTTCCATGAGGGGGCAGCCCAAGACAGTGTCTAGAATAAGCTCCCTTGCCCCTCATTTGCCTAATGTCAGGGTGACCTGTGAACCAGGAGTGATCAAATACGCCTGCCATTAATACTGCTCTGCTTCTCCAAATTGAGGACTACTGACTTTCGGGTATAGATTCTTTCTGTGAATTGGAGACATGAGAAAACCCAAGAACCTATGGGATAGCCTCTGCAGGGCTTTGAAGAACTCATTTGACCCAAAGGATCCCTATTCTCACTTGATGGAGGTCAGGAACTTTCCAGAGGAAAGTGAGAGGCCTCATCCACAATGACTGCTCTTTTTGCCATTTTGGCTTTGGATGCACACATGGGATCTTTCTTTAATCCATCAGGTGCTGAGAATCTAAGCCACAGCCTCACACAGGGCCAAGAGGCTGATTCACACACATCCCTTTGCAAAGGAATTAAGCAAAAAGCCACAGGTGATGCCCCTTCATTTCCATTTGAAAACTGTTTACTTCAGGCTTCACAAAGGGGTAGCCTGAGGCAAAGACCTTTCTGAGAGTCAGGGCAACAGAACAATAGGTAAGCAAAAGGCCCAAAGCAGGGTTTCTACACTGACACTTTACTGGTCACACTGATATCTGAGTTTTCTGAGATGCTTGCCATTCCCTTCAGTTATCCAGTACATGGCCATGTCACAGAGCTGGGAGGTGGTACATATCTTGGACACAAAACCATGAGCCAATTCTGGAGAGTGGCCAGAATTCAGGAAGAAAACAGGAACTTAGCAAGATAGTAGGTGTTGCCCATAGATAAGGCAAGCCCCAGTCCATTCATAAATTGGAAAGGATGAATGCTGGAAAGTTTTCTACTAGACAGGACGCATCCATTGATTCATTCTCTTTTCCAATGTCTACAACCAGGGATACAGTGGGATACACAGACATAGAAACACTCGCCTTGTCAAATGACTTACTAGAAACAGTCCACTCCAAACCAAACAAACTGCCTTTCCTACCTATTCTCAGAACATGAGACAAAACCATAAACTCACACCCACACCCACTAAGGCACCTCCTTCCCCCAAGTAGGTCTGTGACTATCTGGAGTGTCTTCTGACTGGTGGGCCATACAATGTTCCCCCAAAATGGCCCGTCCTCTCTCAGATCTGGCCTCCTTGGCCTACTCAATGAACTTGTCAGGAGCCACCAGTGAGCCACTCACTACCTGCTTTCTCAGAAAAGTCCCCTCTTCAGAGCTTTCCTGGCATTTGGTCATCCTCACATCAGTAGGTACCAAGAAAGACTGACTCTCTCCTTGGTAAATGCAAACAAGTCAGCCCACTGGGACTGGGACTGAAACTGGCTCTGGGTGCCTGGCTTCCTGGTTGCCAAGTTCAAAGAGTTCCATCACAAAAGAAGTGAGGTGAGGTCACTTCCTTCATGAACTGAATGAGGTCACTGCCTTGGCAACCAAATTGTCCGAACTGTTGCTTCCAAGGGTCCTATGAGATGGAGGCTGCCCCTGCTTCCTGTGACACTTTCACAAGTTAGAATGGTATATCCTCCATAGGCACCCAGGAACAGCTTTCCACACAGGCCTGGTTTGGTCCATCTTGTCTACATTAAGAAGAGAGAGGCTCATACAGACACAACCCTTCATCCTGACCAGGTTGTTTGCCATGGAAGATGACTTTTGCTCTCTCATGTCCTTCAGAGCTGCCTACTTCTTCTCCAGGGATCATTTCTGCATGGACCTTTGAGTTCTCAGCAGGTGGAAGATCCCCTACATTCCTCTCTTGTAAGACCAACTCTGTCCCTGCTCTTCTGTAAAGTTGGATTGAGGGAACAGTGTATGGTTAGGGGTAAGAACATGTTTGATTTGGGTTAGGAATCATTCTACTGGATGAAGAATGGTATTGGGAACCTGCGATATATATAATAATGTATAGGTGAAGTATATGTATGACAACAGAAATCTAAGTAAGCTTTGAAGCCCAGAAGGGCATTGGGCCCTTGACTGGGATACTTAGCTTTGAATTACATTCTGCACAGATGTCTCAGATAAATTGATATACAATGGCATAAGACCTTGTACCTTGGATGATTGAATGTGGAAGAGAACATCCAGTCAAAAAGGGATAGTAGGTAGGATTAGGAAGATAGTCAGTAGGTTTAGGAAGAAGAGTGATTATAACATTTGGACCAAAAGTTCTTTAGCAGTAGGGTGTCAGTTAGAGAGTAGATGTAAATGTCAGCACATGTGAAGAGTCAGTCACAATAATGAATATGGGAAATTAGGTAGGAGAGCAGATATCAATAGAGACATTGGGAAATCAGTCAAAGTATAAAGTGAGTGATAGGATTAGATATTTTCAACAGGGTTGAGGTTGAATATGTACTCTTAGGACGAAGCAACTGTGTAGTCACCAATAGGATTGACATTTGAGAGCATTAGGCCCCTGGACAAGGATGTGTTTAGTAATCCATGCTCACTTTCCATTTAGACTTTGGTACAATCATAAGTGTGAACTTTGCATTATGTGTCCAGAATATCACTGTGATCAAATGTATATGTAGATCAGGTGACATGAGTATTTCTTCCACCATTTCTGGGAGCAATATCTTGAAGACGTGTTGATTAGTATTTGGGGGCACCAATAGGTGTACCTTGTGTCTATGAATATAGAGATAATGCATGAATAGACCATACTGTGAATAAATAATATAACTGGTTCCAATTTACATAATGGATTGAACTGATACCTGAAAATATATAGGAAATCTAATATTGATACAGAATCATTCATTCCAACCAGTTATATATCTAATGGTAATATTAGGGTTCTGGTTTACTATGAAGGCTGTGTGAGATTTGCTTGAAAAGTGATTATGGAAATCGAAAATAATGTGTTTGGAAAGAAGTCTCATGAAAAGGCCAGTCCAGAAATATACAGGAGTACATGTGTTCTGAAGCAGGAAGTGATTGAAAGTGAACCAAATGCCTGTAAATTTGTGAACTTGTGGATGAAATATATATCCTATGATGTGCATCAACTGAAGAAATAGTGATGTACCAGTGTCGAAAAAAAAGAAACGTCAAAATACACATCATGTATCATAGGAATCTACTTGCATTGATGCTAAACTCGGTCAGTTACTGTAGAAATATTAGGATTTCTAAGGACCATTCACTAGGAAACAAATGTGTATTTCAGGTGGATGAATATTTCTGAGAATAATCTTTGGAAAAGATGATTATAAATCCACATACATGAGCATGAATGAATTTAGGGAGTGTATAATAAGACACATATATTTCATACTTTGAAAAATCTGGAGAGAGAGACTGTGTGTGTGTGTGTGTGTGTGTGTGTGTGTGTGTGTGTTTGTGTATATATATATATATATATATATATATATATACACATACATTCAAACAATACAAACACACAGAGACTTTAAAAAGTCGAAATATATATGCCAATCAAAATTCATCATGAAATATGTATCATCCACAGATCCAAAAATATTTAATTTACTGAACATGGATTTATGTATCATGTTGTTCAAGTAGAAAGCTCACCCATAGGTTGAATTTTCAGTTCCAACAGCATTTACGAGGAGTGATCTCTTCTCACAATTTGTATCTGCATGTCAGCCTCCTCACAAGAATGTACGTGGGATACCAGGTAGGATTCTATATGTGCATCTAAAAATACATGTGCTGAATAGGCTACAGAGAAAGGGAGACAGGAATTCACATACTTGTTAACTTTACAAACACATGGAGAACTACTTCTCTGAAATTGGACTAGATTTATAACACCTAGCCTTTATAATGCCAAAGGAAAGTCCAATTATACACCATGCCTCCTCTGAACTGCATGTATTGCTATTCTGTTTGTGTTATTTTCCTCCATCATATCAGGATTGGTAATCAGAGTCTAGGAGGGTATGGGTTAGTGTCAGGGATTCAGTATTTTGAATGGAAAATAGGAAAATGAATCCAATGTGTATGCAATTCTGTGCTACACAAAAATCTTCCCACTCTCATCCAGAACAATGCCTTGACGTTACCTTTGCCCCAAGTAAGACACGATTCGAAGAGAAGAGTTAGAAAATCTGTGAATACATATATACAATGGAAAATGCTCAGGAGTTCACAACCTTGGAGGTGGTAGAGGAGTTTCCATAAGGAAGGGACGGGATAAACACTCCCCAAACATGGAGCTCTGCTGGCCTAAAGACTTCTTGGGAAACTGCCTCTGAGTTTGGACCCTTGAAATATATGTTGTTGTCAGGAGCTTTATCTTCCTTTGTAGTGAGACCATCAAAGCTTGGTCTGCATCTATGTGGCCTGGAGGACATGGTTTCTGATTTTCCAATGAACATGAGGCAGCAGTGCTGAATTCTCTCTTTGTAGGTCAACTGTGGCCACTGGGGTCTAAGTGTTTCCCCGTGTGGACTGTGAGGCCATTTGGTCATCCTCCACTTTTCCTGGTGTTTCTTGCTGCTTCACTGGGAGTTTCCTATTTGCTTCATGAAATACAAGGAGTTCAACTGGGACACAGTGCTGGAGGGAGTTCTGTCACGTGTGCTGACTCAGGGTCCTAGGAGAATGCACCAACCAGGCTTCTATCCCACAGAGCTTGCCCCCTTGACCATAGCAACCTGATTCTGAACATTGCCCGGAAACCTCTCCATAGAACAAGATGCCTTTACATATAAGGGTCTGCTGGCTGCACCGTGTCAGTCACAAGCCATGTGGAAGCCAATGGCAGATCCACATGGCCCCACCACAGATGTTTTATCACACACCTGCACACCACTGCTCTAGGCCCACTAATCAGCAGGCTCCAACTTACTGGCATCTCTGTTCTACACCATTTTCATGAAACCCAGTCAATCAAGGCACTGTCTGGTACACTCATGATCAGCAACAGGACATCCAAAGGTTCTCCAGTGCCACGTGGTCATGGGAATTTCAAAAATTTCATGGTATTTATCAAGCCATTTCTCAAGGATGAACTTGGAGGCACTGTGGGTTTCTATTCATTCAGGAACCACTAAATGGTGAGGAAGCTCATTTCAATGAAAGCTCTGGAGAAACACTCAGAGGCAAGGCTTCCCAAGAGTGGCCAAAAGGTCACATCAAGCCAGGCCCATTGAGGTCTACAATGTGAGGTCCCTGTGTGTTTTGACTCTCAATTATGGCTGCCAGGTCTTTAAGAATAAAATCATGTGATATCCTGGCTGAGATTCCCAGTGCTCTGTGGAAAGCCACCCTGGGCCTAGATCTCAGTTTCCAAGGGCAACTCTCATGCGTGGCCTCCTAAAATCCCAACACAATTCATGGCAATACTTCTCTGAGTTCAGTACCAGAACTCAGTCTCTAAGGGGAATCACGCCAGAGTTCAAGCCCAGGTGGACAAAGTCATCCCTTCCAACCGCCACAGAAATGACCACAATTCCAACCAAAAAACTGCCACATGGCCCTCATCTTCTTCCATATAGACACTCATCATAACCTCTGGCTGGAGGTTTCCATGAGGGGGCAGCCCAAGACAGTGTCTAGAATAAGCTCCCTTGCCCCTCATTTGCCTAATGTCAGGGTGGCCTGTGAACCAGGAGTGATCAAATACGCCTGCCATTAATACTGCTCTGCTTCTCCAAATTGAGGACTACTGACTTTCGGGTATAGATTCTTTCTGTGAATTGTAGACATGAGAAAACCCAAGAACCTATGGGATAGCCTCTGCAGGGCTTTGAAGAACTCATTTGACCCAAAGGATCCCTATTCTCACTTGATGGAGGTCAGGAACTTTCCAGAGGAAAGTGAGAGGCCTCATCCACAATGACTGCTCTTTTTGCCATTTTGGCTTTGGATGCACACATGGGATCTTTCTTTAATCCATCAGGTGCTGAGAATCTAAGCCACAGCCTCACACAGGGCCAAGAGGCTGATTCACACACATCCCTTTGCAAAGGAATTAAGCAAAAAGCCACAGGTGATGCCCCTTCATTTCCATTTGAAAACTGTTTACTTCAGGCTTCACAAAGGGGTAGCCTGAGGCAAAGACCTTTCTGAGAGTCAGGGCAACAGAACAATAGGTAAGCAAAAGGCCCAAAGCAGGGTTTCTACACTGACACTTTACTGGTCACACTGATATCTGAGTTTTCTGAGATGCTTGCCATTCCCTTCAGTTATCCAGTACATGGCCATGTCACAGAGCTGGGAGGTGGTACATATCTTGGACACAAAACCATGAGCCAATTCTGGAGAGTGGCCAGAATTCAGGAAGAAAACAGGAACTTAGCAAGATAGTAGGTGTTGCCCATAGATAAGGCAAGCCCCAGTCCATTCATAAATTGGAAAGGATGAATGCTGGAAAGTTTTCTACTAGACAGGACGCATCCATTGATTCATTCTCTTTTCCAATGTCTACAACCAGGGATACAGTGGGATACACAGACATAGAAACACTCGCCTTGTCAAATGACTTACTAGAAACAGTCCACTCCAAACCAAACAAACTGCCTTTCCTACCTATTCTCAGAACATGAGACAAAACCATAAACTCACACCCACACCCACTAAGGCACCTCCTTCCCCCAAGTAGGTCTGTGACTATCTGGAGTGTCTTCTGACTGGTGGGCCATACAATGTTCCCCCAAAATGGCCCATCCTCTCTCAGATCTGGCCTCCTTGGCCTACTCAATGAAGTTGTCAGGAGCCACCAGTGAGCCACTCACTACCTGCTTTCTCAGAAAAGTCCCCTCTTCAGAGCTTTCCTGGCATTTGGTCATCCTCACATCAGTAGGTACCAAGAAAGACTGACTCTCTCCTTGGTAAATGCAAACAAGTCAGCCCACTGGGACTGGGACTGAAACTGGCTCTGGGTGCCTGGCTTCCTGGTTGCCAAGTTCAAAGAGTTCCATCACAAAAGAAGTGAGGTGAGGTCACTTCCTTCAGGAACTGAATGAGGTCACTGCCTTGGCAACCAAATTGTCCTAACAGTTGCTTCCAAGGGTCCTATGAGATGGAGGCTGCCCCTGCTTCCTGTGACACTTTCACAAGTTAGAATGGTATATCCTCCATAGGCACCCAGGAACAGCTTTCCACACAGGCCTGGTTTGGTCCATCTTGTCTACATTAAGAAGAGAGAGGCTCATACAGACACAAACCTTCATCCTGACCAGGTTGTTTGCCATGGAAGATGACTTTTGCTCTCTCATGTCCTTCAGAGCTGCCTACTTCTTCTCCAGGGATTATTTCTGCATGGACCTTTGAGTTCTCAGCAGGTGGAAGATCCCCTACATTCCTCTATTGTAAGACCAACTCTGTCCCTGCTCTTCTGTAAAGTTGGATTGAGGGAACAGTGTATGGTTAGGGGTAAGAACATGTTTGATTTGGGTTAGGAATCATTCTACTGGATGAAGAATGGTATTGGGAACCTGCGATATATATAATAATGTATAGGTGAAGTATATGTATGACAACAGAAATCTAAGTAAGCTTTGAAGCCCAGAAGGGCATTGGGCCCTTGACTGGGATACTTAGCTTTGAATTACATTCTGCACAGATGTCTCAGATAAATTGATATACAATGGCATAAGACCTTGTACCTTGGATGATTGAATGTGGAAGAGAACATCCAGTCAAAAAGGGATAGTAGGTAGGATTAGGAAGATAGTCAGTAGGTTTAGGAAGAAGAGTGAGTATAACATTTGGACCAAAAGTTCTTTAGCAGTAGGGTGTCAGTTAGAGAGTAGATGTAAATGTCAGCACATGTGAAGAGTCAGTCACAATAATGAATATGGGAAATGAGGTAGGAGAGCAGATATCAATAGAGACATTGGGAAATCAGTCAAAGTATAAAGTGAGTGATAGGATTAGATATTTTCAACAGGGTTGAGGTTGAATATGTACTCTTAGGACGAAGCAACTGTGTAGTCACCAATAGGATTGACATTTGAGAGCATTAGGCCCCTGGACAAGGATGTGTTTAGTAATCCATGCTCACTTTCCATTTAGACTTTGGTACAATCATAAGTGTGAAATTTGCATTATGTGTCCAGAATATCACTGTGATCAAATGTATATGTAGATCAGGTGACATGAGTATTTCTTCCACCATTTCTGGGAGCAATATCTTGAAGACGTGTTGATTAGTATTTGGGGGCACCAATAGGTGTACCTTGTGTCTATGAATATAGAGATAATGCATGAATAGACCATACTGTGAATAAATAATATAACTGGTTCCAATTTACATAATGGATTGAACTGATACCTGAAAATATATAGGAAATCTAATATTGATACAGAATCATTCATTCCAACCAGTTATATATCTAATGGTAATATTAGGGTTCTGGTTTACCATGAAGGCTGTGTGAGATTTGCTTGAAAAGTGATTATGGAAATCGAAAATAATGTGTTTGGAAAGAAGTCTCATGAAAAGGCCAGTCCAGAAATATACAGGAGTACATGTGTTCTGAAGCAGGAAGTGATTGAAAGTGAACCAAATGCCTGTAAATTTGTGAACTTGTGGATGAAATATATATCCTATGATGTGCATCAACTGAAGAAATAGTGATGTACCAGTGTCGAAAAAAAAGAAACGTCAAAATACACATCATGTATCATAGGAATCTACTTGCATTGATGTTAACTCGGTCAGTTACTGTAGAAATATTAGGATTTCTAAGGACCATTCACTAGGAAACAAATGTGTATTTCAGGTGGATGAATATTTCTGAGAATAATCTTTGGAAAAGATGATTATAAATCCACATACATGAGCATGAATGAATTTAGGGAGTGTATAATAAGACACATATATTTCATACTTTGAAAAATCTGGAGAGAGAGACTGTGTGTGTGTGTGTGTGTGTGTGTGTGTTTGTGTATATATATATATATATATATATATACATTCAAACAATACAAACACACAGAGACTTTAAAAAGTCGAAATATATATGCCAATCAAAATTCATCATGAAATATGTATCATCCACAGATCCAAAAATATTTAATTTACTGAACATGGATTTATGTATCATGTTGTTCAAGTAGAAAGCTCACCCATAGGTTGAATTTTCAGTTCAAACAGCATTTACGAGGAGTGATCTCTTGTCACAATTTGTATCTGCATGTCAGCCTCCTCACAAGAATGTACGTGGGATACCAGGTAGGATTCTATATTTGCATCTAAAAATACATGTGCTGAATAGGCTACAGAGAAAGGGAGACAGGAATTCACATACTTGTTAACTTTACAAACACATGGAGAACTACTTCTCTTAAATTGGACTAGATTTATAACACCTAGCCTTTATAATGCCAAAGGAAAGTCCAATTATACACCATGCCTCCTCTGAACTGCATGTATTGCTATTCTGTTTGTGTTATTTTCCTCCATCATATCAGGATTGGTAATCAGAGTCTAGGAGGGTATGGGTTAGTTTCAGGGATTCAGTATTTTGAATGGAAAATAGGAAAATGAATCCAATGTGTATGCAATTCTGTGCTACACAAAAATCTTCCCACTCTCATCCAGAACAATGCCTTGACGTTACCTTTGCCCCAAGTAAGACACGATTCGAAGAGAAGAGTTAGAAAATCTGTGAATACATATATACAATGGAAAATGCTCAGGAGTTCACAACCTTGGAGGTGGTAGAGGAGTTTCCATAAGGAAGGGACAGGATAAACACTCCCCAAACATGGAGCTCTGCTGGCCTAAAGACTTCTTGGGAAACTGCCTCTGAGTTTGGACCCTTGAAATATATGTTGTTGTCAGGAGCTTTATCTTCCTTTGTAGTGAGACCATCAAAGCTTGGTCTGCATCTATGTGGCCTGGAGGACATGGTTTCTGATTTTCCAATGAACATGAGGCAGCAGTGCTGAATTCTCTCTTTGTAGGTCAACTGTGGCCACTGGGGTCTAAGTGTTTCCCCGTGTGGACTGTGAGGCCATTTGGTCATCCTCCACTTTTCCTGGTGTTTCTTGCTGCTTCACTGGGAGTTTCCTATTTGCTTCATGAAATACAAGGAGTTCAACTGGGACACAGTGCTGGAGGGAGTTCTGTCACGTGTGCTGACTCAGGGTCCTAGGAGAATGCACCAACCAGGCTTCTATCCCACAGAGCTTGCCCCCTTGACCATAGCAACCTGATTCTGAACATTGCCCGGAAACCTCTCCATAGAACAAGATGCCTTTACATATAAGGGTCTGCTGGCTGCACCGTGTCAGTCACAAGCCATGTGGAAGCCAATGGCAGATCCACATGGCCCCACCACAGATGTTTTATCACACACCTGCACACCACTGCTCTAGGCCCACTAATCAGCAGGCTCCAACTTACTGGCATCTCTGTTCTACACCATTTTCATGAAACCCAGTCAATCAAGGCACTGTCTGGTACACTCATGATCAGCAACAGGACATCCAAAGGTTCTCCAGTGCCACGTGGTCATGGGAATTTCAAAAATTTCATGGTATTTATCAAGCCATTTCTCAAGGATGAACTTGGAGGCACTGTGGGTTTCTATTCATTCAGGAACCACTAAATGGTGAGGAAGCTCATTTCAATGAAAGCTCTGGAGAAACACTCAGAGGCAAGGCTTCCCAAGAGTGGCCAAAAGGTCACATCAAGCCAGGCCCATTGAGGTCTACAATGTGAGGTCCCTGTGTGTTTTGACTCTCAATTATGGCTGCCAGGTCTTTAAGAATAAAATCATGTGATATCCTGGCTGAGATTCCCAGTGCTCTGTGGAAAGCCACCCTGGGCCTAGATCTCAGTTTCCAAGGGCAACTCTCATGCGTGGCCTCCTAAAATCCCAACACAATTCATGGCAATACTTCTCTGAGTTCAGTACCAGAACTCAGTCTCTAAGGGGAATCACGCCAGAGTTCAAGCCCAGGTGGACAAAGTCATCCCTTCCAACCGCCACAGAAATGACCACAATTCCAACCAAAACACTGCCACATGGCCCTCATCTTCTTCCATATAGACACTCATCATAACCTCTGGCTGGAGGTTTCCATGAGGGGGCAGCCCAAGACAGTGTCTAGAATAAGCTCCCTTGCCCCTCATTTGCCTAATGTCAGGGTGGCCTGTGAACCAGGAGTGATCAAATACGCCTGCCATTAATACTGCTCTGCTTCTCCAAATTGAGGACTACTGACTTTCGGGTATAGATTCTTTCTGTGAATTGGAGACATGAGAAAACCCAAGAACCTATGGGATAGCATCTGCAGGGCTTTGAAGAACTCATTTGACCCAAAGGATCCCTATTCTCACTTGATGGAGGTCAGGAACTTTCCAGAGGAAAGTGAGAGGCTTCATCCACAATGACTGCTCTTTTTGCCATTTTGGATTTGGATGCACACATGGGATCTTTCTTTAATCCATCAGGTGCTGAGAATCTAAGCCACAGCCTCACACAGGGCCAAGAGGCTGATTCACACACATCCCTTTGCAAAGGAATTAAGCAAAAAGCCACAGGTGATGCCCCTTCATTTCCATTTGAAAACTGTTTACTTCAGGCTTCACAAAGGGGTAGCCTGAGGCAAAGACCTTCCTGACATTCAGGGCAACAGAACAATAGGTAAGCAAAAGGCCCAAAGCAGGTTTTCTCCACTGACACTTTACTGGTCACACTGATATCTGAGTTTTCTGAGATGCTTGCCATTCCCTTCAGTTATCCAGTACATGGTCATGTCACAGAGCTGGGAGGTGGTACATATGTTGGACACAAAACCATGAGCCAATTCTGGAGAGTGGCCAGAATTCAGGAAGAAAACAGGAACTTAGCAAGATAGTAGGTGTTGCCCATAGATAAGGCAAGCCCCAGTCCATTCATAAATTGGAAAGGATGAATGCTGGAAAGTTTTCTACTAGACAGGACGCATCCATTGATTCATTCTCTTTTCCAATGTCTACAACCAGGGATACAGTGGGATACACAGACATAGAAACACTCGCCTTGTCAAATGACTTACTAGAAACAGTCCACTCCAAACCAAACAAACTGCCTTTCCTACCTATTCTCAGAACATGAGACAAAACCATAAACTCACACCCACACCCACTAAGGCACCTCCTTCCCCCAAGTAGGTCTGTGACTATCTGGAGTGTCTTCTGACTGGTGGGCCATACAATGTTCCCCCAAATGGCCCATCCTCTCTCAGATCTGGCCTCCTTGGCCTACTCAATGAAGTTGTCAGGAGCCACCAGTGAGCCACTCACTACCTGCTTTCTCAGAAAAGTCCCCTCTTCAGAGCTTTCCTGGCATTTGGTCATCCTCACATCAGTAGGTACCAAGAAAGACTGACTCTCTCCTTGGTAAATGCAAACAAGTCAGCCCACTGGGACTGGGACTGAAACTGGCTCTGGGTGCCTGGCTTCCTGGTTGCCAAGTTCAAAGAGTTCCATCACAAAAGAAGTGAGGTGAGGTCACTTCCTTCAGGAACTGAATGAGGTCACTGCCTTGGCAACCAAATTGTCCTAACAGTTGCTTCCAAGGGTCCTATGAGATGGAGGCTGCCCCTGCTTCCTGTGACACTTTCACAAGTTAGAATGGTATATCCTCCATAGGCACCCAGGAACAGCTTTCCACACAGGCCTGGTTTGGTCCATCTTGTCTACATTAAGAAGAGAGAGGCTCATACAGACACAACCCTTCATCCTGACCAGGTTGTTTGCCATGGAAGATGACTTTTGCTCTCTCATGTCCTTCAGAGCTGCCTACTTCTTCTCCAGGGATCATTTCTGCATGGACCTTTGAGTTCTCAGCAGGTGGAAGATCCCCTACATTCCTCTATTGTAAGACCAACTCTGTCCCTGCTCTTCTGTAAAGTTGGATTGAGGGAACAGTGTATGGTTAGGGGTAAGAACATGTTTGATTTGGGTTAGGAATCATTCTACTGGATGAAGAATGGTATTGGGAACCTGCGATATATATAATAATGTATAGGTGAAGTATATGTATGACAACAGAAATCTAAGTAAGCTTTGAAGCCCAGAAGGGCATTGGGCCCTTGACTGGGATACTTAGCTTTGAATTACATTCTGCACAGATGTCTCAGATCAATTGATATACAATGGCATAAGACCTTGTACCTTGGATGATTGAATGTGGAAGAGAACATCCAGTCAAAAAGGGATAGTAGGTAGGATTAGGAAGATAGTCAGTAGGTTTAGGAAGAAGAGTGATTATAACATTTGGACCAAAAGTTCTTTAGCAGTAGGGTGTCAGTTAGAGAGTAGATGTAAATGTCAGCACATGTGAAGAGTCAGTCACAATAATGAATATGGGAAATTAGGTAGGAGAGCAGATATCAATAGAGACATTGGGAAATCAGTCAAAGTATAAAGTGAGTGATAGGATTAGATATTTTCAACAGGGTTGAGGTTGAATATGTACTCTTAGGACGAAGCAACTGTGTAGTCACCAATAGGATTGACATTTGAGAGCATTAGGCCCATGGACAAGGATGTGTTTAGTAATCCATGCTCACTTTCCATTTAGACTTTGGTACAATCATAAGTGTGAACTTTGCATTATGTGTCCAGAATATCACTGTGATCAAATGTATATGTAGATCAGGTGACATGAGTATTTCTTCCACCATTTCTGGGAGCAATATCTTGAAGACGTGTTGATTAGTATTTGGGGGCACCAATAGGTGTACCTTGTGTCTATGAATATAGAGATAATGCATGAATAGACCATACTGTGAATAAATAATATAACTGGTTCCAATTTACATAATGGATTGAACTGATACCTGAAAATATATAGGAAATCTAATATTGATACAGAATCATTCATTCCAACCAGTTATATATCTAATGGTAATATTAGGGTTCTGGTTTACCATGAAGGCTGTGTGAGATTTGCTTGAAAAGTGATTATGGAAATCGAAAATAATGTGTTTGGAAAGAAGTCTCATGAAAAGGCCAGTCCAGAAATATACAGGAGTACATGTGTTCTGAAGCAGGAAGTGATTGAAAGTGAACCAAATGCCTGTAAATTTGTGAACTTGTGGATGAAATATATATCCTATGATGTGCATCAACTGAAGAAATAGTGATGTACCAGTGTCGAAAAAAAAGAAACGTCAAAATACACATCATGTATCATAGGAATCTACTTGCATTGATGCTAAACTCGGTCAGTTACTGTAGAAATATTAGGATTTCTAAGGACCATTCACTAGGAAACAAATGTGTATTTCAGGTGGATGAATATTTCTGAGAATAATCTTTGGAAAAGATGATTATAAATCCACATACATGAGCATGAATGAATTTAGGGAGTGTATAATAAGACACATATATTTCATACTTTGAAAAATCTGGAGAGAGAGACTGTGTGTGTGTGTGTGTGTGTGTGTGTGTGTGTTTGTGTATATATATATATATATATATATATATATATATATACATACATTCAAACAATACAAACACACAGAGACTTTAAAAAGTCGAAATATATATGCCAATCAAAATTCATCATGAAATATGTATCATCCACAGATCCAAAAATATTTAATTTACTGAACATGGATTTATGTATCATGTTGTTCAAGTAGAAAGCTCACCCATAGGTTGAATTTTCAGTTCAAACAGCATTTACGAGGAGTGATCTCTTGTCACAATTTGTATCTGCATGTCAGCCTCCTCACAAGAATGTACGTGGGATACCAGGTAGGATTCTATATGTGCATCTAAAAATACATGTGCTGAATAGGCTACAGAGAAAGGGAGACAGGAATTCACATACTTGTTAACTTTACAAACACATGGAGAACTACTTCTCTTAAATTGGACTAGATTTATAACACCTAGCCTTTATAATGCCAAAGGAAAGTCCAATTATACACCATGCCTCCTCTGAACTGCATGTATTGCTATTCTGTTTGTGTTATTTTCCTCCATCATATCAGGATTGGTAATCAGAGTCTAGGAGGGTATGGGTTAGTGTCAGGGATTTAGTATTTTGAATGGAAAATAGGAAAATGAATCCAATGTGTATGCAATTCTGTGCTACACAAAAATCTTCCCACTCTCATCCAGAACAATGCCTTGACGTTACCTTTGCCCCAAGTAAGACACGATTCGAAGAGAAGAGTTAGAAAATCTGTGAATACATATATACAATGGAAAATGCTCAGGAGTTCACAACCTTGGAGGTGGTAGAGGAGTTTCCATAAGGAAGGGACAGGATAAACACTCCCCAAACATGGAGCTCTGCTGCTCTAAAGACTTCTTGGGAAACTGCCTCTGAGGTTGGACCCTTGAAATATATGTTGTTGTCAGGAGCTTTATCTTCCTTTGTAGTGAGACCATCAAAGCTTGGTCTGCATCTATGTGGCCTGGAGGACATGGTTTCTGATTTTCCAATGAACATGAGGCAGCAGTGCTGAATTCTCTCTTTGTAGGTCAACTGTGGCCACTGGGGTCTAAGTGTTTCCCCGTGTGGACTGTGAGGCCATTTGGTCATCCTCCACTTTTCCTGGTGTTTCTTGCTGCTTCACTGGGAGTTTCCTATTTGCTTCATGAAATACAAGGAGTTCAACTGGGACACAGTGCTGGAGGGAGTTCTGTCACGTGTGCTGACTCAGGGTCCTAGGAGAATGCACCAACCAGGCTTCTATCCCACAGAGCTTGCCCCCTTGACCATAGCAACCTGATTCTGAACATTGCCCGGAAACCTCTCCATAGAACAAGATGCCTTTACATATAAGGGTCTGCTGGCTGCACCGTGTCAGTCACAAGCCATGTGGAAGCCAATGGCAGATCCACATGGCCCCACCACAGATGTTTTATCACACACCTGCACACCACTGCTCTAGGCCCACTAATCAGCAGGCTCCAACTTACTGGCATCTCTGTTCTACACCATTTTCATGAAACCCAGTCAATCAAGGCACTGTCTGGTACACTCATGATCAGCAACAGGACATCCAAAGGTTCTCCAGTGCCACGTGGTCATGGGAATTTCAAAAATTTCATGGTATTTATCAAGCCATTTCTCAAGGATGAACTTGGAGGCACTGTGGGTTTCTATTCATTCAGGAACCACTAAATGGTGAGGAAGCTCATTTCAATGAAAGCTCTGGAGAAACACTCAGAGGCAAGGCTTCCCAAGAGTGGCCAAAAGGTCACATCAAGCCAGGCCCATTGAGGTCTACAATGTGAGGTCCCTGTGTGTTTTGACTCTCAATTATGGCTGCCAGGTCTTTAAGAATAAAAACATGTGATATCCTGGCTGAGATTCCCAGTGCTCTGTGGAAAGCCACCCTGGGCCTAGATCTCAGTTTCCAAGGGCAACTCTCATGCGTGGCCTCCTAAAATCCCAACACAATTCATGGCAATACTTCTCTGAGTTCAGTACCAGAACTCAGTCTCTAAGGGGAATCACGCCAGAGTTCAAGCCCAGGTGGACAAAGTCATCCCTTCCAACCGCCACAGAAATGACCACAATTCCAACCAAAACACTGCCACATGGCCCTCATCTTCTTCCATATAGACACTCATCATAACCTCTGGCTGGAGGTTTCCATGAGGGGGCAGCCCAAGACAGTGTCTAGAATAAGCTCCCTTGCCCCTCATTTGCCTAAAGTCAGGGTGGCCTGTGAACCAGGAGTGATCAAATACGCCTGCCATTAATACTGCTCTGCTTCTCCAAATTGAGGACTACTGACTTTCGGGTATAGATTCTTTCTGTGAATTGGAGACATGAGAAAACCCAAGAACCTATGGGATAGCCTCTGCAGGGCTTTGAAGAACTCATTTGACCCAAAGGATCCCTATTCTCACTTGATGGAGGTCAGGAACTTTCCAGAGGAAAGTGAGAGGCTTCATCCACAATGACTGCTCTTTTTGCCATTTTGGCTTTGGATGCACACATGGGATCTTTCTTTAATCCATCAGGTGCTGAGAATCTAAGCCACAGCCTCACACAGGGCCAAGAGGCTGATTCACACACATCCCTTTGCAAAGGAATTAAGCAAAAAGCCACAGGTGATGCCCCTTCATTTCCATTTGAAAACTGTTCACTTCAGGCTTCACAAAGGGGTAGCCTGAGGCAAAGACCTTCCTGACATTCAGGGCAACAGAACAATAGGTAAGCAAAAGGCCCAAAGCAGGGTTTCTCCACTGACACTTTACTGGTCACACTGATATCTGAGTTTTCTGAGATGCTTGCCATTCCCTTCAGTTATCCAGTACATGGTCATGTCACAGAGCTGGGAGGTGGTACATATCTTGGACACAAAACCATGAGCCAATTCTGGAGAGTGGCCAGAATTCAGGAAGAAAACAGGAACTTAGCAAGATAGTAGGTGTTGCCCATAGATAAGGCAAGCCCCAGTCCATTCATAAATTGGAAAGGATGAATGCTGGAAAGTTTTCTACTAGACAGGACGCATCCATTGATTCATTCTCTTTTCCAATGTCTACAACCAGGGATACAGTGGGATACACAGACATAGAAACACTCGCCTTGTCAAATGACTTACTAGAAACAGTCCACTCCAAACCAAACAAACTGCCTTTCCTACCTATTCTCAGAACATGAGACAAAACCATAAACTCACACCCACACCCACTAAGGCACCTCCTTCCCCCAAGTAGGTCTGTGACTATCTGGAGTGTCTTCTGACTGGTGGGCCATACAATGTTCCCCCAAAATGGCCCATCCTCTCTCAGATCTGGCCTCCTTGGCCTACTCAATGAAGTTGTCAGGAGCCACCAGTGAGCCACTCACTACCTGCTTTCTCAGAAAAGTCCCCTCTTCAGAGCTTTCCTGGCATTTGGTCATCCTCACATCAGTAGGTACCAAGAAAGACTGACTCTCTCCTTGGTAAATGCAAACAAGTCAGCCCACTGGGACTGGGACTGAAACTGGCTCTGGGTGCCTGGCTTCCTGGTTGCCAAGTTCAAAGAGTTCCATCACAAAAGAAGTGAGGTGAGGTCACTTCCTTCAGGAACTGAATGAGGTCACTGCCTTGGCAACCAAATTGTCCTAACAGTTGCTTCCAAGGGTCCTATGAGATGGAGGCTGCCCCTGCTTCCTGTGACACTTTCACAAGTTAGAATGGTATATCCTCCATAGGCACCCAGGAACAGCTTTCCACACAGGCCTGGTTTGGTCCATCTTGTCTACATTAAGAAGAGAGAGGCTCATACAGACACAACCCTTCATCCTGACCAGGTTGTTTGCCATGGAAGATGACTTTTGCTCTCTCATGTCCTTCAGAGCTGCCTACTTCTTCTCCAGGGATCATTTCTGCATGGACCTTTGAGTTCTCAGCAGGTGGAAGATCCCCTACATTCCTCTATTGTAAGACCAACTCTGTCCCTGCTCTTCTGTAAAGTTGGATTGAGGGAACAGTGTATGGTTAGGGGTAAGAACATGTTTGATTTGGGTTAGGAATCATTCTACTGGATGAAGAATGGTATTGGGAACCTGCGATATATATAATAATGTATAGGTGAAGTATATGTATGACAACAGAAATCTAAGTAAGCTTTGAAGCCCAGAAGGGCATTGGGCCCTTGACTGGGATACTTAGCTTTGAATTACATTCTGCACAGATGTCTCAGATAAATTGATATACAATGGCATAAGACCTTGTACCTTGGATGATTGAATGTGGAAGAGAACATCCAGTCAAAAAGGGATAGTAGGTAGGATTAGGAAGATAGTCAGTAGGTTTAGGAAGAAGAGTGAGTATAACATTTGGACCAAAAGTTCTTTAGCAGTAGGGTGTCAGTTAGAGAGTAGATGTAAATGTCAGCACATGTGAAGAGTCAGTCACAATAATGAATATGGGAAATTAGGTAGGAGAGCAGATATCAATAGAGACATTGGGAAATCAGTCAAAGTATAAAGTGAGTGATAGGATTAGATATTTTCAACAGGGTTGAGGTTGAATATGTACTCTTAGGACGAAGCAACTGTGTAGTCACCAATAGGATTGACATTTGAGAGCATTAGGCCCCTGGACAAGGATGTGTTTAGTAATCCATGCTCACTTTCCATTTAGACTTTGGTACAATCATAAGTGTGAACTTTGCATTATGTGTCCAGAATATCACTGTGATCAAATGTATATGTAGATCAGGTGACATGAGTATTTCTTCCACCATTTCTGGGAGCAATATCGTGAAGACGTGTTGATTAGTATTTGGGGGCACCAATAGGTGTACCTTGTGTCTATGAATATAGAGATAATGCATGAATAGACCATACTGTGAATAAATAGTATAACTGGTTCCAATTTACATAATGGATTGAACTGATACCTGAAAATATATAGGAAATCTAATATTGATACACAATCATTCATTCCAACCAGTTATATATCTAATGGTAATATTAGGGTTCTGGTTTACCATGAAGGCTGTGTGAGATTTGCTTGAAAAGTGATTATGGAAATCGAAAATAATGTGTTTGGAAAGAAGTCTCATGAAAAGGCCAGTCCAGAAATATACAGGAGTACATGTGTTCTGAAGCAGGAAGTGATTGAAAGTGAACCAAATGCCTGTAAATTGGTGAACTTGTGGATGAAATATATATCCTATGATGTGCATCAACTGAAGAAATAGTGATGTACCAGTGTCGAAAAAAAAGAAACGTCAAAATACACATCATGCATCATAGGAATCTACTTGCATTGATGCTAAACTCGGTCAGTTACTGTAGAAATATTAGGATTTCTAAGGACCATTCACTAGGAAACAAATGTGTGTTTCAGGTGGATGAATATTTCTGAGATAATCTTTGGAATAGATGATTATAAATCCACATACATGAACATGAATGAATTTAGGGAGTGTATAATAAGACACATATATTTCATACTTTGAAAAATCTGGAGAGAGAGACTGTGTGTGTGTGTGTGTGTGTGTGTGTGTTTGTGTATATATATACATACATTCAAACAATACAAACACACAGAGACTTTAAAAAGTCGAAATATATATGCCAATCAAAATTCATCATGAAATATGTATCATCCACAGATCCAAAAATATTTAATTTACTGAACATGGATTTATGTATCATGTTGTTCAAGTAGAAAGCTCACCCATAGGTTGAATTTTCAGTTCCAACAGCATTTACGAGGAGGGATCTCTTGTCACAATTCGTATCTGCCATGTCAGCCTCCTCACAAGAATGTACGTGGGATACCAGGTAGGATTCTATATGTGTATCTAAAAATACATGTGCTGAATAGGCTACAGAGAAAGGGAGACAGGAATTCACATACTTGTTAACTTTACAAACACATGGAGAACTACTTCTCTTAAATTGGACTAGATTTATAACACCTAGCCTTTATAATGCCAAAGGAAAGTCCAATTATACACCATGCCTCCTCTGAACTGCATGTATTGCTATTCTGTTTGTGTTATTTTCCTCCATCATATCAGGATTGGTAATCAGAGTCTAGGAGGGTATGGGTTAGTGTCAGGGATTCAGTATTTTGAATGGAAAATAGGAAAATGAATCCAATGTGTATGCAATTCTGTGCTACACAAAAATCTTCCCACTCTCATCAATAACAATGCCTTGACATTACCTTTGCCCCAAGTAAGACACGATTCGAAGAGAAGAGTTAGAAAATCTGTGAATACATATATACAATGGAAAATGCTCAGGAGTTCACAACCTTGGAGGTGGTAGAGGAGTTTCCATAAGTAAGGGACAGGATAAACACTCCCCAAACATGGAGCTCTGCTGGCCTAAAGACTTCTTGGGAAACTGCCTCTGAGGTTGGAACCTTGAAATATATGTTGTTGTCAGGAGCTTTATCTTCCTTTGTAGTGAGACCATCAAAGCTTGGTCTGCATCTATGTGGCCTGGAGGACATGGTTTCTGATTTTCCAATGAACATGAGGCAGCAGTGCTGAATTCTCTCTTTGTAGGTCAACTGTGGCCACTGGGGTCTAAGTGTTTCCCCGTGTGGACTGTGAGGCCATTTGGTCATCCTCCACTTTTCCTGGTGTTTCTTGCTGCTTCACTGGGAGTTTCCTATTTGCTTCATGAAAAACAAGGAGTTCAACTGGGACACAGTGCTGGAGGGAGTTCTGTCACGTGTGCTGACTCAGGGTCCTAGGAGAATGCACCAACCAGGCTTCTATCCCACAGAGCTTGCCCCCTTGACCATAGCAACCTGATTCTGAACATTGCCCGGAAACCTCTCCATAGAACAAGATGCCTTTACATATAAGGGTCTGCTGGCTGCACCGTGTCAGTCACAAGCCATGTGGAAGCCAATGGCAGATCCACATGGCCCCACCACAGATGTTTTATCACACACCTGCACACCACTGCTCTAGGCCCACTAATCAGCAGGCTCCAACTTACTGGCATCTCTGTTCTACACCATTTTCATGAAACCCAGTCAATCAAGGCACTGTCTGGTACACTCATGATCAGCAACAGGACATCCAAAGGTTCTCCAGTGCCACGTGGTCATGGGAATTTCAAAAATTTCATGGTATTTATCAAGCCATTTCTCAAGGATGAACTTGGAGGCACTGTGGGTTTCTATTCATTCAGGAACCACTAAATGGTGAGGAAGCTCATTTCAATGAAAGCTCTGGAGAAACACTCAGAGGCAAGGCTTCCCAAGAGTGGCCAAAAGGTCACATCAAGCCAGGCCCATTGAGGTCTACAATGTGAGGTCCCTGTGTGTTTTGACTCTCAATTATGGCTGCCAGGTCTTTAAGAATAAAATCATGTGATATCCTGGCTGAGATTCCCAGTGCTCTGTGGAAAGCCACCCTGGGCCTAGATCTCAGTTTCCAAGGGCAACTCTCATGCGTGGCCTCCTAAAATCCCAACACAATTCATGGCAATACTTCTCTGAGTTCAGTACCAGAACTCAGTCTCTAAGGGGAATCACGCCAGAGTTCAAGCCCAGGTGGACAAAGTCATCCCTTCCAACCGCCACAGAAATGACCACAATTCCAACCAAAACACTGCCACATGGCCCTCATCTTCTTCCATATAGACACTCATTATAACCTCTGGCTGGAGGTTTCCATGAGGGGGCAGCCCAAGACAGTGTCTAGAATAAGCTCCCTTGCCCCTCATTTGCCTAATGTCAGGGTGGCCTGTGAACCAGGAGTGATCAAATACGCCTGCCATTAATACTGCTCTGCTTCTCCAAATTGAGGACTACTGACTTTCGGGTATAGATTCTTTCTGTGAATTGTAGACATGAGAAAACCCAAGAACCTATGGGATAGCCTCTGCAGGGCTTTGAAGAACTCATTTGACCCAAAGGATCCCTATTCTCACTTGATGGAGGTCAGGAACTTTCCAGAGGAAAGTGAGAGGCTTCATCCACAATGACTGCTCTTTTTGCCATTTTGGCTTTGGATGCACACATGGGATCTTTCTTTAATCCATCAGGTGCTGAGAATCTAAGCCACAGCCTCACACAGGGCCAAGAGGCTGATTCACACACATCCCTTTGCAAAGGAATTAAGCAAAAAGCCACAGGTGATGCCCCTTAATTTCCATTTGAAAACTGTTGACTTCAGGCTTCACAAAGGGGTAGCCTGAGGCAAAGACCTTCCTGACACTCAGGGCAACAGAACAATAGGTAAGCAAAAGGCCCAAAGCAGGGTTTCTCCACTGACACTTTACTGGTCACACTGATATCTGAGTTTTCTGAGATGCTTGCCATTCCCTTCAGTTATCCAGTACACGGCCATGTCACAGAGCTGGGAGGTGGTACATATCTTGGACACAAAACCATGAGCCAATTCTGGAGAGTGGCCAGAATTCAGGAAGAAAACAGGAACTTAGCAAGATAGTAGGTGTTGCCCATAGATAAGGCAAGCCCCAGTCCATTCATAAATTGGAAAGGATGAATGCTGGAAAGTTTTCTACTAGACAGGACGCATCCATTGATTCATTCTCTTTTCCAATGTCTACAACCAGGGATACAGTGGGATACACAGACTTAGAAACACTCGCCTTGTCAAATGACTTACTAGAAACAGTCCACTCCAAACCAAACAAACTGCCTTTCCTACCTATTCTCAGAACATGAGACAAAACCATAAACTCACACCCACACCCACTAAGGCACCTCCTTCCCCCAAGTAGGTCTGTGACTATCTTGAGTGTCTTCTGACTGGTGGGCCATACAATGTTCCCCCAAAATGGCCCGTCCTCTCTCAGATCTGGCCTTCTTGGCCTACTCAATGAAGTTGTCAGGAGCCACCAGTGAGCCACTCACTACCTGCTTTCTCAGAAAAGTCCCCTCTTCAGAGCTTTCCTGGCATTTGGTCATCCTCACATCAGTAGGTACCAAGAAAGACTGACTCTCTCCTTGGTAAATGCAAACAAGTCAGCCCACTGGGACTGGGACTGAAACTGGCTCTGGGTGCCTGGCTTCCTGGTTGCCAAGTTCAAAGAGTTCCATCACAAAAGAAGTGAGGTGAGGTCACTTCCTTCAGGAACTGAATGAGGTCACTGCCTTGGCAACCAAATTGTCCTAACAGTTGCTTCCAAGGGTCCTATGAGATGGAGGCTGCCCCTGCTTCCTGTGACACTTTCACAAGTTAGAATGGTATATCCTCCATAGGCACCCAGGAACAGCTTTCCACACAGGCCTGGTTTGGTCCATCTTGTCTACATTAAGAAGAGAGAGGCTCATACAGACACAACCCTTCATCCTGACCAGGTTGTTTGCCATGGAAGATGACTTTTGCTCTCTCATGTCCTTCAGAGCTGCCTACTTCTTCTCCAGGGATCATTTCTGCATGGACCTTTGAGTTCTCAGCAGGTGGAAGATCCCCTACATTCCTCTCTTGTAAGACCAACTCTGTCCCTGCTCTTCTGTAAAGTTGGATTGAGGGAACAGTGTATGGTTAGGGGTAAGAACATGTTTGATTTGGGTTAGGAATCATTCTACTGGATGAAGAATGGTATTGGGAACCTGCGATATATATAATAATGTATAGGTGAAGTATATGTATGACAACAGAAATCTAAGTAAGCTTTGAAGCCCAGAAGGGCATTGGGCCCTTGACTGGGATACTTAGCTTTGAATTACATTCTGCACAGATGTCTCAGATAAATTGATATACAATGGCATAAGACCTTGTACCTTGGATGATTGAATGTGGAAGAGAACATCCAGTCAAAAAGGGATAGTAGGTAGGATTAGGAAGATAGTCAGTAGGTTTAGGAAGAAGAGTGAGTATAACATTTGGACCAAAAGTTCTTTAGCAGTAGGGTGTCAGTTAGAGAGTAGATGTAAATGTCAGCACATGTGAAGAGTCAGTCACAATAATGAATATGGGAAATTAGGTAGGAGAGCAGATATCAATAGAGACATTGGGAAATCAGTCAAAGTATAAAGTGAGTGATAGGATTAGATATTTTCAACAGGGTTGAGGTTGAATATGTACTCTTAGGACGAAGCAACTGTGTAGTCACCAATAGGATTGACATTTGAGAGCATTAGGCCCCTGGACAAGGATGTGTTTAGTAATCCATGCTCACTTTCCATTTAGACTTTGGTACAATCATAAGTGTGAACTTTGCATTATGTGTCCAGAATATCACTGTGATCAAATGTATATGTAGATCAGGTGACATGAGTATTTCTTCCACCATTTCTGGGAGCAATATCTTGAAGACGTGTTGATAAGTTTTTGGGGGCACCAATAGGTGTACCTTGTGTCTATGAATATAGAGATAATGCATGAATAGACCATACTGTGAATAAATAGTATAACTGGTTCCAATTTACATAATGGATTGAACTGATACCTGAAAATATATAGGAAATCTAATATTGATACACAATCATTCATTCCAACCAGTTATATATCTAATGGTAATATTAGGGTTCTGGTTTACCATGAAGGCTGTGTGAGATTTGCTTGAAAAGTGATTATGGAAATCGAAAATAATGTGTTTGGAAAGAAGTCTCATGAAAAGGCCAGTCCAGAAATATACAGGAGTACATGTGTTCTGAAGCAGGAAGTGATTGAAAGTGAACCAAATGCCTGTAAATTTGTGAACTTGTGGATGAAATATATATCCTATGATGTGCATCAACTGAAGAAATAGTGATGTACCAGTGTCGAAAAAAAAGAAACGTCAAAATACACATCATGTATCATAGGAATCTACTTGCATTGATGCTAAACTCGGTCAGTTACTGTAGAAATATTAGGATTTCTAAGGACCATTCACTAGGAAACAAATGAGTATTTCAGGTGGATGAATATTTCTGAGAATAATCTTTGGAATAGATGATTATAAATCCACATACATGAACATGAATGAATTTAGGGAGTGTATAATAAGACACATATATTTCATACTTTGAAAAATCTGGAGAGAGAGACTGTGTGTGTGTGTGTGTGTGTGTGTGTGTGTGTGTGTTTGTGTATATATATATATATATATATATATATATATATACATACATTCAAACAATACAAACACACAGAGACTTTAAAAAGTCGAAATATATATGCCAATCAAAATTCATCATGAAATATGTATCATCCACAGATCCAAAAATATCTAATTTACTGAACATGGATTTATGTATCATGTTGTTCAAGTAGAAAGCTCACCCATAGGTTGAATTTTCAGTTCCAACAGCATTTACGAGGAGTGATCTCTTGTCACAATTCGTATCTGCCATGTCAGCCTCCTCACAAGAATGTACGTGGGATACCAGGTAGGATTCTATATGTGCATGTAAAAATACATGTGCTAAATAGGCTACAGAGAAAGGGAGACAGGAATTCACATACTTTTTAACTTTACAAACACATGGAGAACTACTTCTCTTAAATTGGACTAGATTTATAACACCTAGCCTTTATAATGCCAAAGGAAAGTCCAATTATACACCATGCCTCCTCTGAACTGCATGTATTGCTATTCTGTTTGTGTTATTTTCCTCCATCATATCAGGATTGGTAATCAGAGTCTAGGAGGGTATGGGTTAGTGTCAGGGATTCAGTATTTTGAATGGAAAATAGGAAAGTGAATCCAATGTGTATGCAATTCTGTGCTACACAAAAATCTTCCCACTCTCATCAAGAACAATGCCTTGACATTACCTTTGCCCCAAGTAAGACACGATTCGAAGAGAAGAGTTAGAAAATCTGTGAATACATATATACAATGGAAAATGCTCAGGAGTTCACAACCTTGGAGGTGGTAGAGGAGTTTCCATAAGTAAGGGACAGGATAAACACTCCCCAAACATGGAGCTCTGCTGGCCTAACGACTTCTTGGGAAACTGCCTCTGAGGTTGGACCCTTGAAATAAATGTTGTTGTCAGGAGCTTTATCTTCCTTTGTAGTGAGACCATCAAAGCTTGGTCTGCATCTATGTGGCCTGGAGGACATGGTTTCTGATTTTCCAATGAACATGAGGCAGCAGTGCTGAATTCTCTCTTTGTAGGTCAACTGTGGCCACTGGGGTCTAAGTGTTTCCCCGTGTGGACTGTGAGGCCATTTGGTCATC
This sequence comes from Urocitellus parryii, assembly GCF_045843805.1. NCBI lineage: Eukaryota > Metazoa > Chordata > Mammalia > Rodentia > Sciuridae > Urocitellus > Urocitellus parryii. The sequence continues at coordinate 104,756,910 of NC_135535.1, forward strand.
CTCCACTTTTCCTGGTGTTTCTTGCTGCTTCACTGGGAGTTTCCTATTTGCTTCATGAAATACAAGGAGTTCAACTGGGACACAGTGCTGGAGGGAGTTCTGTCACGTGTGCTGACTCAGGGTCCTAGGAGAATGCACCAACCAGGCTTCTATCCCACAGAGCTTGCCCCCTTGACCATAGCAACCTGATTCTGAACATTGCCCGGAAACCTCTCCATAGAACAAGATGCCTTTACATATAAGGGTCTGCTGGCTGCACCGTGTCAGTCACAAGCCATGTGGAAGCCAATGGCAGATCCACATGGCCCCACCACAGATGTTTTATCACACACCTGCACACCACTGCTCTAGGCCCACTAATCAGCAGGCTCCAACTTACTGGCATCTCTGTTCTACACCATTTTCATGAAACCCAGTCAATCAAGGCACTGTCTGGTACACTCATGATCAGCAACAGGACATCCAAAGGTTCTCCAGTGCCACGTGGTCATGGGAATTTCAAAAATTTCATGGTATTTATCAAGCCATTTCTCAAGGATGAACTTGGAGGCACTGTGGGTTTCTATTCATTCAGGAACCACTAAATGGTGAGGAAGCTCATTTCAATGAAAGCTCTGGAGAAACACTCAGAGGCAAGGCTTCCCAAGAGTGGCCAAAAGGTCACATCAAGCCAGGCCCATTGAGGTCTACAATGTGAGGTCCCTGTGTGTTTTGACTCTCAATTATGGCTGCCAGGTCTTTAAGAATAAAATCATGTGATATCCTGGCTGAGATTCCCAGTGCTCTGTGGAAAGCCACCCTGGGCCTAGATCTCAGTTTCCAAGGGCAACTCTCATGCGTGGCCTCCTAAAATCCCAACACAATTCATGGCAATACTTCTCTGAGTTCAGTACCAGAACTCAGTCTCTAAGGGGAATCACGCCAGAGTTCAAGCCCAGGTGGACAAAGTCATCCCTTCCAACCGCCACAGAAATGACCACAATTCCAACCAAAACACTGCCACATGGCCCTCATCTTCTTCCATATAGACACTCATCATAACCTCTGGCTGGAGGTTTCCATGAGGGGGCAGCCCAAGACAGTGTCTAGAATAAGCTCCCTTGCCCCTCATTTGCCTAATGTCAGGGTGGCCTGTGAACCAGGAGTGATCAAATACGCCTGCCATTAATACTGCTCTGCTTCTCCAAATTGAGGACTACTGACTTTCGGGTATAGATTCTTTCTGTGAATTGGAGACATGAGAAAACCCAAGAACCTATGGGATAGCCTCTGCAGGGCTTTGAAGAACTCATTTGACCCAAAGGATCCCTATTCTCACTTGATGGAGGTCAGGAACTTTCCAGAGGAAAGTGAGAGGCTTCATCCACAATGACTGCTCTTTTTGCCATTTTGGCTTTGGATGCACACATGGGATCTTTCTTTAATCGATCAGGTGCTGAGAATCTAAGCCACAGCCTCACACAGGGCCAAGAGGCTGATTCACACACATCCCTTTGCAAAGGAATTAAGCAAAAAGCCACAGGTGATGCCCCTTCATTTCCATTTGAAAACTGTTTACTTCAGGCTTCACAAAGGGGTAGCCTGAGGCAAAGACCTTCCTGACATTCAGGGCAACAGAACAATAGGTAAGCAAAAGGCCCAAAGCAGGGTTTCTCCACTGACACTTTACTGGTCACACTGATATCTGAGTTTTCTGAGATGCTTGCCATTCCCTTCAGTTATCCAGTACATGGCCATGTCACAGAGCTGGGAGGTGGTACATATCTTGGACACAAAACCATGAGCCAATTCTGGAGAGTGGCCAGAATTCAGGAAGAAAACAGGAACTTAGCAAGATAGTAGGTGTTGCCCATAGATAAGGCAAGCCCCAGTCCATTCATAAATTGGAAAGGATGAATGCTGGAAAGTTTTCTACTAGACAGGACGCATCCATTGATTCATTCTCTTTTCCAATGTCTACAACCAGGGATACAGTGGGATACACAGACATAGAAACACTCGCCTTGTCAAATGACTTACTAGAAACAGTCCACTCCAAACCAAACAAACTGCCTTTCCTACCTATTCTCAGAACATGAGACCAAAACCATAAACTCACACCCACACCCACTAAGGCACCTCCTTCCCCCAAGTAGGTCTGTGACTATCTGGAGTGTCTTCTGACTGGTGGGCCATACAATGTTCCCCCAAAATGGCCCGTCCTCTCTCAGATCTGGCCTCCTTGGCCTACTCAATGAAGTTGTCAGGAGCCACCAGTGAGCCACTCACTACCTGCTTTCTCAGAAAAGTCCCCTCTTCAGAGCTTTCCTGGCATTTGGTCATCCTCACATCAGTAGGTACCAAGAAAGACTGACTCTCTCCTTGGTAAATGCAAACAAGTCAGCCCACTGGGACTGGGACTGAAACTGGCTCTGGGTGCCTGGCTTCCTGGTTGCCAAGTTCAAAGAGTTCCATCACAAAAGAAGTGAGGTGAGGTCACTTCCTTCAGGAACTGAATGAGGTCACTGCCTTGGCAACCAAATTGTCCTAACAGTTGCTTCCAAGGGTCCTTTGAGATGGAGGCTGCCCCTGCTTCCTGTGACACTTTCACAAGTTAGAATGGTATATCCTCCATAGGCACCCAGGAACAGCTTTCCACACAGGCCTGGTTTGGTCCATCTTGTCTACATTAAGAAGAGAGAGGCTCATACAGACACAACCCTTCATCCTGACCAGGTTGTTTGCCATGGAAGATGACTTTTGCTCTCTCATGTCCTTCAGAGCTGCCTACTTCTTCTCCAGGGATCATTTCTGCATGGACCTTTGAGTTCTCAGCAGGTGGAAGATCCCCTACATTCCTCTATTGTAAGACCAACTCTGTCCCTGCTCTTCTGTAAAGTTGGATTGAGGGAACAGTGTATGGTTAGGGGTAAGAACATGTTTGAGTTGGGTTAGGAATCATTCTACTGGATGAAGAATGGTATTGGGAACCTGCGATATATATAATAATGTATAGGTGAAGTATATGTATGACAACAGAAATCTAAGTAAGCTTTGAAGCCCAGAAGGGCATTGGGCCCTTGACTGGGATACTTAGCTTTGAATTACATTCTGCACAGATGTCTCAGATCAATTGATATACAATGGCATAAGACCTTGTACCTTGGATGATTGAATGTGGAAGAGAACATCCAGTCAAAAAGGGATAGTAGGTAGGATTAGGAAGATAGTCAGTAGGTTTAGGAAGAAGAGTGAGTATAACATTTGGACCAAAAGTTCTTTAGCAGTAGGGTGTCAGTTAGAGAGTAGATGTAAATGTCAGCACATGTGAAGAGTCAGTCACAATAATGAATATGGGAAATTAGGTAGGAGAGCAGATATCAATAGAGACATTGGGAAATCAGTCAAAGTATAAAGTGAGTGATAGGATTAGATATTTTCAACAGGGTTGAGGTTGAATATGTACTCTTAGGACGAAGCAACTGTGTAGTCACCAATAGGATTGACATTTGAGAGCATTAGGCCCCTGGACAAGGATGTGTTTAGTAATCCATGCTCACTTTCCATTTAGACTTTGGTACAATCATAAGTGTGAACTTTGCATTATGTGTCCAGAATATCACTGTGATCAAATGTATATGTAGATCAGGTGACATGAGTATTTCTTCCACCATTTCTGGGAGCAATATCTTGAAGACGTGTTGATTAGTATTTGGGGGCACCAATAGGTGTACCTTGTGTCTATGAATATAGAGATAATGCATGAATAGACCATACTGTGAATAAATAGTATAACTGGTTCCAATTTACATAATGGATTGAACTGATACCTGAAAATATATAGGAAATCTAATATTGATACACAATCATTCATTCCAACCAGTTATATATCTAATGGTAATATTAAGGTTCTGGTTTACCATGAAGGCTGTGTGAGATTTGCTTGAAAAGTGATTATGGAAATCGAAAATAATGTGTTTGGAAAGAAGTCTCTTGAAAAGGCCAGTCCAGAAATATACAAGAGTACATGTGTTCTGAAGCAGGAAGTGATTGAAAGTGAACCAAATGCCTGTAAATTTGTGAACTTGTGGATGAAATATATATCCTATGATGTGCATCAACTGAAGAAATAGTGATGGACCAGTGTCGAAAAAGAAAAAAGAAACGTCAAAATACACATCATGTATCATAGGAATCTACTTGCATTGATGCTAAACTCGGTCAGTTTCTGTAGAAATATTAGGATTTCTAAGGACCATTCACTAGGAAACAAATGTGTATTTCAGGTGGATGAATATTTCTGAGAATAATCTTTGGAAAAGATGATTATAAATCCACATACATGAACATGAATGAATTTAGGGAGTGTATAATAAGACACATATACTTCATACTTTGAAAAGTCTGGAGAGAGAGACTGTGTGTGTGTGTGTGTGTGTGTGTGTTTGTGTGTATATATATACATATATATATATATATATATATATATACATTCAAACAATACAAACACACAGAGACTTTAAAAAGTCGAAATATATATGCCAATCAAAATTCATCATGAAATATGTATCATCCACAGATCCAAAAATATTTAATTTACTGAACATGGATTTATGTATCATGTTGTTCAAGTAGAAAGCTCACCCATAGGTTGAATTTTCAGTTCCAACAGCATTTACGAGGAGGGATCTCTTCTCACAATTTGTATCTGCCATGTCAGCCTCCTCACAAGAATGTACGTGGGATACCAGGTAGGATTCTATATGTGCATGTAAAAATACATGTGCTGAATAGGCTACAGAGAAAGGGAGACAGGAATTCACATACTTGTTAACTTTACAAACACATGGAGAACTACTTCTCTTAAATTGGACTAGATTTATAACACCTAGCCTTTATAATGCCAAAGGAAAGTCCAATTATACACCATGCCTCCTCTGAACTGCATGTATTGCTATTCTGTTTGTGTTATTTTCCTCCATCATATCAGGATTGGTAATCAGAGTCTAGGAGGGTATGGGTTAGTGTCAGGGATTCAGTATTTTGAATGGAAAATAGGAAAATGAATCCAATGTGTATGCAATTCTGTGCTACACAAAAATCTTCCCACTCTCATCAAGAACAATGCCTTGACATTACCTTTGCCCCAAGTAAGACACGATTCGAAGAGAAGAGTTAGAAAATCTGTGAATACATATATACAATGGAAAATGCTCAGGAGTTCACAACCTTGGAGGTGGTAGAGGAGTTTCCATAAGTAAGGGACAGGATAAACACTCCCCAAACATGGAGCTCTGCTGGCCTAAAGACTTCTTGGGAAACTGCCTCTGAGGTTGGACCCTTGAAATATATGTTGTTGTCAGGAGCTTTATCTTCCTTTGTAGTGAGACCATCAAAGCTTGGTCTGCATCTATGTGGCCTGGAGGACATGGTTTCTGATTTTCCAATGAACATGAGGCAGCAGTGCTGAATTCTCTCTTTGTAGGTCAACTGAGGCCACTGGGGTCTAAGTGTTTCCCTGTGTGGACTGTGAGGCCATTTGGTCATCCTCCACTTTTCCTGGTGTTTCTTGCTGCTTCACTGGGAGTTTCCTATTTGCTTCATGAAATACAAGGAGTTCAACTGGGACACAGTGCTGGAGGGAGTTCTGTCACGTGTGCTGACTCAGGGTCCTAGGAGAATGCACCAACCAGGCTTCTATCCCACAGAGCTTGCCCCCTTGACCATAGCAACCTGATTCTGAACATTGCCCGGAAACCTCTCCATAGAACAAGATGCCTTTACATATAAGGGTCTGCTGGCTGCACCGTGTCAGTCACAAGCCATGTGGAAGCCAATGGCAGATCCACATGGCCCCACCACAGATGTTTTATCACACACCTGCACACCACTGCTCAAGGCCCACTAATCAGCAGGCTCCAACTTACTGGCATCTCTGTTCTACACCATTTTCATGAAACCCAGTCAATCAAGGCACTGTCTGGTACACTCATGATCAGCAACACGACATCCAAAGGTTGTCCAGTGCCACGTGGTCATGGGAATTTCAAAAATTTCATGGTATTTATCAAGCCATTTCTCAAGGATGAACTTGGAGGCACTGTGGGTTTCTATTCATTCAGGAACCACTAAATGGTGAGGAAGCTCATTTCAATGAAAGCTCTGGAGAAACACTCAGAGGCAAGGCTTCCCAAGAGTGGCCAAAAGGTCACATCAAGCCAGGCCCATTGAGGTCTACAATGTGAGGTCCCTGTGTGTTTTGACTCTCAATTATGGCTGCCAGGTCTTTAAGAATAAAATCATGTGATATCCTGGCTGAGATTCCCAGTGCTCTGTGGAAAGCCACCCTGGGCCTAGATCTCAGTTTCCAAGGGCAACTCTCATGCGTGGCCTCCTAAAATCCCAACACAATTCATGGCAATACTTCTCTGAGTTCAGTACCAGAACTCAGTCTCTAAGGGGAATCACGCCAGAGTTCAAGCCCAGGTGGACAAAGTCATCCCTTCCAACCGCCACAGAAATGACCACAATTCCAACCAAAACACTGCCACATGGCCCTCATCTTCTTCCATATAGACACTCATCATAACCTCTGGCTGGAGGTTTCCATGAGGGGGCAGCCCAAGACAGTGTCTAGAATAAGCTCCCTTGCCCCTCATTTGCCTAATGTCAGGGTGGCCTGTGAACCAGGAGTGATCAAATACGCCTGCCATTAATACTGCTCTGCTTCTCCAAATTGAGGACTACTGACTTTCGGGTATAGATTCTTTCTGTGAATTGGAGACATGAGAAAACCCAAGAACCTATGGGATAGCCTCTGCAGGGCTTTGAAGAACTCATTTGACCCAAAGGATCCCTATTCTCACTTGATGGAGGTCAGGAACTTTCCAGAGGAAAGTGAGAGGCTTCATCCACAATGACTGCTCTTTTTGCCATTTTGGCTTTGGATGCACACATGGGATCTTTCTTTAATCCATCAGGTGCTGAGAATCTAAGCCACAGCCTCACACAGGGCCAAGAGGCTGATTCACACACATCCCTTTGCAAAGGAATTAAGCAAAAAGCCACAGGTGATGCCCCTTCATTTCCATTTGAAAACTGTTTACTTCAGGCTTCACAAAGGGGTAGCCTGAGGCAAAGACCTTCCTTAGAGTCAGGGCAACAGAACAATAGGTAAGCAAAAGGCCCAAAGCAGGGTTTCTCCACTGACACTTTACTGGTCACACTGATATCTGAGTTTTCTGAGATGCTTGCCATTCCCTTCAGTTATCCAGTACATGGCCATGTCACAGAGCTGGGAGGTGGTACATATCTTGGACACAAAACCATGAGCCAATTCTGGAGAGTGGCCAGAATTCAGGAAGAAAACAGGAACTTAGCAAGATAGTAGGTGTTGCCCATAGATAAGGCAAGCCCCAGTCCATTCATAAATTGGAAAGGATGAATGCTGGAAAGTTTTCTACTAGACAGGACGCATCCATTGATTCATTCTCTTTTCCAATGTCTACAACCAGGGATACAGTGGGATACACAGACATAGAAACACTCGCCTTGTCAAATGACTTACTAGAAACAGTCCACTCCAAACCAAACAAACTGCCTTTCCTACCTATTCTCAGAACATGAGACCAAAACCATAAACTCACACCCACACCCACTAAGGCACCTCCTTCCCACAAGTAGGTCTGTGACTATCTGGAGTGTCTTCTGACTGGTGGGCCATACAATGTTCCCCCAAAATGGCCCGTCCTCTCTCAGATCTGGCCTCCTTGGCCTACTCAATGAAGTTGTCAGGAGCCACCAGTGAGCCACTCACTACCTGCTTTCTCAGAAAAGTCCCCTCTTCAGAGCTTTCCTGGCATTTGGTCATCCTCACATCAGTAGGTACCAAGAAAGACTGACTCTCTCCTTGGTAAATGCAAACAAGTCAGCCCACTGGGACTGGGACTGAAACTGGCTCTGGGTGCCTGGCTTCCTGGTTGCCAAGTTCAAAGAGTTCCATCACAAAAGAAGTGAGGTGAGGTCACTTCCTTCAGGAACTGAATGAGGTCACTGCCTTGGCAACCAAATTGTCCTAACAGTTGCTTCCAAGGGTCCTTTGAGATGGAGGCTGCCCCTGCTTCCTGTGACACTTTCACAAGTTAGAATGGTATATCCTCCATAGGCACCCAGGAACAGCTTTCCACACAGGCCTGGTTTGGTCCATCTTGTCTACATTAAGAAGAGAGAGGCTCATACAGACACAACCCTTCATCCTGACCAGGTTGTTTGCCATGGAAGATGACTTTTGCTCTCTCATGTCCTTCAGAGCTGCCTACTTCTTCTCCAGGGATCATTTCTGCATGGACCTTTGAGTTCTCAGCAGGTGGAAGATCCCCTACATTCCTCTATTGTAAGACCAACTCTGTCCCTGCTCTTCTGTAAAGTTGGATTGAGGGAACAGTGTATGGTTAGGGGTAAGAACATGTTTGAGTTGGGTTAGGAATCATTCTACTGGATGAAGAATGGTATTGGGAACCTGCGATATATATAATAATGTATAGGTGAAGTATATGTATGACAACAGAAATCTAAGTAAGCTTTGAAGCCCAGAAGGGCATTGGGCCCTTGACTGGGATACTTAGCTTTGAATTACATTCTGCACAGATGTCTCAGATAAATTGATATACAATGGCATAAGACCTTGTACCTTGGATGATTGAATGTGGAAGAGAACATCCAGTCAAAAAGGGATAGTAGGTAGGATTAGGAAGATAGTCAGTAGGTTTAGGAAGAAGAGTGAGTATAACATTTGGACCAAAAGTTCTTTAGCAGTAGGGTGTCAGTTAGAGAGTAGATGTAAATGTCAGCACATGTGAAGAGTCAGTCACAATAATGAATACGGGAAATTAGGTAGGAGAGCAGATATCAATAGAGACATTGGGAAATCAGTCAAAGTATAAAGTGAGTGATAGGATTAGATATTTTCAACAGGGTTGAGGTTGAATATGTACTCTTAGGACGAAGCAACTGTGTAGTCACCAATAGGATTGACATTTGAGAGCATTAGGCCCCTGGACAAGGATGTGTTTAGTAATCCATGCTCACTTTCCATTTAGACTTTGGTACAATCGTAAGTGTGAACTTTGCATTATGTGTCCAGAATATCACTGTGATCAAATGTATATGTAGATCAGGTGACATGAGTATTTCTTCCACCATTTCTGGGAGCAATATCTTGAAGACGTGTTGATTAGTATTTGGGGGCACCAATAGGTGTACCTTGTGTCTATGAATATAGAGATAATGCATGAATAGACCATACTGTGAATAAATAGTATAACTGGTTCCAATTTACATAATGGATTGAACTGATACCTGAAAATATATAGGAAATCTAATATTGATACACAATCATTCATTCCAACCAGTTATATATCTAATGGTAATATTAAGGTTCTGGTTTACCATGAAGGCTGTGTGAGATTTGCTTGAAAAGTGATTATGGAAATCGAAAATAATGTGTTTGGAAAGAAGTCTCTTGAAAAGGCCAGTCCAGAAATATACAAGAGTACATGTGTTCTGAAGCAGGAAGTGATTGAAAGTGAACCAAATGCCTGTAAATTTGTGAACTTGTGGATGAAATATATATCCTATGATGTGCATCAACTGAAGAAATAGTGATGTACCAGTGTCGAAAAAAAAAAAGAAACGTCAAAATACACATCATGTATCATAGGAATCTACTTGCATTGATGCTAAACTCGGTCAGTTACTGTAGAAATATTAGGATTTCTAAGGACCATTCACTAGGAAACAAATGTGTATTTCAGGTGGATGAATATTTCTGAGAATAATCTTTGGAAAAGATGATTATAAATCCACATACATGAACATGAATGAATTTAGGGAGTGTATAATAAGACACATATACTTCATACTTTGAAAAATCTGGAGAGAGAGACTGTGTGTGTGTGTGTGTGTGTGTGTTTGTGTTTGTGTATATATATATATATATATATATATATATATATACATTCAAACAATACAAACACACAGAGACTTTAAAAAGTCGAAATATATATGCCAATCAAAATTCATCATGAAATATGTATCATCCACAGATCCAAAAATATTTAATTTACTGAACATGGATTTATGTATCATGTTGTTCAAGTAGAAAGCTCACCCATAGGTTGAATTTTCAGTTCCAACAGCATTTACGAGGAGGGATCTCTTCTCACAATTTGTATCTGCCATGTCAGCCTCCTCACAAGAATGTACGTGGGATACCAGGTAGGATTCTATATGTGCATGTAAAAATACATGTGCTGAATAGGCTACAGAGAAAGGGAGACAGGAATTCACATACTTGTTAACTTTACAAACACATGGAGAACTACTTCTCTTAAATTGGACTAGATTTATAACACCTAGCCTTTATAATGCCAAAGGAAAGTCCAATTATACACCATGCCTCCTCTGAACTGCATGTATTGCTATTCTGTTTGTGTTATTTTCCTCCATCATATCAGGATTGGTAATCAGAGTCTAGGAGGGTATGGGTTAGTGTCAGGGATTCAGTATTTTGAATGGAAAATAGGAAAATGAATCCAATGTGTATGCAATTCTGTGCTACACAAAAATCTTCCCACTCTCATCAAGAACAATGCCTTGACATTACCTTTGCCCCAAGTAAGACACGATTCGAAGAGAAGAGTTAGAAAATCTGTGAATACATATATACAATGGAAAATGCTCAGGAGTTCACAACCTTGGAGGTGGTAGAGGAGTTTCCATAAGTAAGGGACAGGATAAACACTCCCCAAACATGGAGCTCTGCTGGCCTAAAGACTTCTTGGGAAACTGCCTCTGAGGTTGGACCCTTGAAATATATGTTGTTGTCAGGAGCTTTATCTTCCTTTGTAGTGAGACCATCAAAGCTTGGTCTGCATCTATGTGGCCTGGAGGACATGGTTTCTGATTTTCCAATGAACATGAGGCAGCAGTGCTGAATTCTCTCTTTGTAGGTCAACTGTGGCCACTGGGGTCTAAGTGTTTCCCCGTGTGGACTGTGAGGCCATTTGGTCATCCTCCACTTTTCCTGGTGTTTCTTGCTGCTTCACTGGGAGTTTCCTATTTGCTTCATGAAAAACAAGGAGTTCAACTGGGACACAGTGCTGGAGGGAGTTCTGTCACGTGTGCTGACTCAGGGTCCTAGGACAATGCACCAACAAGGCTCCTATCCCACAGAGCTTGCCCCCTTGACCATAGCAACCTGATTCTGAACATTGCCCGGAAACCTCTCCATAGAACAAGATGCCTTTACATATAAGGGTCTGCTGGCTGCACCGTGTCAGTCACAAGCCATGTGGAAGCCAATGGCAGATCCACATGGCCCCACCACAGATGTTTTATCACACACCTGCACACCACTGCTCTAGGCCCAATAATCAGCAGGCTCCAACTTACTGGCATCTCTGTTCTACACCATTTTCATGAAACCCAGTCAATCAAGGCACTGTCTGGTACACTCATGATCAGCAACAGGACATCCAAAGGTTGTCCAGTGCCACGTGGTCATGGGAATTTCAAAAATTTCATGGTATTTATCAAGGCATTTCTCAAGGATGAACTTGGAGGCACTGTGGGTTTCTATTCATTCAGGAACCACTAAATGGTGAGGAAGCTCATTTCAATGAAAGCTCTGGAGAAACACTCAGAGGCAAGGCTTCCCAAGAGTGGCCAAAAGGTCACATCAAGCCAGGCCCATTGAGGTCTACAATGTGAGGTCCCTGTGTGTTTTGACTCTCAATTATGGCTGCCAGGTCTTTAAGAATAAAATCATGTGATATCCTGGCTGAGATTCCCAGTGCTCTGTGGAAAGCCACCCTGGGCCTAGATCTCAGTTTCCAAGGGCAACTCTCATGCGTGGCCTCCTAAAATCCCAACACAATTCATGGCAATACTTCTCTGAGTTCAGTACCAGATCTCAGTCTCTAAGGGGAATCACGCCAGAGTTCAAGCCCAGGTGGACAAAGTCATCCCTTCCAACCGCCACAGAAATGACCACAATTCCAACCAAAACGCTGCCACATGGCCCTCATCTTCTTCCATATAGACACTCACCATAACCTCTGGCTGGAGGTTTCCATGAGGGGGCAGCCCAAGACAGTGTCTAGAATAAGCTCCCTTGCCCCTCATTTGCCTAATGTCAGGGTGGCCTGTGAACCAGGAGTGATCAAATACGCCTGCCATTAATACTGCTCTGCTTCTCCAAATGGAGGACTACTGACTTTTGGGTATAGATTCTTTCTGTGAATTGGAGACATGAGAAAACCCAAGAACCTATGGGATAGCCTCTGCGGGGCTTTGAAGAACTCATTTGACCCAAAGGATCCCTATTCTCACTTGATGGAGGTCAGGAACTTTCCAGAGGAATGTGAGAGGCTTCATCCACAATGACTGCTCTTTTTGCCATTTTGGCTTTGGATGCACACATGGGATCTTTCTTTAATCCATCAGGTGCTGAGAATCTAAGCCACAGCCTCACACAGGGCCAAGAGGCTGATTCACACACATCCCTTTGCAAAGGAATTAAGCAAAAAGCCACAGGTGATGCCCCTTCATTTCCATTTGAAAACTGTTGACTTCAGGCTTCACAAAGGGGTAGCCTGAGGCAAAGACCTTCCTGAGAGTCAGGGCAACAGAACAATAGGTAAGCAAAAGGCCCAAAGCAGGGTTTCTCCACTGACACTTTACTGGTCACACTGATATCTGAGTTTTCTGAGATGCTTGCCATTCCCTTCAGTTATCCAGTACATGGCCATGTCACAGAGCTGGGAGGTGGTACATATCTTGGACACAAAACCATGAGCCAATTCTGGAGAGTGGCCAGAATTCAGGAAGAAAACAGGAACTTAGCAAGATAGTAGGTGTTGCCCATAGATAAGGCAAGCCCCAGTCCATTCATAAATTGGAAAGGATGAATGCTGGAAAGTTTTCTACTAGACAGGACGCATCCATTGATTCATTCTCTTTTCCAATGTCTACAACCAGGGATACAGTGGGATACACAGACATAGAAACACTCGCCTTGTCAAATGACTTACTAGAAACAGTCCACTCCAAACCAAACAAACTGCCTTTCCTACCTATTCTCAGAACATGAGACCAAAACCATAAACTCACACCCACACCCACTAAGGCACCTCCTTCCCCCAAGTAGGTCTGTGACTATCTGGAGTGTCTTCTGACTGGTGGGCCATACAATGTTCCCCCAAAATGGCCCGTCCTCTCTCAGATCTGGCCTCCTTGGCCTACTCAATGAACTTGTCAGGAGCCACCAGTGAGCCACTCACTACCTGCTTTCTCAGAAAAGTCCCCTCTTCAGAGCTTTCCTGGCATTTGGTCATCCTCACATCAGTAGGTACCAAGAAAGACTGACTCTCTCCTTGGTAAATGCAAACAAGTCAGCCCACTGGGACTGGGACTGAAACTGGCTCTGGGTGCCTGGCTTCCTGGTTGCCAAGTTCAAAGAGTTCCATCACAAAAGAAGTGAGGTGAGGTCACTTCCTTCAGGAACTGAATGAGGTCACTGCCTTGGCAACCAAATTGTCCTAACAGTTGCTTCCAAGGGTCCTTTGAGATGGAGGCTGCCCCTGCTTCCTGTGACACTTTCACAAGTTAGAATGGTATATCCTCCATAGGCACCCAGGAACAGCTTTCCACACAGGCCTGGTTTGGTCCATCTTGTCTACATTAAGAAGAGAGAGGCTCATACAGACACAACCCTTCATCCTGACCAGGTTGTTTGCCATGGAAGATGACTTTTGCTCTCTCATGTCCTTCAGAGCTGCCTACTTCTTCTCCAGGGATCATTTCTGCATGGACCTTTGAGTTCTCAGCAGGTGGAAGATCCCCTACATTCCTCTATTGTAAGACCAACTCTGTCCCTGCTCTTGTGTAAAGTTAGATTGAGGGAACAGTGTATGGTTAGGGGTAAGAACATGTTTGAGTTGGGTTAGGAATCATTCTACTGGATGAAGAATGGTATTGGGAACCTGCGATATATATAATAATGTATAGGTGAAGTATATGTATGACAACAGAAATCTAAGTAAGCTTTGAAGCCCAGAAGGGCATTGGGCCCTTGACTGGGATACTTAGCTTTGAATTACATTCTGCACAGATGTCTCAGATAAATTGATATACAATGGCATAAGACCTTGTACCTTGGATGATTGAATGTGGAAGAGAACATTCAGTCAAAAAGGGATAGTAGGTAGGATTAGGAAGATAGTCAGTAGGTTTAGGAAGAAGAGTGAGTATAACATTTGGACCAAAAGTTCTTTAGCAGTAGGGTGTCAGTTAGAGAGTAGATGTAAATGTCAGCACATGTGAAGAGTCAGTCACAATAATGAATATGGGAAATTAGGTAGGAGAGCAGATATCAATAGAGACATTGGGAAATCAGTCAAAGTATAAAGTGAGTGATAGGATTAGATATTTTCAACAGGGTTGAGGTTGAATATGTACTCTTAGGACGAAGCAACTGTGTAGTCACCAATAGGATTGACATTTGAGAGCATTAGGCCCCTGGACAAGGATGTGTTTAGTAATCCATGCTCACTTTCCATTTAGACTTTGGTACAATCATAAGTGTGAACTTTGCATTATGTGTCCAGAATATCAGTGTGATCAAATGTATATGTAGATCAGGTGACATGAGTATTTCTTCCACCATTTCTGGGAGCAATATCTTGAAGACGTGTTGATTAGTATTTGGGGGCACCAATAGGTGTACCTTGTGTCTATGAATATAGAGATAATGCATGAATAGACCATACTGTGAATAAATAGTATAACTGGTTCCAATTTACATAATGGATTGAACTGATACCTGAAAATATATAGGAAATCTAATATTGATACACAATCATTCATTCCAACCAGTTATATATCTAATGGTAATATTAAGGTTCTGGTTTACCATGAAGGCTGTGTGAGATTTGCTTGAAAAGTGATTATGGAAATCGAAAATAATGTGTTTGGAAAGAAGTCTCTTGAAAAGGCCAGTCCAGAAATATACAAGAGTACATGTGTTCTGAAGCAGGAAGTGATTGAAAGTGAACCAAATGCCTGTAAATTTGTGAACTTGTGGAT
Organism: Urocitellus parryii; assembly: GCF_045843805.1. Taxonomy (NCBI): domain Eukaryota; kingdom Metazoa; phylum Chordata; class Mammalia; order Rodentia; family Sciuridae; genus Urocitellus; species Urocitellus parryii. Next base: position 104,772,033 of record NC_135535.1, read on the forward strand.
GAAATATATATCCTATGATGTGCATCAACTGAAGAAATAGTGATGTACCAGTGTCGAAAAAAAAAAAAGAAACGTCAAAATACACATCATGTATCATAGGAATCTACTTGCATTGATGCTAAACTCGGTCAGTTACTGTAGAAATATTAGGATTTCTAAGGACCATTCACTAGGAAACAAATGTGTATTTCAGGTGGATGAATATTTCTGAGAATAATCTTTGGAAAAGATGATTATAAATCCACATACATGAACATGAATGAATTTAGGGAGTGTATAATAAGACACATATACTTCATACTTTGAAAAGTCTGGAGAGAGAGACTGTGTGTGTGTGTGTGTGTGTGTGTGTTTGTGTATATATATATATATATATATATATATATATATATATATATATATATACATTCAAACAATACAAACACACAGAGACTTTAAAAAGTCGAAATATATATGCCAATCAAAATTCATCATGAAATATGTATCATCCACAGATCCAAAAATATTTAATTTACTGAACATGGATTTATGTATCATGTTGTTCAAGTAGAAAGCTCACCCATAGGTTGAATTTTCAGTTCCAACAGCATTTACGAGGAGGGATCTCTTCTCACAATTTGTATCTGCCATGTCAGCCTCCTCACAAGAATGTACGTGGGATACCAGGTAGGATTCTATATGTGCATGTAAAAATACATGTGCTGAATAGGCTACAGAGAAAGGGAGACAGGAATTCACATACTTGTTAACTTTACAAACACATGGACAACTACTTCTCTTAAATTGGACTAGATTTATAACACCTAGCCTTTATAATGCCAAAGGAAAGTCCAATTATACACCATGCCTCCTCTGAACTGCATGTATTGCTATTCTGTTTGTGTTATTTTCCTCCATCATATCAGGATTGGTAATCAGAGTCTAGGAGGGTATGGGTTAGTGTCAGGGATTCAGTATTTTGAATGGAAAATAGGAAAATGAATCCAATGTGTATGTAATTCTGTGCTACACAAAAATCTTCCCACTCTCATCAAGAACAATGCCTTGACATTACCTTTGCCCCAAGTAAGACACGATTCGAAGAGAAGAGTTAGAAAATCTGTGAATACATATATACAATGGAAAATGCTCAGGAGTTCACAACCTTGGAGGTGGTAGAGGAGTTTCCATAAGTAAGGGACAGGATAAACACTCCCCAAACATGGAGCTCTGCTGGCCTAAAGACTTCTTGGGAAACTGCCTCTGAGGTTGGACCCTTGAAATAAATGTTGTTGTCAGGAGCTTTATCTTCCTTTGTAGTGAGACCATCAAAGCTTGGTCTGCATCTATGTGGCCTGGAGGACATGGTTTCTGATTTTCCAATGAACATGAGGCAGCAGTGCTGAATTCTCTCTTTGTAGGTCAACTGTGGCCACTGGGGTCTAAGTGTTTCCCCGTGTGGACTGTGAGGCCATTTGGTCATCCTCCACTTTTCCTGGTGTTTCTTGCTGCTTCACTGGGAGTTTCCTATTTGCTTCATGAAAAACAAGGAGTTCAACTGGGACACAGTGCTGGAGGGAGTTCTGTCACGTGTGCTGACTCAGGGTCCTAGGACAATGCACCAACCAGGCTCCTATCCCACAGAGCTTGCCCCCTTGACCATAGCAACCTGATTCTGAACATTGCCCGGAAACCTCTCCATAGAACAAGATGCCTTTACATATAAGGGTCTGCTGGCTGCACCGTGTCAGTCACAAGCCATGTGGAAGCCAATGGCAGATCCACATGGCCCCACCACAGATGTTTTATCACACACCTGCACACCACTGCTCTAGGCCCAATAATCAGCAGGCTCCAACTTACTGGCATCTCTGTTCTACACCATTTTCATGAAACCCAGTCAATCAAGGCACTGTCTGGTACACTCATGATCAGCAACAGGACATCCAAAGGTTGTCCAGTGCCACGTGGTCATGGGAATTTCAAAAATTTCATGGTATTTATCAAGGCATTTCTCAAGGATGAACTTGGAGGCACTGTGGGTTTCTATTCATTCAGGAACCACTAAATGGTGAGGAAGCTCATTTCAATGAAAGCTCTGGAGAAACACTCAGAGGCAAGGCTTCCCACGAGTGGCCAAAAGGTCACATCAAGCCAGGCCCATTGAGGTCTACAATGTGAGGTCCCTGTGTGTTTTGACTCTCAATTATGGCTGCCAGGTCTTTAAGAATAAAATCATGTGATATCCTGGCTGAGATTCCCAGTGCTCTGTGGAAAGCCACCCTGGGCCTAGATCTCAGTTTCCAAGGGCAACTCTCATGCGTGGCCTCCTAAAATCCCAACACAATTCATGGCAATACTTCTCTGAGTTCAGTACCAGAACTCAGTCTCTAAGGGGAATCACGCCAGAGTTCAAGCCCAGGTGGACAAAGTCATCCCTTCCAACCGCCACAGAAATGACCACAATTCCAACCAAAACGCTGCCACATGGCCCTCATCTTCTTCCATATAGACACTCACCATAACCTCTGGCTGGAGGTTTCCATGAGGGGGCAGCCCAAGACAGTGTCTAGAATAAGCTCCCTTGCCCCTCATTTGCCAAGACAGTGTCTAGAATAAGCTCCCTTGCCCCTCATTTGCCTAATGTCAGGGTGGCCTGTGAACCAGGAGTGATCAAATACGCCTGCCATTAATACTGCTCTGCTTCTCCAAATGGAGGACTACTGACTTTCGGGTATAGATTTTTTCTGTGAATTGGAGACATGAGAAAACCCAAGAACCTATGGGATAGCCTCTGCAGGGCTTTGAAGAACTCATTTGACCCAAAGGATCCCTATTCTCACTTGATGGAGGTCAGGAACTTTCCAGAGGAAAGTGAGAGGCTTCATCCACAATGACTGCTCTTTTTGCCATTTTGGCTTTGGATGCACACATGGGATCTTTCTTTAATCCATCAGGTGCTGAGAATCTAAGCCACAGCCTCACACAGGGCCAAGAGGCTGATTCACACACATCCCTTTGCAAAGGAATTAAGCAAAAAGCCACAGGTGATGCCCCTTCATTTCCATTTGAAAACTGTTGACTTCAGGCTTCACAAAGGGGTAGCCTGAGGCAAAGACCTTCCTGACATTCAGGGCAACAGAACAATAGGTAAGCAAAAGGCCCAAAGCAGGGTTTCTCCACTGACACTTTACTGGTCACACTGATATCTGAGTTTTCTGAGATGCTTGCCATTCCCTTCAGTTATCCAGTACATGGCCATGTCACAGAGCTGGGAGGTGGTACATATCTTGGACACAAAACCATGAGCCAATTCTGGAGAGTGGCCAGAATTCAGGAAGAAAACAGGAACTTAGCAAGATAGTAGGTGTTGCCCATAGATAAGGCAAGCCCCAGTCCATTCATAAATTGGAAAGGATGAATGCTGGAAAGTTTTCTACTAGACAGGACGCATCCATTGATTCATTCTCTTTTCCAATGTCTACAACCAGGGATACAGTGGGATACACAGACATAGAAACACTCGCCTTGTCAAATGACTTACTAGAAACAGTCCACTCCAAACCAAACAAACTGCCTTTCCTACCTATTCTCAGAACATGAGACAAAACCATAAACTCACACCCACACCCACTAAGGCACCTCCTTCCCCCAAGTAGGTCTGTGACTATCTGGAGTGTCTTCTGACTGGTGGGCCATACAATGTTCCCCCAAAATGGCCCGTCCTCTCTCAGATCTGGCCTCCTTGGCCTACTCAATGAAGTTGTCAGGAGCCACCAGTGAGCCACTCACTACCTGCTTTCTCAGAAAAGTACCCTCTTCAGAGCTTTCCTGGCATTTGGTCATCCTCACATCAGTAGGTACCAAGAAAGACTGACTCTCTCCTTGGTAAATGCAAACAAGTCAGCCCACTGGGACTGGGACTGAAACTGGCTCTGGGTGCCTGGCTTCCTGGTTGCCAAGTTCAAAGAGTTCCATCACCAAAGAAGTGAGGTGAGGTCACTTCCTTCAGGAACTGAATGAGGTCACTGCCTTGGCAACCAAATTGTCCTAACAGTTGCTTCCAAGGGTCCTATGAGATGGAGGCTGCCCCTGCTTCCTGTGACACTTTCACAAGTTAGAATGGTATATCCTCCATAGGCACCCAGGAACAGCTTTCCACACAGGCCTGGTTTGGTCCATCTTGTCTACATTAAGAAGAGAGAGGCTCATACAGACACAACCCTTCATCCTGACCAGGTTGTTTGCCATGGAAGATGACTTTTGCTCTCTCATGTCCTTCAGAGCTGCCTACTTCTTCTCCAGGGATCATTTCTGCATGGACCTTTGAGTTCTCAGCAGGTGGAAGATCCCCTACATTCCTCTATTGTAAGACCAACTCTGTCCCTGCTCTTCTGTAAAGTTGGATTGAGGGAACAGTGTATGGTTAGTGGTAAGAACATGTTTGATTTGGGTTAGGAATCATTCTACTGGATGAAGAATGGTATTGGGAACCTGCGATATATATAATAATGTATAGGTGAAGTATATGTATGACAACAGAAATCTAAGTAAGCTTTGAAGCCCAGAAGGGCATTGGGCCCTTGACTGGGATACTTAGCTTTGAATTACATTCTGCACAGATGTCTCAGATAAATTGATATACAATGGCATAAGACCTTGTACCTTGGATGATTGAATGTGGAAGAGAACATCCAGTCAAAAAGGGATAGTAGGTAGGATTAGGAAGATAGTCAGTAGGTTTAGGAAGAAGAGTGAGTATAACATTTGGACCAAAAGTTCTTTAGCAGTAGGGTGTCAGTTAGAGAGTAGATGTAAATGTCAGCACATGTGAAGAGTCAGTCACAATAATGAATATGGGAAATTAGGTAGGAGAGCAGATATCAATAGATACATTGGGAAATCAGTCAAAGTATAAAGTGAGTGATAGGATTAGATATTTTCAACAGGGTTGAGGTTGAATATGTACTCTTAGGACGAAGCAACTGTGTAGTCACCAATAGGATTGACATTTGAGAGCATTAGGCCCCTGGACAAGGATGTGTTTAGTAATCCATGCTCACTTTCCATTTAGACTTTGGTACAATCATAAGTGTGAACTTTGCATTATGTGTCCAGAATATCACTGTGATCAAATGTATATGTAGATCAGGTGACATGAGTATTTCTTCCACCATTTCTGGGAGCAATATCTTGAAGACGTGTTGATTAGTATTTGGGGGCACCAATAGGTGTACCTTGTGTCTATGAATATAGAGATAATGCATGAATAGACCATACTGTGAATAAATAGTATAACTGGTTCCAATTTACATAATGGATTGAACTGATACCTGAAAATATATAGGAAATCTAATATTGATACAGAATCATTCATTCCAACCAGTTATATATCTAATGGTAATATTAGGGTTCTGGTTTACCATGAAGGCTGTGTGAGATTTGCTTGAAAAGTGATTATGGAAATCGAAAATAATGTGTTTGGAAAGAAGTCTCATGAAAAGGCCAGTCCAGAAATATACAGGAGTACATGTGTTCTGAAGCAGGAAGTGATTGAAAGTGAACCAAATGCCTGTAAATTTGTGAACTTGTGGATAAAATATATATCCTATGATGTGCATCAACTGAAGAAATAGTGATGTACCAGTGTCGAAAAAAAAGAAACGTCAAAATACACATCATGTATCATAGGAATCTACTTGCATTGATGCTAAACTCGGTCAGTTACTGTAGAAATATTAGGATTTCTAAGGACCATTCACTAGGAAACAAATGTGTATTTCAGGTGGATGAATATTTCTGAGAATAATCTTTGGAAAAGATGATTATAAATCCACATACATGAACATGAATGAATTTAGGGAGTGTATAATAAGACACATATACTTCATACTTTGAAAAATCTGTAGAGAGAGACTGTGTGGGTGTGTGTGTGTGTGTTTGTGTATATATATATATATTTATATATATATATATATATATATATATATATATACATATATATATATATATATATATATATACATTCAAACAATACAACACACAGAGACTTTAAAATTCGAAATATATATGCCAATCAAAATTCATCATGAAATATGTATCATCCACAGATCCAAAAATATTTAATTTACTGAACATGGATTTATGTATCATGTTGTTCAAGTAGAAAGCTCACCCATAGGTTGAATTTTCAGTTCCAACAGCATTTATGAGGAGTGATCTCTTGTCACAATTCGTATCTGCCATGTCAGCCTCCTCACAAGAATGTACGTGGGATACCAGGTAGGATTCTATATGTGCATGTAAAAATACATGTGCTGAATAGGCTACAGAGAAAGGGAGACAGGAATTCACATACTTGTTAACTTTACAAACACATGGAGAACTACTTCTCTTAAATTAGACTAGATTTATGACACCTAGCCTTTATAATGCCAAAGGAAAGTCCAATTATACACCATGCCTCCTCTGAACTGCATGTATTGCTATTCTGTTTGTGTTATTTTCCTTAGTGTCAGGGATTCAGTATTTTGAATGGAAAATAGGAAAATGAATCCAATGTGTATGCAATTCTGTGCTACACAAAAATCTTCCCACTCTCATCAAGAACAATGCCTTGACATTACCTTTGCCCCAAGTAAGACAGGATTCGAAGCGAAGAGTTAGAAAATCTGTGAATACATATATACAATGGAAAATGCTCAGGAGTTCACAACCTTGGAGGTGGTAGAGGAGTTTCCATAAGTAAGGGACATGATAAACACTCCCCAAACATGGAGCTCTGCTGGCCTAAAGACTTCTTGGGAAACTGCCTCTGAGGTTGGACCCTTGAAATATATGTTGTTGTCAGGAGCTTTATCTTCCTTTGTAGTGAGACCATCAAAGCTTGGTCTGCGTCTATGTGGCCTGGAGGACATGGTTTCTGATTTTCCAATGAACATGAGGCAGCAGTGCTGAATTCTCTCTTTGTAGGTCAACTGTGGCCACTGGGGTCTAAGTGTTTCCCCATGTGGACTGTGAGGCCATTTGGTCATCCTCCACTTTTCCTGGTGTTTCTTGCTGCTTCACTGGGAGTTTCCTATTTGCTTCATGAAATACAAGGAGTTCAACTGGGACACAGTGCTGGAGGGAGTTCTGTCACGTGTGCTGACTCAGGGTCCTAGGAGAATGCACCAACCAGGCTTCTATCCCACAGAGCTTGCCCCCTTGACCATAGCAACCTGATTCTGAACATTGCCCGGAAACCTCTCCATAGAACAAGATGCCTTTACATATAAGGGTCTGCTGGCTGCACCGTGTCAGTCACAAGCCATGTGGAAGCCAATGGCAGATCCACATGGCCCCACCACAGATGTTTTATCACACACCTGCACACCACTGCTCTAGGCCCACTAATCAGCAGGCTCCAACTTACTGGCATCTCTGTTCTACACCATTTTCATGAAACCCAGTCAATCAAGGCACTGTCTGGTACACTCATGATCAGCAACAGGACATCCAAAGGTTCTCCAGTGCCACGTGGTCATGGGAATTTCAAAAATTTCATGGTATTTATCAAGCCATTTCTCAAGGATGAACTTGGAGGCACTGTGGGTTTCTATTCATTCAGGAACCACTAAATGGTGAGGAAGCTCATTTCAATGAAAGCTCTGGAGAAACACTCAGAGGCAAGGCTTCCCAAGAGTGGCCAAAAGGTCACATCAAGCCAGGCCCATTGAGGTCTACAATGTGAGGTCCCTGTGTGTTTTGACTCTCAATTATGGCTGCCAGGTCTTTAAGAATAAAATCATGTGATATCCTGGCTGAGATTCCCAGTGCTCTGTGGAAAGCCACCCTGGGCCTAGATCTCAGTTTCCAAGGGCAACTCTCATGCGTGGCCTCCTAAAATCCCAACACAATTCATGGCAATACTTCTCTGAGTTCAGTACCAGAACTCAGTCTCTAAGGGGAATCACGCCGGAGTTCAAGCCCAGGTGGACAAAGTCATCCCTTCCAACCGCCACAGAAATGACCACAATTCCAAACAAAACACTGCCACGTGGCCCTCATCTTCTTCCATATAGACACTCATCATAACCTCTGGCTGGAGGTTTCCATCAGGGGGCAGCCCAAGACAGTGTCTAGAATAAGCTCCCTTGCCCCTCATTTGCCTAATGTCAGGGTGGCCTGTAAACCAGGAGTGATCAAATACGCCTGCCATTAATACTGCTCTGCTTCTCCAAATTGAGGACTACTGACTTTCGGGTATAGGTTCTTTCTGTGAATTGGAGACATGAGAAAACCCAAGAACCTATGGGATAGCCTCTGCAGGGCTTTGAAGAACTCATTTGACCCAAAGGATCCCTATTCTCACTTGATGGAGGTCAGGAACTTTCCAGAGGAAAGTGAGAGGCTTCATCCACAATGACTGCTCTTTTTGCCATTTTGGCTTTGGATGCACACATGGGATCTTTCTTTAATCCATCAGGTGCTGAGAATCTAAGCCACAGCCTCACACAGGGCCAAGAGGCTGATTCACACACATCCCTTTGCAAAGGAATTAAGCAAAAAGCCACAGGTGATGCCCCTTCATTTCCATTTGAAAACTGTTGACTTCAGGCTTCACAAAGGGGTAGCCTGAGGCAAAGACCTTCCTGACATTCAGGGCAACAGAACAATAGGTAAGCAAAAGGCCCAAAGCAGGGTTTCTCCACTGACACTTTACTGGTCACAGTGATATCTGAGTTTTCTGAGATGCTTGCCATTCCCTTCAGTTATCCAGTACACGGCCATGTCACAGAGCTGGGAGGTGGTACATATCTTGGACACAAAACCATGAGCCAATTCTGGAGAGTGGCCAGAATTCAGGAAGAAAACAGGAACTTAGCAAGATAGTAGGTGTTGCCCATAGATAAGGCAAGCCCCAGTCCATTCATAAATTGGAAAGGATGAATGCTGGAAAGTTTTCTACTAGACAGGACGCATCCATTGATTCATTCTCTTTTCCAATGTCTACAACCAGGGATACAGTGGGATACACAGACATAGAAACACTCGCCTTGTCAAATGACTTACTAGAAACAGTCCACTCCAAACCAAACAAACTGCCTTTCCTACCTATTCTCAGAACATGAGACAAAACCATAAACTCACACCCACACCCACTAAGGCACCTCCTTCCCCCAAGTAGGTCTGTGACTATCTGGAGTGTCTTCTGACTGGTGGGCCATACAATGTTCCCCCAAAATGGCCCGTCCTCTCTCAGATCTGGCCTCCTTGGCCTACTCAATGAACTTGTCAGGAGCCACCAGTGAGCCACTCACTACCTGCTTTCTCAGAAAAGTCCCCTCTTCAGAGCTTTCCTGGCATTTGGTCATCCTCACATCAGTAGGTACCAAGAAAGACTGACTCTCTCCTTGGTAAATGCAAACAAGTCAGCCCACTGGGACTGGGACTGAAACTGGCTCTGGGTGCCTGGCTTCCTGGTTGCCAAGTTCAAAGAGTTCCATCACAAAAGAAGTGAGGTGAGGTCACTTCCTTCAGGAACTGAATGAGGTCACTGCCTTGGCAACCAAATTGTCCTAACAGTTGCTTCCAAGGGTCCTATGAGATGGAGGCTGCCCCTGCTTCCTGTGACACTTTCACAAGTTAGAATGGTATATCCTCCATAGGCACCCAGGAACAGCTTTCCACACAGGCCTGGTTTGGTCCATCTTGTCTACATTAAGAAGAGAGAGGCTCATACAGACACAACCCTTCATCCTGACCAGGTTGTTTGCCATGGAAGATGACTTTTGCTCTCTCATGTCCTTCAGAGCTGCCTACTTCTTCTCCAGGGATCATTTCTGCATGGACCTTTGAATTCTCAGCAGGTGGAAGATCCCCTACATTCCTCTATTGTAAGACCAACTCTGTCCCTGCTCTTCTGTAAAGTTGGATTGAGGGAACAGTGTATGGTTAGGGGTAAGAACATGTTTGATTTGGGTTAGGAATCATTCTACTGGATGAAGAATGGTATTGGGAACCTGCGATATATATAATAATGTATAGGTGAAGTATATGTATGACAATAGAAATCTAAGTAAGCTTTGAAGCCCAGAAGGGCATTGGGCCCTTGACTGGGATACTTAGCTTTGAATTACATTCTGCACAGATGTCTCAGATAAATTGATATACAATGGCATAAGACCTTGTACCTTGGATGATTGAATGTGGAAGAGAACATCCAGTCAAAAAGGGATAGTAGGTAGGATTAGGAAGATAGTCAGTAGGTTTAGGAAGAAGAGTGAGTATAACATTTGGACCAAAAGTTCTTTAGCAGTAGGGTGTCAGTTAGAGAGTAGATGTAAATGTCAGCACATGTGAAGAGTCAGTCACAATAATGAATATGGGAAATTAGGTAGGAGAGCAGATATCAATAGAGACATTGGGAAATCAGTCAAAGTATAAAGTGAGTGATAGGATTAGATATTTTCAACAGGGTTGAGGTTGAATATGTACTCTTAGGACGAAGCAACTGTGTAGTCACCAATAGGATTGACATTTGAGAGCATTAGGCCCCTGGACAAGGATGTGTTTAGTAATCCATGCTCACTTTCCATTTAGACTTTGGTACAATCATAAGTGTGAACTTTGCATTATGTGTCCAGAATATCAGTGTGATCAAATGTATATGTAGATCAGGTGACATGAGTATTTCTTCCACCATTTCTGGGAGCAATATCTTGAAGTCGTGTTGATTAGTATTTGGGGGCACCAATAGGTGTACCTTGTGTCTATGAATATAGAGATAATGCATGAATAGACCATACTGTGAATAAATAGTATAACTGGTTCCAATTTACATAATGGATTGAACTGATACCTGAAAATATATAGGAAATCTAATATTGATACACAATCATTCATTCCAACCAGTTATATATCTAATGGTAATATTAGGGTTCTGGTTTACCATGAAGGCTGTGTGAGATTTGCTTGAAAAGTGATTATGGAAATCGAAAATAATGTGTTTGGAAAGAAGTCTCATGAAAAGGCCAGTCCAGAAATATACAGGAGTACATGTGTTCTGAAGCAGGAAGTAATTGAAAGTGAACCAAATGCCTGTAAATTTGTGAACTTGTGGATGAAATATATATCCTATGATGTGCATCAACTGAAGAAATAGTGATGTACCAGTGTCGAAAAAAAAGAAACGTCAAAATACACATCATGTATCATAGGAATCTACTTGCATTGATGCTAAACTCGGTCAGTTACTGTAGAAATATTAGGATTTCTAAGGACCATTCACTAGGAAACAAATGTGTATTTCAGGTGGATGAATATTTCTGAGAATAATCTTTGGAAAAGATGATTATAAATCCACATACATGAACATGAATGAATTTAGGGAGTGTATAATAAGACACATATACTTCATACTTTGAAAAATCTGTAGAGAGAGACTGTGTGGGTGTGTGTGTGTGTGTTTGTGTATATATATATATATATATATATATATATATATATATATATATATATATACATACATTCAAACAATACAAACACACAGAGACTTTAAAATTCGAAATATATATGCCAATCAAAATTCATCATGAAATATGTATCATCCACAGATCCAAAAATATTTAATTTACTGAACATGGATTTATGTATCATGTTGTTCAAGTAGAAAGCTCACCCATAGGTTGAATTTTCAGTTCCAACAGCATTTACGAGGAGGGATCTCTTGTCACAATTTGTATCTGCCATGTCAGCCTCCTCACAAGAATGTACGTGGGATACCAGGTAGGATTCTATATGTGCATGTAAAAATACATGTGCTGAATAGGCTACAGAGAAAGGGAGACAGGAATTCACATACTTGTTAACTTTACAAACACATGGAGAACTACTTCTCTTAAATTAGACTAGATTTATGACACCTAGCCTTTATAATGCCAAAGGAAAGTCCAATTATACACCATGCCTCCTCTGAACTGCATGTATTGCTATTCTGTTTGTGTTATTTTCCTCCATCATATCAGGATTGGTAATCAGAGTCTAGGAGGGTATGGGTTAGTGTCAGGGATTCAGTATTTTGAATGGAAAATAGGAAAATGAATCCAATGTGTATGCAATTCTGTGCTACACAAAAATCTTCCCACTCTCATCAAGAACAATGCCTTGACATTACCTTTGCCCCAAGTAAGACAGGATTCGAAGCGAAGAGTTAGAAAATCTGTGAATACATATATACAATGGAAAATGCTCAGGAGTTCACAACCTTGGAGGTGGTAGAGGAGTTTCCATAAGTAAGGGACATGATAAACACTCCCCAAACATGGAGCTCTGCTGGCCTAAAGACTTCTTGGGAAACTGCCTCTGAGGTTGGACCCTTGAAATATATGTTGTTGTCAGGAGCTTTATCTTCATTTGTAGTGAGACCATCAAAGCTTGGTCTGCGTCTATGTGGCCTGGAGGACATGGTTTCTGATTTTCCAATGAACATGAGGCAGCAGTGCTGAATTCTCTCTTTGTAGGTCAACTGTGGCCACTGGGGTCTAAGTGTTTCCCCATGTGGACTGTGAGGCCATTTGGTCATCCTCCACTTTTCCTGGTGTTTCTTGCTGCTTCACTGGGAGTTTCCTATTTGCTTCATGAAATACAAGGAGTTCAACTGGGACACAGTGCTGGAGGGAGTTCTGTCACGTGTGCTGACTCAGGGTCCTAGGAGAATGCACCAACCAGGCTTCTATCCCACAGAGCTTGCCCCCTTGACCATAGCAACCTGATTCTGAACATTGCCCGGAAACCTCTCCATAGAACAAGATGCCTTTACATATAAGGGTCTGCTGGCTGCACCGTGTCAGTCACAAGCCATGTGGAAGCCAATGGCAGATCCACATGGCCCCACCACAGATGTTTTATCACACACCTGCACACCACTGCTCTAGGCCCACTAATCAGCAGGCTCCAACTTACTGGCATCTCTGTTCTACACCATTTTCATGAAACCCAGTCAATCAAGGCACTGTCTGGTACACTCATGATCAGCAACAGGACATCCAAAGGTTCTCCAGTGCCACGTGGTCATGGGAATTTCAAAAATTTCATGGTATTTATCAAGCCATTTCTCAAGGATGAACTTGGAGGCACTGTGGGTTTCTATTCATTCAGGAACCACTAAATGGTGAGGAAGCTCATTTCAATGAAAGCTCTGGAGAAACACTCAGAGGCAAGGCTTCCCAAGAGTGGCCAAAAGGTCACATCAAGCCAGGCCCATTGAGCTCTACAATGTGAGGTCCCTGTGTGTTTTGACTCTCAATTATGGCTGCCAGGTCTTTAAGAATAAAATCATGTGATATCCTGGCTGAGATTCCCAGTGCTCTGTGGAAAGCCACCCTGGGCCTAGATCTCAGTTTCCAAGGGCAACTCTCATGCGTGGCCTCCTAAAATCCCAACACAATTCATGGCAATACTTCTCTGAGTTCAGTACCAGAACTCAGTCTCTAAGGGGAATCACGCCGGAGTTCAAGCCCAGGTGGACAAAGTCATCCCTTCCAACCGCCACAGAAATGACCACAATTCCAAACAAAACACTGCCACGTGGCCCTCATCTTCTTCCATATAGACACTCATCATAACCTCTGGCTGGAGGTTTCCATGAGGGGGCAGCCCAAGACAGTGTCTAGAATAAGCTCCCTTGCCCCTCATTTGCCTAATGTCAGGGTGGCCTGTAAACCAGGAGTGATCAAATACGCCTGCCATTAATACTGCTCTGCTTCTCCAAATTGAGGACTACTGACTTTCGGGTATAGATTCTTTCTGTGAATTGGAGACATGAGAAAACCCAAGAACCTATGGGATAGCCTCTGCAGGGCTTTGAAGAACTCATTTGACCCAAAGGATCCCTATTCTCACTTGATGGAGGTCAGGAACTTTCCAGAGGAAAGTGAGAGGCTTCATCCACAATGACTGCTCTTTTTGCCATTTTGGCTTTGGATGCACACATGGGATCTTTCTTTAATCCATCAGGTGCTGAGAATCTAAGCCACAGCCTCACACAGGGCCAAGAGGCTGATTCACACACATCCCTTTGCAAAGGAATTAAGCAAAAAGCCACAGGTGATGCCCCTTCATTTCCATTTGAAAACTGTTGACTTCAGGCTTCACAAAGGGGTAGCCTGAGGCAAAGACCTTCCTGAGAGTCAGGGCAACAGAACAATAGGTAAGCAAAAGGCCCAAAGCAGGGTTTCTCCACTGACACTTTACTGGTCACACTGATATCTGAGTTTTCTGAGATGCTTGCCATTCCCTTCAGTTATCCAGTACATGGCCATGTCACAGAGCTGGGAGGTGGTACATATCTTGGACACAAAACCATGAGCCAATTCTGGAGAGTGGCCAGAATTCAGGAAGAAAACAGGAACTTAGCAAGATAGTAGGTGTTGCCCATAGATAAGGCAAGCCCCAGTCCATTCATAAATTGGAAAGGATGAATGCTGGAAAGTTTTCTACTAGACAGGACGCATCCATTGATTCATTCTCTTTTCCAATGTCTACAACCAGGGATACAGTGGGATACACAGACATAGAAACACTCGCCTTGTCAAATGACTTACTAGAAACAGTCCACTCCAAACCAAACAAACTGCCTTTCCTACCTATTCTCAGAACATGAGACAAAACCATAAACTCACACCCACACCCACTAAGGCACCTCCTTCCCCCAAGTAGGTCTGTGACTATCTGGAGTGTCTTCTGACTGGTGGGCCATACAATGTTCCCCCAAAATGGCCCGTCCTCTCTCAGATCTGGCCTCCTTGGCCTACTCAATGAAGTTGTCAGGAGCCACCAGTGAGCCACTCACTACCTGCTTTCTCAGAAAAGTCCCCTCTTCAGAGCTTTCCTGGCATTTGGTCATCCTCACATCAGTAGGTACCAAGAAAGACTGACTCTCTCCTTGGTAAATGCAAACAAGTCAGCCCACTGGGACTGGGACTGAAACTGGCTCTGGGTGCCTGGCTTCCTGGTTGCCAAGTTCAAAGAGTTCCATTACAAAAGAAGTGAGGTGAGGTCACTTCCTTCAGGAACTGAATGAGTTCACTGCCTTGGCAACCAAATTGTCCTAACAGTAGCTTCCAAGGGTCCTATGAGATGGAGGCTGCCCCTGCTTCCTGTGACACTTTCACAAGTTAGAATGGTATATCCTCCATAGGCACCCAGGAACAGCTTTCCACACAGGCCTGGTTTGGTCCATCTTGTCTACATTAAGAAGAGAGAGGCTCATACAGACACAACCCTTCATCCTGACCAGGTTGTTTGCCATGGAAGATGACTTTTGCTCTCTCATGTCCTTCAGAGCTGCCTACTTCTTCTCCAGGGATCATTTCTGCATGGACCTTTGAGTTCTCAGCAGGTGGAAGATCCCCTACATTCCTCTATTGTAAGACCAACTCTGTCCCTGCTCTTCTGTAAAGTTGGATTGAGGGAACAGTGTATGGTTAGGGGTAAGAACATGTTTGATTTGGGTTAGGAATCATTCTACTGGATGAAGAATGGTATTGGGAACCTGCGATATATATAATAATGTATAGGTGAAGTATATGTATGACAACAGAAATCTAAGTAAGCTTTGAAGCCCAGAAGGGCATTGGGCCCTTGACTGGGATACTTAGCTTTGAATTACATTCTGCACAGATGTCTCAGATAAATTGATATACAATGGCATAAGACCTTGTACCTTGGATGATTGAATGTGGAAGAGAACATCCAGTCCAAAAGGGATAGTAGGTAGGATTAGGAAGATAGTCAGTAGGTTTAGGAAGAAGAGTGAGTATAACATTTGGACCAAAAGTTCTTTAGCAGTAGGGTGTCAGTTAGAGAGTAGATGTAAATGTCAGCACATGTGAAGAGTCAGTCACAATAATGAATATGGGAAATTAGGTAGGAGAGCAGATATCAATAGATAAATTGGGAAATCAGTCAAAGTATAAAGTGAGTGATAGGATTAGATATTTTCAACAGGGTTGAGGTTGAATATGTACTCTTAGGACGAAGCAACTGTGTAGTCACCAATAGGATTGACATTTAAGAGCATTAGGCCCCTGGACAAGGATGTGTTTAGTAATCCATGCTCACTTTCCATTTAGACTTTGGTACAATCATAAGTGTGAACTTTGCATTATGTGTCCAGAATATCACTGTGATCAAATGTATATGTAGATCAGGTGACATGAGTATTTCTTCCACCATTTCTGGGAGCAATATCTTGAAGACGTGTTGATTAGTATTTGGGGGCACCAATAGGTGTACCTTGTGTCTATGAATATAGAGATAATGCATGAATAGACCCTACTGTGAATAAATAGTATAACTGGTTCCAATTTACATAATGGATTGAACTGATACCTGAAAATATATAGGAAATCTAATATTGATACACAATCATTCATTCCAACCAGTTATATATCTAATGGTAATATTAGGGTTCTGGTTTACCATGAAGGCTGTGTGAGATTTGCTTGAAAAGTGATTATGGAAATCGAAAATAATGTGTTTGGAAAGAAGTCTCATGAAAAGGCCAGTCCAGAAATATACAGGAGTACATGTGTTCTGAAGCAGGAAGTGATTGAAAGTGAACCAAATGCCTGTAAATTTGTGAACTTGTGGATGAAATATATATCCTATGATGTGCATCAACTGAAGAAATAGTGATGTACCAGTGTCTAAAAAAAAGAAACATCAGAATACACATCATGTATCATAGGAATCTACTTGCATTGATGCTAAACTCGGTCAGTTACTGTAGAAATATTAGGATTTCTAAGGACATTCACTAGGAAACAAATGTGTATTTCAGGTGGATGAATATTTCTGAGAATAATCTTTGGAAAAGATGATTATAAATCCACATACATGAACATGAATGAATTTAGGGAGTGTATAATAAGACACATATATTTCATACTTTGAAAAATCTGGAGAGAGAGACTGTGTGTGTGTGTGTGTTTGTGTATATATATATATATATATATATATATATATATATATATATATACATACATTCAAACAATACAAACACACAGAGACTTTAAAAAGTCGAAATATATATGCCAATCAAAATTCATCATGAAATATGTATCATCCACAGATCCAAAAATATTTAATTTACTGAACATGGATTTATGTATCATGTTGTTCAAGTAGAAAGCTCACCCATAGGTTGAATTTTCAGTTCCAACAGCATTTACGAGGAGTGATCTCTTCTCACAATTTGTATCTGCCATGTCAGCCCCCTCACAAGAATGTACGTGGGATACCAGGTAGGATTCTATATGTGCATGTAAAAATACATGTGCTGAATAGGCTACAGAGAAAGGGAGACAGGAATTCACATACTTGTTAACTTTACAAACACATGGAGAACTACTTCTCTTAAATTGGACTAGATTTATAACACCTAGCCTTTATAATGCCAAAGGAAAGTCCAATTATACACCATGCCTCCTCTGAACTGCATGTATTGCTATTCTGTTTGTGTTATTTTCCTCCATCATATCAGGATTGGTAATCAGAGTCTAGGAGGGTATGGGTTAGTGTCAGGGATTCAGTATTTTGAATGGAAAATAGGAAAATGAATCCAATGTGTATGCAATTCTGTGCTACACAAAAATCTTCCCACTCTCATCAAGAACAATGCCTTGACATTACCTTTGCCCCAAGTAAGACACGATTCGAAGAGAAGAGTTAGAAAATCTGTGAATACATATATACAATGGAAAATGCTCAGGAGTTCACAACCTTGGAGGTGGTAGAGGAGTTTCCATAAGTAAGGGACAGGATAAACACTCCCCAAACATGGAGCTCTGCTGGCCTAAAGACTTCTTGGGAAACTGCCTCTGAGGTTGGACCCTTGAAATATATGTTGTTGTCAGGAGCTTTATCTTCCTTTGTAGTGAGACCATCAAAGCTTGGTCTGCGTCTATGTGGCCTGGAGGACATGGTTTCTGATTTTCCAATGAACATGAGGCAGCAGTGCTGAATTCTCTCTTTGTAGGTCAACTGTGGCCACTGGGGTCTAAGTGTTTCCCCGTGTGGACTGTGAGGCCATTTGGTCATCCTCCACTTTTCCTGGTGTTTCTTGCTGCTTCACTGGGAGTTTCCTATTTGCTTCATGAAATACAAGGAGTTCAACTGGGACACAGTGCTGGAGGGAGTTCTGTCACGTGTGCTGACTCAGGGTCCTAGGAGAATGCACCAACCAGGCTTCTATCCCACAGAGCTTGCCCCCTTGACCATAGCAACCTGATTCTGAACATTGCCCGGAAACCTCTCCATAGAACAAGATGCCTTTACATATAAGGGTCTGCTGGCTGCACCGTGTCAGTCACAAGCCATGTGGAAGCCAATGGCAGATCCACATGGCCCCACCACAGATGTTTTATCACACACCTGCACACCACTGCTCTAGGCCCACTAATCAGCAGGCTCCAACTTACTGGCATCTCTGTTCTACACCATTTTCATGAAACCCAGTCAATCAAGGCACTGTCTGGTACACTCATGATCAGCAACAGGACATCCAAAGGTTCTCCAGTGCCACTGGTCATGGGAATTTCAAAAATTTCATGGTATTTATCAAGCCATTTCTCAAGGATGAACTTGGAGGCACTGTGGGTTTCTATTCATTCAGGAACCACTAAATGGTGAGGAAGCTCATTTCAATGAAAGCTCTGGAGAAACACTCAGAGGCAAGGCTTCCCAAGAGTGGCCAAAAGGTCACATCAAGCCAGGCCCATTGAGCTCTACAATGTGAGGTCCCTGTGTGTTTTGACTCTCAATTATGGCTGCCAGGTCTTTAAGAATAAAATCATGTGATATCCTGGCTGAGATTCCCAGTGCTCTGTGGAAAGCCACCCTGGGCCTAGATCTCAGTTTCCAAGGGCAACTCTCATGCGTGGCCTCCTAAAATCCCAACACAATTCATGGCAATACTTCTCTGAGTTCAGTACCAGAACTCAGTCTCTAAGGGGAATCACGCCAGAGTTCAAGCCCAGGTGGACAAAGTCATCCCTTCCAACCGCCACAGAAATGACCACAATTCCAAACAAAACACTGCCACGTGGCCCTCATCTTCTTCCATATAGACACTCATCATAACCTCTGGCTGGAGGTTTCCATGAGGGGGCAGCCCAAGACAGTGTCTAGAATAAGCTCCCTTGCCCCTCATTTGCCTAATGTCAGGGTGGCCTGTAAACCAGGAGTGATCAAATACGCCTGCCATTAATACTGCTCTGCTTCTCCAAATTGAGGACTACTGACTTTCGGGTATAGATTCTTTCTGTGAATTGGAGACATGAGAAAACCCAAGAACCTATGGGATAGCCTCTGCAGGGCTTTGAAGAACTCATTTGACCCAAAGGATCCCTATTCTCACTTGATGGAGGTCAGGAACTTTCCAGAGGAAAGTGAGAGGCTTCATCCACAATGACTGCTCTTTTTGCCATTTTGGCTTTGGATGCACACATGGGATCTTTCTTTAATCCATCAGGTGCTGAGAATCTAAGCCACAGCCTCACACAGGGCCAAGAGGCTGATTCACACACATCCCTTTGCAAAGGAATTAAGCAAAAAGCCACAGGTGATGCCCCTTTATTTCCATTTGAAAACTGTTTACTTCAGGCTTCACAAAGGGGTAGCCTGAGGCAAAGACCTTCCTGACATTCAGGGCAACAGAACAATAGGTAAGCAAAAGGCCCAAAGCAGGGTTTCTCCACTGACACTTTACTGGTCACACTGATATCTGAGTTTTCTGAGATGCTTGCCATTCCCTTCAGTTATCCAGTATATGGCCATGTCACAGAGCTGGGAGGTGGTACATATCTTGGACACAAAACCATGAGCCAATCTGGAGAGTGGCCAGAATTCAGGAAGAAAACAGGAACTTAGCAAGATAGTAGGTGTTGCCCATAGATAAGGCAAGCCCCAGTCCATTCATAAATTGGAAAGGATGAATGCTGGAAAGTTTTCTACTAGACAGGACGCATCCATTGATTCATTCTCTTTTCCAATGTCTACAACCAGGGATACAGTGGGATACACAGACATAGAAACACTCGCCTTGTCAAATGACTTACTAGAAACAGTCCACTCCAAACCAAACAAACTGCCTTTCCTACCTATTCTCAGAACATGAGACAAAACCATAAACTCACACCCACACCCACTAAGGCACCTCCTTCCCCCAAGTAGGTCTGTGACTATCTGGAGTGTCTTCTGACTGGTGGGCCATACAATGTTCCCCCAAAATGGCCCGTCCTCTCTCAGATCTGGCCTCCTTGGCCTACTCAATGAAGTTGTCAGGAGCCACCAGTGAGCCACTCACTACCTGCTTTCTCAGAAAAGTCCCCTCTTCAGAGCTTTACTGGCATTTGGTCATCCTCACATCAGTAGGTACCAAGAAAGACTGACTCTCTCCTTGGTAAATGCAAACAAGTCAGCCCACTGGGACTGGGACTGAAACTGGCTCTGGGTGCCTGGCTTCCTGGTTGCCAAGTTCAAAGAGTTCCATCACAAAAGAAGTGAGGTGAGGTCACTTCCTTCAGGAACTGAATGAGGTCACTGCCTTGGCAACCAAATTGTCCTAACAGTTGCTTCCAAGGGTCCTATGAGATGGAGGCTGCCCCTGCTTCCTGTGACACTTTCACAAGTTAGAATGGTATATCCTCCATAGGCACCCAGGAACAGCTTTCCACACAGGCCTGGTTTGGTCCATCTTGTCTACATTAAGAAGAGAGAGGCTCATACAGACACAACCCTTCATCCTGACCAGGTTGTTTGCCATGGAAGATGACTTTTGCTCTCTCATGTCCTTCAGAGCTGCCTACTTCTTCTCCAGGGATCATTTCTGCATGGACCTTTGAGTTCTCAGCAGGTGGAAGATCCCCTACATTCCTCTATTGTAAGACCAACTCTGTCCCTGCTCTTCTGTAAAGTTGGATTGAGGGAACAGTGTATGGTTAGGGGTAAGAACATGTTTGATTTGGGTTAGGAATCATTCTACTGGATGAAGAATGGTATTGGGAACCTGCGATATATATAATAATGTATAGGTGAAGTATATGTATGACAACAGAAATCTAAGTAAGCTTTGAAGCCCAGAAGGGCATTGGGCCCTTGACTGGGATACTTAGCTTTGAATTACATTCTGCACAGATGTCTCAGATAAATTGATATACAATGGCATAAGACCTTGTACCTTGGATGATTGAATGTGGAAGAGAACATCCAGTCAAAAAGGGATAGTAGGTAGGATTAGGAAGATAGTCAGTAGGTTTAGGAAGAAGAGTGAGTATAACATTTGGACCAAAAGTTCTTTAGCAGTAGGGTGTCAGAGAGTAGATGTAAATGTCAGCACATGTGAAGAGTCAGTCACAATAATGAATATGGGAAATTAGGTAGGAGAGCAGATATCAATAGATACATTGGGAAATCAGTCAAAGTATAAAGTGAGTGATAGGATTAGATATTTTCAACAGGGTTGAGGTTGAATATGTACTCTTAGGACGAAGCAACTGTGTAGTCACCAATAGGATTGACATTTGAGAGCATTAGGCCCCTGGACAAGGATGTGTTTAGTAATCCATGCTCACTTTCCATTTAGACTTTGGTACAATCATAAGTGTGAACTTTGCATTATGTGTCCAGAATATCACTGTGATCAAATGTGTATGTAGATCAGGTGACATGAGTATTTCTTCCACCATTTCTGGGAGCAATATCTTGAAGACGTGTTGATTAGTATTTGGGGGCACCAATAGGTGTACCTTGTGTCTATGAATATAGAGATAATGCATGAATAGACCATACTGTGAATAAATAGTATAACTGGTTCCAATTTACATAATGGATTGAACTGATACCTGAAAATATATAGGAAATCTAATATTGATACAGAATCATTCATTCCAACCAGTTATATATCTAATGGTAATATTAGGGTTCTGGTTTACCATGAAGGCTGTGTGAGATTTGCTTGAAAAGTGATTATGGAAATCGAAAATAATGTGTTTGGAAAGAAGTCTCATGAAAAGGCCAGTCCAGAAATATACAGGAGTACATGTGTTCTGAAGCAGGAAGTGATTGAAAGTGAACCAAATGCCTGTAAATTTGTGAACTTGTGGATGAAATATATATCCTATGATGTGCATCAACTGAAGAAATAGTGATGTACCAGTGTCGAAAAAAAAAGAAACGTCAAAATACACATCATGTATCATAGGAATCTACTTGCATTGATGCTAAACTCGGTCAGTTACTGTAGAAATATTAGGATTTCTAAGGACCATTCACTAGGAAACAAATGTGTATTTCAGGTGGATGAATATTTCTGAGAATAATCTTTGGAAAAGATAATTATAAATTCACATACATGAACATGAATGAATTTAGGGAGTGTATAATAAGACACATATATTTCATACTTTGAAAAATCTGGAGAGAGAGACTGTGTGTGTGTGTGTGTTTGTGTATATATATATATATATATATATATATATATACATACATTCAAACAATACAAATACACAGAGACTTTAAAAAGTCGAAATATATATGCCAATCAAAATTCATCATGAAATATGTATCATCCACAGATCCAAAAATATTTAATTTACTGAACATGGATTTATGTATCATGTTGTTCAAGTAGAAAGCTCACCCATAGGTTGAATTTTCAGTTCCAACAGCATTTACGAGGAGTGATCTCTTGTCACAATTTGTATCTGCCATGTCAGCCTCCTCACAAGAATGTACGTGGGATACCAGGTAGGATTCTATATGTGCATGTAAAAATACATGTGCTGAATAGGCTACAGAGAAAGGGAGACAGGAATTCACATACTTGTTAACTTTACAAACACATGGAGAACTACTTCTCTTAAATTGGACTAGATTTATAACACCTAGCCTTTATAATGCCAAAGGAAAGTCCAATTATACACCATGCCTCCTCTGAACTGCATGTATTGCTATTCTGTTTGTGTGATTTTCCTCCATCATATCAGGATTGGTAATCAGAGTCTAGGAGGGTATGGGTTAGTGTCAGGGATTCAGTATTTTGAATGGAAAATAGGAAAATGAATCCAATGTGTATGCAATTCTGTGCTACACAAAAATCTTCCCACTCTCATCAAGAACAATGCCTTGACATTACCTTTGCCCCAAGTAAGACACGATTCGAAGAGAAGAGTTAGAAAATCTGTGAATACATATATACAATGGAAAATGCTCAGGAGTTCACAACCTTGGAGGTGGTAGAGGAGTTTCCATAAGTAAGGGACAGGATAAACACTCCCCAAACATGGAGCTCTGCTGGCCTAAAGACTTCTTGGGAAACTGCCTCTGAGGTTGGACCCTTGAAATATATGTTGTTGTCAGGAGCTTTATCTTCCTTTGTAGTGAGACCATCAAAGCTTGGTCTGCGTCTATGTGGCCTGGAGGACATGGTTTCTGATTTTCCAATGAACATGAGGCAGCAGTGCTGAATTCTCTCTTTGTAGGTCAACTGTGGCCACTGGGGTCTAAGTGTTTCCCCGTGTGGACTGTGAGGCCATTTGGTCATCCTCCACTTTTCCTGGTGTTTCTTGCTGCTTCACTGGGAGTTTCCTATTTGCTTCATGAAATACAAGGAGTTCAACTGGGACACAGTGCTGGAGGGAGTTCTGTCACGTGTGCTGACTCAGGGTCCTAGGAGAATGCACCAACCAGGCTTCTATCCCACAGAGCTTGCCCCCTTGACCATAGCAACCTGATTCTGAACATTGCCCGGAAACCTCTCCATAGAACAAGATGCCTTTACATATAAGGGTCTGCTGGCTGCACCGTGTCAGTCACAAGCCATGTGGAAGCCAATGGCAGATCCACATGGCCCCACCACAGATGTTTTATCACACACCTGCACACCACTGCTCTAGGCCCACTAATCAGCAGGCTCCAACTTACTGGCATCTCTGTTCTACACCATTTTCATGAAACCCAGTCAATCAAGGCACTGTCTGGTACACTCATGATCAGCAACAGGACATCCAAAGGTTCTCCAGTGCCACGTGGTCATGGGAATTTCAAAAATTTCATGGTATTTATCAAGCCATTTCTCAAGGATGAACTTGGAGGCACTGTGGGTTTCTATTCATTCAGGAACCACTAAATGGTGAGGAAGCTCATTTCAATGAAAGCTCTGGAGAAACACTCAGAGGCAAGGCTTCCCAAGAGTGGCCAAAAGGTCACATCAAGCCAGGCCCATTGAGCTCTACAATGTGAGGTCCCTGTGTGTTTTGACTCTCAATTATGGCTGCCAGGTCTTTAAGAATAAAATCATGTGATATCCTGGCTGAGATTCCCAGTGCTCTGTGGAAAGCCACCCTGGGCCTAGATCTCAGTTTCCAAGGGCAACTCTCATGCGTGGCCTCCTAAAATCCCAACACAATTCATGGCAATACTTCTCTGAGTTCAGTACCAGAACTCAGTCTCTAAGGGGAATCACGCCAGAGTTCAAGCCCAGGTGGACAAAGTCATCCCTTCCAACCGCCACAGAAATGACCACAATTCCAACCAAAACACTGCCACATGGCCCTCATCTTCTTCCATATAGACACTCATCATAACCTCTGGCTGGAGGTTTCCATGAGGGGGCAGCCCAAGACAGTGTCTAGAATAAGCTCCCTTGCCCCTCATTTGCCTAATGTCAGGGAGGCCTGTAAACCAGGAGTGATCAAATACGCCTGCCATTAATACTGCTCTGCTTCTCCAAATTGAGGACTACTGACTTTCGGGTATAGATTCTTTCTGTGAACTGGAGACATGAGAAAACCCAAGAACCTATGGGATAGCCTCTCCAGGGCTTTGAAGAACTCATTTGACCCAAAGGATCCCTATTCTCACTTGATGGAGGTCAGGAACTTTCCAGAGGAAAGTGAGAGGCTTCATCCACAATGACTGCTCTTTTTGCCATTTTGGCTTTGGATGCACACATGGGATCTTTCTTTAATCCATCAGGTGCTGAGAATCTAAGCCACAGCCTCACACAGGGCCAAGAGGCTGATTCACACACATCCCTTTGCAAAGGAATTAAGCAAAAAGCCACAGGTGATGCCCCTTCATTTCCATTTGAAAACTGTTTACTTCAGGCTTCACAAAGGGGTAGCCTGAGGCAAAGACCTTCCGGAGAGTCAGGGCAACAGAACAATAGGTAAGCAAAAGGCCCAAAGCAGGGTTTCTCCACTGACACTTTACTGGTCACACTGATATCTGAGTTTTCTGAGATGCTTGCCATTCCCTTCAGTTATCCAGTACACGGCCATGTCACAGAGCTGGGAGGTGGTACATATCTTGGACACAAAACCATGAGCCAATTCTGGAGAGTGGCCAGAATTCAGGAAGAAAACAGGAACTTAGCAAGATAGTAGGTGTTGCCCATAGATAAGGCAAGCCCCAGTCCATTCATAAATTGGAAAGGATGAATGCTGGAAAGTTTTCTACTAGACAGGACGCATCCATTGATTCATTCTCTTTTCCAATGTCTACAACCAGGGATACAGTGGGATACACAGACATAGAAACACTCGCCTTGTCAAATGACTTACTAGAAACAGTCCACTCCAAACCAAACAAACTGCCTTTCCTACCTATTCTCAGAACATGAGACAAAACCATAAACTCACACCCACACCCACTAAGGCACCTCCTTCCCCCAAGGAGGTCTGTGACTATCTGGAGTGTCTTCTGACTGGTGGGCCATACAATGTTCCCCCAAAATGGCCCGTCCTCTCTCAGATCTGGCCTCCTTGGCCTACTCAATGAACTTGTCAGGAGCCACCAGTGAGCCACTCACTACCTGCTTTCTCAGAAAAGTCCCCTCTTCAGAGCTTTCCTGGCATTTGGTCATCCTCACATCAGTAGGTACCAAGAAAGACTGACTCTCTCCTTGGTAAATGCAAACAAGTCAGCCCACTGGGACTGGGACTGATACTGGCTCTGGGTGCCTGGCTTCCTGGTTGCCAAGTTCAAAGAGTTCCATCACAAAAGAAGTGAGGTGAGGTCACTTCCTTCAGGAACTGAATGAGGTCACTGCCTTGGCAACCAAATTGTCCTAACAGTTGCTTCCAAGGGTCCTATGAGATGGAGGCTGCCCCTGCTTCCTGTGACACTTTCACAAGTTAGAATGGTATATCCTCCATAGGCACCCAGGAACAGCTTTCCACACAGGCCTGGTTTGGTCCATCTTGTCTACATTAAGAAGAGAGAGGCTCATACAGACACAACCCTTCATCCTGACCAGGTTGTTTGCCATGGAAGATGACTTTTGCTCTCTCATGTCCTTCAGAGCTGCCTACTTCTTCTCCAGGGATCATTTCTGCATGGACCTTTGAGTTCTCAGCAGGTGGAAGATCCCCTACATTCCTCTATTGTAAGACCAACTCTGTCCCTGCTCTTCTGTAAAGTTGGATTGAGGGAACAGTGTATGGTTAGGGGTAAGAACATGTTTGATTTGGGTTAGGAATCATTCTACTGGATGAAGAATGGTATTGGGAACCTGCGATATATATAATAATGTATAGGTGAAGTATATGTATGACAACAGAAATCTAAGTAAGCTTTGAAGCCCAGAAGGGCATTGGGCCCTTGACTGGGATACTTAGCTTTGAATTACATTCTGCACAGATGTCTCAGATCAATTGATATACAATGGCATAAGACCTTGTACCTTGGATGATTGAATGTGGAAGAGAACATCCAGTCAAAAAGGGATAGTAGGTAGGATTAGGAAGATAGTCAGTAGGTTTAGGAAGAAGAGTGAGTATAACATTTGGACCAAAAGTTCTTTAGCAGTAGGGTGTCAGTTAGAGAGTAGATGTAAATGTCAGCACATGTGAAAAGTCAGTCACAATAATGAATATGGGAAATTAGGTAGGAGAGCAGATATCAATAGATACATTGGGAAATCCGTCAAAGTATAAAGTGAGTGATAGGATTAGATATTTTCAACAGGGTTGAGGTTGAATATGTACTCTTAGGACGAAGCAACTGTGTAGTCACCAATAGGATTGACATTTGAGAGCATTAGGCCCCTGGACAAGGATGTGTTTAGTAATCCATGCTCACTTTCCATTTAGACTTTGGTACAATCATAAGTGTGAACTTTGCATTATGTGTCCAGAATATCACTGTGATCAAATGTATATGTACATCAGGTGACAGGAGTATTTCTTCCACCATTTCTGGGAGCAATATCTTGAAGACGTGTTGATTAGTATTTGGGGGCACCAATAGGTGTACCTTGTGTCTATGAATATAGAGATAATGCATGAATAGACCATACTGTGAATAAATAGTATAACTGGTTCCAATTTACATAATGGATTGAACTGATACCTGAAAATATATAGGAAATCTAATATTGATACAGAATCATTCATTCCAACCAGTTATATATCTAATGGTAATATTAGGGTTCTGGTTTACCATGAAGGCTGTGTGAGATTTGCTTGAAAATGATTATGGAAATCGAAAATAATGTGTTTGGAAAGAAGTCTCATGAAAAGGCCAGTCCAGAAATATACAGGAGTACATGTGTTCTGAAGCAGGAAGTGATTGAAAGTGAACCAAATGCCTGTAAATTTGTGAACTTGTGGATGAAATATATATCCTATGATGTGCATCAACTGAAGAAATAGTGATGTACCAGTGTCGAAAAAAAAGAAACGTCAAAATACACATCATGTATCATAGGAATCTACTTGCATTGATGCTAAACTCGGTCAGTTACTGTAGAAATATTAGGATTTCTAAGGACCATTCACTAGGAAACAAATGTGTATTTCAGGTGGATGAATATTTCTGAGATAATCTTTGGAAAAGATGATTATAAATCCACATACATGAACATGAATGAATTTAGGGAGTGTATAATAAGACACATATATTTCATACTTTGAAAAATCTGGAGAGAGAGATTGTGTGTGTGTGTGTGTATGTGTGTTTGTATATATATATATATATATATATATATATATATATATATATATATATTATACATACATTCAAACAATACAAACACACAGAGACTTTAAAAATTCGAAATATATATGCCAATCAAAATTCATCATGAAATATGTATCATCCACAGATCCAAAAATATTTAATTTACTGAACATGGATTTATGTATCATGTTGTTCAAGTAGAAAGCTCACCCATAGGTTGAATTTTCAGTTCCAACAGCATTTACGAGGAGTGATCTCTTGTCACAATTTGTATCTGCCATGTCAGCCTCCTCACAAGAATGTACGTGGGATACCAGGTAGGATTCTATATGTGCATGTAAAAATACATGTGATGAATAGGCTACAGAGAAAGGGAGACAGGAATTCACATACTTGTTAACTTTACAAACACATGGAGAACTACTTCTCTTAAATTGGACTAGATTTATAACACCTAGCCTTTATAATGCCAAAGGAAAGTCCAATTATACACCATGCCTCCTCTGAACTGCATGTATTGCTATTCTGTTTGTGTTATTTTCCTCCATCATATCAGGATTGGTAATCAGAGTCTAGGAGGGTATGGGTTAGTGTCAGGGATTCAGTATTTTGAATGGAAAATAGGAAAATGAATCCAATGTGTATGCAATTCTGTGCTACACAAAAATCTTCCCACTCTCATCAAGAACAATGCCTTGACATTACCTTTGCCCCAAGTAAGACACGATTCGAAGAGAAGAGTTAGAAAATCTGTGAATACATATATACAATGGAAAATGCTCAGGAGTTCACAACCTTGGAGGTGGTAGAGGAGTTTCCATAAGTAAGGGACAGGATAAACACTCCCCAAACATGGAGCTCTGCTGGCCTAAAGACTTCTTGGGAAACTGCCTCTGAGGTTGGACCCTTGAAATATATGTTGTTGTCAGGAGCTTTATCTTCCTTTGTAGTGAGACCATCAAAGCTTGGTCTGCGTCTATGTGGCCTGGAGGACATGGTTTCTGATTTTCCAATGAACATGAGGCAGCAGTGCTGAATTCTCTCTTTGTAGGTCAACTGTGGCCACTGGGGTCTAAGTGTTTCCCCGTGTGGACTGTGAGGCCATTTGGTCATCCTCCACTTTTCCTGGTGTTTCTTGCTGCTTCACTGGGAGTTTCCTATTTGCTTCATGAAATACAAGGAGTTCAACTGGGACACAGTGCTGGAGGGAGTTCTGTAACGTGTGCTGACTCAGGGTCCTAGGAGAATGCACCAACCAGGCTTCTATCCCACAGAGCTTGCCCCCTTGACCATAGCAACCTGATTCTGAACATTGCCCGGAAACCTCTCCATAGAACAAGATGCCTTTACATATAAGGGTCTGCTGGCTGCACCGTGTCAGTCACAAGCCATGTGGAAGCCAATGGCAGATACACATGGCCCCACCACAGATGTTTTATCACACACCTGCACACCACTGCTCTAGGCCCACTAATCAGCAGGCTCCAACTTACTGGCATCTCTGTTCTACACCATTTTCATGAAACCCAGTCAATCAAGGCACTGTCTGGTACACTCATGATCAGCAACAGGACATCCAAAGGTTCTCCAGTGCCACGTGGTCATGGGAATTTCAAAAATTTCATGGTATTTATCAAGCCATTTCTCAAGGATGAACTTGGAGGCACTGTGGGTTTCTATTCATTCAGGAACCACTAAATGGTGAGGAAGCTCATTTCAATGAAAGCTCTGGAGAAACACTCAGAGGCAAGGCTTCCCAAGAGTGGCCAAAAGGTCACATCCAGCAGGCCCATTGAGCTCTACAATGTGAGGTCCCTGTGTGTTTTGACTCTCAATTATGGCTGCCAGGTCTTTAAGAATAAAATCATGTGATATCCTGGCTGAGATTCCCAGTGCTCTGTGGAAAGCCACCCTGGGCCTAGATCTCAGTTTCCAAGGGCAACTCTCATGCGTGGCCTCCTAAAATCCCAACACAATTCATGGCAATACTTCTCTGAGTTCAGTACCAGAACTCAGTCTCTAAGGGGAATCATGCCAGAGTTCAAGCCCAGGTGGACAAAGTCATCCCTTCCAACTGCCACAGAAATGACCACAATTCCAACCAAAACACTGCCACATGGCCCTCATCTTCTTCCATATAGACACTCATCATAACCTCTGGCTGGAGGTTTCCATGAGGGGGCAGCCCAAGACAGTGTCTAGAATAAGCTCCCTTGCCCCTCATTTGCCTAATGTCAGGGTGGCCTGTGAACCAGGAGTGATCAAATACGCCTGCCATTAATACTGCTCTGCTTCTCCAAATTGAGGACTACTGACTTTCGGGTATAGGTTCTTTCTGTGAATTGGAGACATGAGAAAACCCAAGAACCTATGGGATAGCCTCTGCAGGGCTTTGAAGAACTCATTTGACCCAAAGGATCCCTATTCTCACTTGATGGAGGTCAGGAACTTTCCAGAGGAAAGTGAGAGGCTTCATCCACAATGACTGCTCTTTTTGCCATTTTGGCTTTGGATGCACACATGGGATCTTTCTTTAATCCATCAGGTGCTGAGAATCTAAGCCACAGCCTCACACAGGGCCAAGAGGCTGATTCACACACATCCCTTTGCAAAGGAATTAAGCAAAAAGCCACAGGTGATGCCCCTTCATTTCCATTTGAAAACTGTTTACTTCAGGCTTCACAAAGGGGTAGCCTGAGGCAAAGACCTTCCTGACATTCAGGGCAACAGAACAATAGGTAAGCAAAAGGCCCAAAGCAGGGTTTCTCCACTGACACTTTACTGGTCACACTGATATCTGAGTTTTCTGAGATGCTTGCCATTCCCTTCAGTTATCCATTACATGGCCATGTCACAGAGCTGGGAGGTGGTACATATCTAGGACACAAAACCATGAGCCAATTCTGGAGAGTGGCCAGAATTCAGGAAGAAAACAGGAACTTAGCAAGATAGTAGGTGTTGCCCATAGATAAGGCAAGCCCCGGTCCATTCATAAATTGGAAAGGATGAATGCTGGAAAGTTTTCTACTAGACAGGACGCATCCATTGATTCATTCTCTTTTCCAATGTCTACAACCAGGGATACAGTGAGATACACAGACATAGAAACACTCGCCTTGTCAAATGACTTACTAGAAACAGTCCACTCCAAACCAAACAAACTGCCTTTCCTACCTATTCTCAGAACATGAGACAAAAACCATAAACTCACACCCACACCCACTAAGGCACCTCCTTCCCCCAAGTAGGTCTGTGACTATCTGGAGTGTCTTCTGACTGGTGGGCCATACAATGTTCCCCCAAAATGGCCCGTCCTCTCTCAGATCTGGCCTCCTTGGCCTACTCAATGAAGTTGTCAGGAGCCACCAGTGAGCCACTCACTACCTGCTTTCTCAGAAAAGTCCCCTCTTCAGAGCTTTCCTGGCATTTGGTCATCCTCACATCAGTAGGTACCAAGAAAGACTGACTCTCTCCTTGGTAAATGCAAACAAGTCAGCCCACTGGGACTGGGACTGAAACTGGCTCTGGGTGCCTGTCTTCCTGGTTGTCAAGTTCAAAGAGTTCCATCACAAAAGAAGTGAGGTGAGGTCACTTCCTTCAGGAACTGAATGAGGTCACTGCCTTGGCAACCAAATTGTCTTAACAGTTGCTTCCAAGGGTCCTATGAGATGGAGGCTGCCCCTGCTTCCTGTAACACTTTCACAAGTTAGAATGGTATATCCTCCATAGGCACCCAGGAAGAGATTTCCACACAGGCCTGGTTTGGTCCATCTTGTCTACATTAAGAAGAGAGAGGCTCATACAGACACAACCCTTCATCCTGACCAGGTTGTTTGCCATGGAAGATGACTTTTGCTCTCTCATGTCCTTCAGAGCTGCCTACTTCTTCTCCAGGGATCATTTCTGCATGGACCTTTGAGTTCTCAGCAGGTGGAAGATCCCCTACATTCCTCTCTTGTAAGACCAACTCTGTCCCTGCTCTTCTGTAAAGTTGGATTGAGGGAACAGTGTATGGTTAGGGGTAAGAACATGTTTGATTTGGGTTAGGAATCATTCTACTGGGTGAAGAATGGTATTGGGAACCTGCGATATATATAATAATGTATAGGTGAAGTATATGTATGACAACAGAAATCTAAGTGAGCTTTGAAGCCCAGAAGGGCATTGGGCCCTTCACTGGGATACTTAGCTTTGAATTACATTCTGCACAGATGTCTCAGATAAATTGATATACAATGGCATAAGACCTTGTACCTTGGATGATTGAATGTGGAAGAGAACATCCAGTCAAAAAGGGATAGTAGGTAGGATTAGGAAGATAGTCAGTAGGTTTAGGAAGAAGAGTGAGTATAACATTTGGACCAAAAGTTCTTTAGCAGTAGGGTGTCAGTTAGAGAGTAGATGTAAATGTCAGCACATGTGAAGAGTCAGTCACAATAATGAATATGGGAAATTAGGTAGGAGAGCAGATATCAATAGATACATTGGGAAATCAGTCAAAGTATAAAGTGAGTGATAGGATTAGATATTTTCAACAGGGTTGAGGTTGAATATGTACTCTTAGGACGAAGCAACTGTGTAGTCACCAATAGGATTGACATTTGAGAGCATTAGGCCCCTGGACAAGGATGTGTTTAGTAATCCATGCTCACTTTCCATTTAGACTTTGGTACAATCATAAGTGTGAACTTTGCATTATGTGTCCAGAATATCACTGTGATCAAATGTATATGTAGATCAGGTGACATGAGTATTTCTTCCACCATTTCTGGGAGCAATATCTTGAAGACGTGTTGATTAGTATTTGGGGGCACCAATAGGTGTACCTTGTGTCTATGAATATAGAGATAATGCATGAATAGACCATACTGTGAATAAATAGTATAACTGGTTCCAATTTACATAATGGATTGAACTGATACCTGAAAATATATAGGAAATCTAATATTGATACACAATCATTCATTCCAACCAGTTATATATCTAATGGTAATATTAGGGTTCTGGTTTACCATGAAGGCTGTGTGAGATTTGCTTGAAAAGTGATTATGGAAATCGAAAATAATGTGTTTGGAAAGAAGTCTCATGAAAAGGCCAGTCCAGAAATATACAGGAGTACATGTGTTCTGAAGCAGGAAGTGATTGAAAGTGAACCAAATGCCTGTAAATTTGTGAACTTGTGGATGAAATATATATCCTATGATGTGCATCAACTGAAGAAATAGTGATGTACCAGTGTCGAAAAAAAAGAAACATCAGAATACACATCATGTATCATAGGAATCTACTTGCATTGATGCTAAACTCGGTCAGGTACTGTAGAAATATGAGGATTTCTAAGGACCATTCACTAGGAAACAAATGTGTATTTCAGGTGGATGAATATTTCTGAGATAATCTTTGGAAAAGATGATTATAAATCCACATACATGAACATGAATGAATTTAGGGAGTGTATAATAAGACACATATATTTCATACTTTGAAAAATCTGGAGAGAGAGATTGTGTGTGTGTGTGTGTGTGTGTGTGTGTTTGTGTATATATATATATATATATATATATATATATATATATATATACATACATTCAAACAATACAAACACACAGAGACTTTAAAAAGTCGAAATATATATGCCAATCAAAATTCATCATGAAATATGTATCATCCACAGATCCAAAAATATTTAATTTACTGAACATGGATTTATGTATCATGTTGTTCAAGTAGAAAGCTCACCCATAGGTTGAATTTTCAGTTCCAACAGCATTTAGGAGGAGTGATCTCTTCTCACAATTTGTATCTGCCATGTCAGCCTCCTCACAAGAATGTACGTGGGATACCAGGTAGGATTCTATATGTGCATGTAAAAATACATGTGCTGAATAGGCTACAGAGAAAGGGAGACAGGAATTCACATACTTGTTAACTTTACAAACACATGGAGAACTACTTCTCTTAAATTGGACTAGATTTATAACACCTAGCCTTTATAATGCCAAAGGAAAGTCCAATTATACACCATGCCTCCTCTGAACTGCATGTATTGCTATTCTGTTTGTGTTATTTTCCTCCATCATATCAGGATTGGTAATCAGAGTCTAGGAGGGTATGGGTTAGTGTCAGGGATTCAGTATTTTGAATGGAAAATAGGAAAATGAATCCAATGTGTATGCAATTCTGTGCTACACAAAAATCTTCCCACTCTCATCAAGAACAATGCCTTGACATTACCTTTGCCCCAAGTAAGACACGATTCGAAGAGAAGAGTTAGAAAATCTGTGAATACATATATACAATGGAAAATGCTCAGGAGTTCACAACCTTGGAGGTGGTAGAGGAGTTTCCATAAGTAAGGGACAGGATAAACACTCCCCAAACATGGAGCTCTGCTGGCCTAAAGACTTCTTGGGAAACTGCCTCTGAGGTTGGACCCTTGAAATATATGTTGTTGTCAGGAGCTTTATCTTCCTTTGTAGTGAGACCATCAAAGCTTGGTCTGCGTCTATGTGGCCTGGAGGACATGGTTTCTGATTTTCCAATGAACATGAGGCAGCAGTGCTGAATTCTCTCTTTGTAGGTCAACTGTGGCCACTGGGGTCTAAGTGTTTCCCCGTGTGGACTGTGAGGCCATTTGGTCATCCTCCACTTTTCCTGGTGTTTCTTGCTGCTTCACTGGGAGTTTCCTATTTGCTTCATGAAATACAAGGAGTTCAACTGGGACACAGTGCTGGAGGGAGTTCTGTCACGTGTGCTGACTCAGGGTCCTAGGAGAATGCACCAACCAGGCTTCTATCCCACAGAGCTTGCCCCCTTGACCATAGCAACCTGATTCTGAACATTGCCCGGAAACCTCTCCATAGAACAAGATGCCTTTACATATAAGGGTCTGCTGGCTGCACCGTGTCAGTCACAAGCCATGTGGAAGCCAATGGCAGATCCACATGGCCCCACCACAGATGTTTTATCACACACCTGCACACCACTGCTCTAGGCCCACTAATCAGCAGGCTCCAACTTACTGGCATCTCTGTTCTACACCATTTTCATGAAACCCAGTCAATCAAGGCACTGTCTGGTACACTCATGATCAGCAACAGGACATCCAAAGGTTCTCCAGTGCCACGTGGTCATGGGAATTTCAAAAATTTCATGGTATTTATCAAGCCATTTCTCAAGGATGAACTTGGAGGCACTGTGGGTTTCTATTCATTCAGGAACCACTAAATGGTGAGGAAGCTCATTTCAATGAAAGCTCTGGAGAAACACTCAGAGGCAAGGCTTCCCAAGAGTGGCCAAAAGGTCACATCAAGCCAGGCCCATTGAGCTCTACAATGTGAGGTCCCTGTGTGTTTTGACTCTCAATTATGGCTGCCAGGTCTTTAAGAATAAAATCATGTGATATCCTGGCTGAGATTCCCAGTGCTCTGTGGAAAGCCACCCTGGGCCTAGATCTCAGTTTCCAAGGGCAACTCTCATGCGTGGCCTCCTAAAATCCCAACACAATTCATGGCAATACTTCTCTGAGTTCAGTACCAGAACTCAGTCTCTAAGGGGAATCACGCCAGAGTTCAAGCCCAGGTGGACAAAGTCATCCCTTCCAACCGCCACAGAAATGACCACAATTCCAACCAAAACACTGCCACATGGCCCTCATCTTCTTCCATATAGACACTCATCATAAACTCTGGCTGGAGGTTTCCATGAGGGGGCAGCCCAAGACAGTGTCTAGAATAAGCTCCCTTGCCCCTCATTTGCCTAATGTCAGGGTGGCCTGTGAACCAGGAGTGATCAAATACGCCTGCCATTAATACTGCTCTGCTTCTCCAAATTGAGGACTACTGACTTTCGGGTATAGATTCTTTCTGTGAATTGGAGACATGAGAAAACCCAAGAACCTATGGGATAGCCTCTGCAGGGCTTTGAAGAACTCATTTGACCCAAAGGATCCCTATTCTCACTTGATGGAGGTCAGGAACTTTCCAGAGGAAAGTGAGAGGCTTCATCCACAATGACTGCTCTTTTTGCCATTTTGGCTTTGGATGCACACATGGGATCTTTCTTTAATCCATCAGGTGCTGAGAATCTAAGCCACAGCCTCACACAGGGCCAAGAGGCTGATTCACACACATCCCTTTGCAAAGGAATTAAGCAAAAAGCCACAGGTGATGCCCCTTCTTTTCCATTAGAAAACTGTTTACTTCAGGCTTCACAAAGGGGTAGCCTGAGGCAAAGACCTTCCTGACACTCAGGACAACAGAACAATAGGTAAGCAAAAGGCCCAAAGCAGGGTTTCTCCACTGACACTTTACTGGTCACACTGATATCTGAGTTTTCTGAGATGCTTGCCATTCCCTTCAGTTATCCAGTACACGGCCATGTCACAGAGCTGGGAGGTGGTACATATCTTGGACACAAAACCATGAGCCAATTCTGGAGAGTGGCCAGAATTCAGGAAGAAAACAGGAACTTAGCAAGATAGTAGGTGTTGCCCATAGATAAGGCAAGCCCCAGTCCATTCATAAATTGGAAAGGATGAATGCTGGAAAGTTTTCTACTAGACAGGACGCATCCATTGATTCATTCTCTTTTCCAATGTCTACAACCAGGGTTACAGTGGGATACACAGACATAGAAACACTCGCCTTGTCAAATGACTTACTAGAAACAGTCCACTCCAAACCAAACAAACTGCCTTTCCTACCTATTCTCAGAACATGAGACAAAACCATAAACTCACACCCACACCCACTAAGGCACCTCCTTCCCCCAAGTAGGTCTGTGACTATCTGGAGTGTCTTCTGACTGGTGGGCCATACAATGTTCCCCCAAAATGGCCCGTCCTCTCTCAGATCTGGCCTCCTTGGCCTACTCAATGAAGCTGTCAGGAGCCACCAGTGAGCCACTCACTACCTGCTTTCTCAGAAAAGTCCCCTCTTCAGAGCTTTCCTGGCATTTGGTCATCCTCACATCAGTAGGTACCAAGAAAGACTGACTCTCTCCTTGGTAAATGCAAACAAGTCAGCCCACTGGGACTGGGACTGAAACTGGCTCTGGGTGCCTGGCTTCCTGGTTGCCAAGTTCAAAGAGTTCCATCACAAAAGAAGTGAGGTGAGGTCACTTCCTTCAGGAACTGAATGAGGTCACTGCCTTGGCAACCAAATTGTCCTAACAGTTGCTTCCAAGGGTCCTATGAGATGGAGGCTGACCCTGCTTCCTGTGACACTTTCAAAAGTTACAATGGTATATCCTCCATAGGCACCCAGGAACAGCTTTCCACACAGGCCTGGTTTGGTCCATCTTGTCTACATTAAGAAGAGAGAGGCTCATACAGACACAATCCTTCATCCTGACCAGGTTGTTTGCCATGGAAGATGACTTTTGCTCTCTCATGTCCTTCAGAGCTGCCTACTTCTTCTCCAGGGATCATTTCTGCATGGACCTTTGAGTTCTCAGCAGGTGGAAGATCCCCTACATTCCTCTCTTGTAAGACCAACTCTGTCCCTGCTCTTCTTTAAAGTTGGATTGAGGGAACAGTGTATGGTTAGGGGTAAGAACATGTTTGATTTGGGTTAGGAATTATTCTACTGGATGAAGAATGGTATTGGGAACCTGCGATATATATAATAATGTATAGGTGAAGTATATGTATGACAACAGAAATCTAAGTAAGCTTTGAAGCCCAGAAGGGCATTGGGCCCTTGACTGGGATACTTAGCTTTGAATTACATTCTGCACAGATGTCTCAGATAAATTGATATACAATGGCATAAGACCTTGTACCTTGGATGATTGAATGTGGAAGAGAACATCCAGTCAAAAAGGGATAGTAGGTAGGATTAGGAAGATTGTCAGTAGGTTTAGGAAGAAGAGTGAGTATAACATTTGGACCAAAAGTTCTTTAGCAGTAGGGTGTCAGTTAGAGAGTAGATGTAAATGTCAGCACATGTGAAGAGTCAGTCACAATAATGAATATGGGAAATGAGGTAGGAGAGCAGATATCAATAGAGACATTGGGAAATCAGTCAAAGTATAAAGTGAGTGATAGGATTAGATATTTTCAACAGGGTTGAGGTTGAATATGTACTCTTAGGACGAAGCAACTGTGTAGTCACAAATAGGATTGACATTTGAGAGCATTAGGCCCCTGGACAAGGATGTGTTTAGTAATCCATGCTCACTTTCCATTTAGACTTTGGTACAATCATAAGTGTGAACTTTGCATTATGTGTCCAGAATATCACTGTGATCAAATGTATATGTAGATCAGGTGACATGAGTATTTCTTCCACCATTTCTGGGAGCAATATCTTGAAGACGTGTTGATTAGTATTTGGGGGCACCAATAGGTGTACCTTGTGTCTATGAATATAGAGATAATGCATGAATAGACCATACTGTGAATAAATAGTATAACTGGTTCCAATTTACATAATGGATTGAACTGATACCTGAAAATATATAGGAAATCTAATATTGATACACAATCATTCATTCCAACCAGTTATATATCTAATGGTAATATTAGGGTTCTGGTTTACCATGAAGGCTGTGTGAGATTTGCTTGAAAAGTGATTATGGAAATCGAAAATAATGTGTTTGGAAAGAAGTCTCATGAAAAGGCCAGTCCAGAAATATACAGGAGTACATGTGTTCTGAAGCAGGAAGTGATTGAAAGTGAACCAAATGCCTGTAAATTTGTGAACTTGTGGATGAAATATATATCCTATGATGTGCATCA
Organism: Urocitellus parryii; assembly: GCF_045843805.1. Taxonomy (NCBI): domain Eukaryota; kingdom Metazoa; phylum Chordata; class Mammalia; order Rodentia; family Sciuridae; genus Urocitellus; species Urocitellus parryii. The sequence continues at coordinate 104,810,758 of NC_135535.1, forward strand.
ACTGAAGAAATAGTGATGTACCAGTGTCGAAAAAAAAGAAACGTCAAAATACACATCATGTATCATAGGAATCTACTTGCATTGATGCTAAACTCGGTCAGTTACTGTAGAAATATTAGGATTTCTAAGGACCATTCACTAGGAAACAAATGTGTATTTCAGGTGGATGAATATTTCTGAGAATAATCTTTGGAAAAGATGATTATAAATCCACATACATGAACATGAATGAATTTAGGGAGTGTATAATAAGACACATATATTTCATGCTTTGAAAAATCTGGAGAGAGAGACTGTGTGTGTGTGTGTGTGTGTGTGTGTGTGTGTGTGTATATATATATATATATATATATATATATATATACATACATTCAAACAATACAAACACACAGAGACTTTAAAAATTCGAAATATATATGCCAATCAAAATTCATCATGAAATATGTATCATCCACAGATCCAAAAATATTTAATTTACTGAACATGGATTTATGTATCATGTTGTTCAAGTAGAAAGCTCACCCATAGGTTGAATTTTCAGTTCCAACAGCATTTACGAGGAGTGATCTATTGTCACAATTTATATCTGCCATGTCAGCCTCCTCACAAGAATGTACGTGGGATACCAGGTAGGATTCTATATGTGCATGTAAAAATACATGTGCTGAATAGGCTACAGAGAAAGTGAGACAGGAATTCACATGCTTGTTAACTTTACAAACACACGGAGAACTACTTCTCTTAAATTGGACTAGATTTATAACACCTAGCCTTTATAATGCCAAAGGAAAGTCCAATTATACACCATGCCTCCTCTGAACTGCATGTATTGCTATTCTGTTTGTGTTATTTTCCTCCATCATATCAGGATTGGTAATCAGAGTCTAGGAGGGTATGGGTTAGTGTCAGGGATTCAGTATTTTGAATGGAAAATAGGAAAATGAATCCAATGTGTATGCAATTCTGTGCTACACAAAAATCTTCCCACTCTCATCAAGAACAATGCCTTGACATTACCTTTGCCCCAAGTAAGACACGATTCGAAGCGAAGAGTTAGAAAATCTGTGAATACATATATACAATGGAAAATGCTCAGGAGTTCACAACCTTGGAGGTGGTAGAGGAGTTTCCATAAGTAAGGGACAGGATAAACACTCCCCAAACATGGAGCTCTGCTGGCCTAAAGACTTCTTGGGAAACTGCCTCTGAGGTTGGACCCTTGAAATATATGTTGTTGTCAGGAGCTTTATCTTCCTTTGTAGTGAGACCATCACAGCTTGGTCTGCATCTATGTGGCCTGGAGGACATGGTTTCTGATTTTCCAATGAACATGAGGCAGCAGTGCTGAATTCTCTCTTTGTAGGTCAACTGTGGCCACTGGGGTCTAAGTGTTTCCCCGTGTGGACTGTGAGGCCATTTGGTCATCCTCCACTTTTCCTGGTGTTTCTTGCTGCTTCACTGGGAGTTTCCTATTTGCTTCATGAAATACAAGGAGTTCAACTGGGACACAGTGCTGGAGGGAGTTCTGTCACGTGTGCTGACTCAGGGTCCTAGGAGAATGCACCAACCAGGCTTCTATGCCACAGAGCTTGCCCCCTTGACCATAGCAACCTGATTCTGAACATTGCCCGGAAACCTCTCCATAGAACAAGATGCCTTTACATATAAGGGTCTGCTGGCTGCACCGTGTCAGTCACAAGCCATGTGGAAGCCAATGGCAGATCCACATGGCCCCACCACAGATGTTTTATCACACACCTGCACACCACTGCTCTAGGCCCACTAATCAGCAGGCTCCAACTTACTGGCATCTCTGTTCTACACCATTTTCATGAAACCCAGTCAATCAAGGCACTGTCTGGTACACTCATGATCAGCAACAGGACATCCAAAGGTTCTCCAGTGCCACGTGGTCATGGGAATTTCAAAAATTTCATGGTATTTATCAAGCCATTTCTCAAGGATGAACTTGGAGGCACTGTGGGTTTCTATTCATTCAGGAACCACTAAATGGTGAGGAAGCTCATTTCAATGAAAGCTCTGGAGAAACACTCAGAGGCAAGGCTTCCCAAGAGTGGCCAAAAGGTCACATCAAGCCAGGCCCATTGAGCTCTACAATGTGAGGTCCCTGTGTGTTTTGACTCTCAATTATGGCTGCCAGGTCTTTAAGAATAAAATCATGTGATATCCTGGCTGAGATTCCCAGTGCTCTGTGGAAAGCCACCCTGGGCCTAGATCTCAGTTTCCAAGGGCAACTCTCATGCGTGGCCTCCTAAAATCCCAACACAATTCATGGCAATACTTCTCTGAGTTCAGTACCAGAACTCAGTCTCTAAGGGGAATCACGCCAGAGTTCAAGCCCAGGTGGACAAAGTCATCCCTTCCAACTGCCACAGAAATGACCACAATTCCAACCAAAACACTGCCACATGGCCCTCATCTTCTTCCATATAGACACTCATCATAACCTCTGGCTGGAGGTTTCCATGAGGGGGCAGCCCAAGACAGTGTCTAGAATAAGCTCCCTTGCCCCTCATTTGCCTAATGTCAGGGTGGCCTGTGAACCAGGAGTGATCAAATACGCCTGCCATTAATACTGCTCTGCTTCTCCAAATTGAGGACTACTGACTTTCGGGTATAGATTCTTTCTGTGAATTGGAGACATGAGAAAACCCAAGAACCTATGGGATAGCCTCTGCAGGGCTTTGAAGAACTCATTTGACCCAAAGGATCCCTATTCTCACTTGATGGAGGTCAGGAACTTTCCAGAGGAAAGTGAGAGGCTTCATCCACAATGACTGCTCTTTTTGCCATTTTGGCTTTGGATGCACACATGGGATCTTTCTTTAATCGATCAGGTGCTGAGAATCTAAGCCACAGCCTCACACAGGGCCAAGAGGCTGATTCACACACATCCCTTTGCAAAGGAATTAAGCAAAAAGCCACAGGTGATGCCCCTTCATTTCCATTTGAAAACTGTTGACTTCAGGCTTCACAAAGGGGTAGCCTGAGGTAAAGACCTTCCTGACATTCAGGGCAACAGAACAATTGGTAAGCAAAAGGCCCAAAGCAGGGTTTCTCCACTGACACTTTACTGGTCACACTGATATCTGAGTTTTCTGAGATGCTTGCCATTCCCTTCAGTTATCCAGTACATGGCCATGTCACAGAGCTGGGAGGTGGTACATATCTAGGACACAAAACCATGAGCCAATTCTGGAGAGTGGCCAGAATTCAGGAAGAAAACAGGAACTTAGCAAGATAGTAGGTGTTGCCCATAGATAAGGCAAGCCCCAGTCCATTCATAAATTGGAAAGGATGAATGCTGGAAAGTTTTCTACTAGACAGGACGCATCCATTGATTCATTCTCTTTTCCAATGTCTACAACCATGGATACAGTGGGATACACAGACATAGAAACACTCGCCTTGTCAAATGACTTACTAGAAACAGTCCACTCCAAACCAAACAAACTGCCTTTCCTACCTATTCTCAGAACATGAGACAAAAACCATAAACTCACACCCACACCCACTAAGGCACCTCCTTCCCCCAAGTAGGTCTGTGACTATCTGGAGTGTCTTCTGACTGGTGGGCCATACAATGTTCCCCCAAAATGGCCCGTCCTCTCTCAGATCTGGCCTCCTTGGCCTACTCAATGAAGTTGTCAGGAGCCACCAGTGAGCCACTCACTACCTGCTTTCTCAGAAAAGTCCCCTCTTCAGAGCTTTCCTGGCATTTGGTCATCCTCACATCAGTAGGTACCAAGAAAGACTGACTCTCTCCTTGGTAAATGCAAACAAGTCAGCCCACTGGGACTGGGACTGAAACTGGCTCTGGGTGCCTGGCTTCCTGGTTGCCAAGTTCAAAGAGTTCCATCACCAAAGATGTGAGGTGAGGTCACTTCCTTCAGGAACTGAATGAGGTCACTGCCTTGGCAACCAAATTGTCCTAACAGTTGCTTCCAAGGGTCCTATGAGATGGAGGCTGCCCCTGCTTCCTGTGACACTTTCACAAGTTAGAATGGTATATCCTCCATAGGCACCCAGGAACAGCTTTCCACACAGGCCTGGTTTGGTCCATCTTGTCTACATTAAGAAGAGAGAGGCTCATACAGACACAACCCTTCATCCTGACCAGGTTGTTTGCCATGGAAGATGACTTTTGCTCTCTCATGTCCTTCAGAGCTGCCTACTTCTTCTCCAGGGATCATTTCTGCATGGACCTTTGAGTTCTCAGCAGGTGGAAGATCCCCTACATTCCTCTCTTGTAAGACCAACTCTGTCCCTGCTCTTCTGTAAAGTTGGATTGAGGGAACAGTGTATGGTTAGGGGTAAGAACATGTTTGATTTGGGTTAGGAATCATTCTACTGGATGAAGAATGGTATTGGGAACCTGCGATATATATATAATAATGTATAGGTGAAGTATATGTATGACAACAGAAATCTAAGTAAGCTTTGAAGCCCAGAAGGGCATTGGGCCCTTGACTGGGATACTTAGCTTTGAATTACATTCTCCACAGATGTCTCAGATAAATTGATATACAATGGCATAAGACCTTGTACCTTGGATGATTGAATGTGGAAGAGAACATCCAGTCAAAAAGGGATAGTAGGTAGGATTAGGAAGATAGTCAGTAGGTTTAGGAAGAAGAGTGAGTATAACATTTGGACCAAAAGTTCTTTAGCAGTAGGGTGTCAGTTAGAGAGTAGATGTAAATGTCAGCACATGTGAAGAGTCAGTCACAATAATGAATATGGGAAATTAGGTAGGAGAGCAGATATCAATAGAGACATTGGGAAATCAGTCAAAGTATAAAGTGAGTGATAGGATTAGATATTTTCAACAGGGTTGAGGTTGAATATGTACTCTTAGGACGAAGCAACTGTGTAGTCACCAATAGGATTGACATTTGAGAGCATTAGGCCCATGGACAAGGATGTGTTTAGTAATCCATGCTCACTTTCCATTTAGACTTTGGTACAATCATAAGTGTGAACTTTGCATTATGTGTCCAGAATATCAGTGTGATCAAATGTATATGTAGATCAGGTGACATGAGTATTTCGTCCACCATTTCTGGGAGCAATATCTTGAAGACGTGTTGATTAGTATTTGGGGGCACCAATAGGTGTACCTTGTGTCTATGAATATAGAGATAATGCATGAATAGACCATCCTGTGAATAAATAGTATAACTGGTTCCAATTTACATAATGGATTGAACTGATACCTGAAAATATATAGGAAATCTAATATTGATACACAATCATTCATTCCAACCAGTTATATATCTAATGGTAATATTAGGGTTCTGGTTTACCATGAAGGCTGTGTGAGATTTGCTTGAAAAGTGATTATGGAAATCGAAAATAATGTGTTTGGAAAGAAGTCTCATGAAAAGGCCAGTCCAGAAATATACAGGAGTACATGTGTTCTGAAGCAGGAAGTGATTGAAAGTGAACCAAATGCCTGTAAATTTGTGAACTTGTGGATGAAATATATATCCTATGATGTGCATCAACTGAAGAAATAGTGATGTACCAGTGTCGAAAAAAAAGAAACGTCAAAATACACATCATGTATCATAGGAATCTACTTGCATTGATGCTAAACTCGGTCAGTTACTGTAGAAATATTAGGATTTCTAAGGACCATTCACTAGGAAACAAATGTGTATTTCAGGTGGATGAATATTTCTGAGATAATCTTTGGAAAAGATGATTATAAATCCACATACATGAACATGAATGAATTTAGGGAGTGTATAATAAGACACATATATTTCATACTTTGAAAAATCTGGAGAGAGAGATTGTGTGTGTGTGTGTGTGTGTGTTTGTGTATATATATATATATATATATATATATATATGTATATATATATATATATATACATACATTCAAACAATACAAACACACAGAGACTTTAAAACGTCGAAATATATATGCCAATCAAAATTCATCATCAAATATGTATCATCCACAGATCCAAAAATATTTAATTTACTGAACATGGATTTATGTATCATGTTGTTCAAGTAGAAAGCTCACCCATAGGTTGAATTTTCAGTTCCAACAGCATTTACGAGGAGTGATCTCTTGTCACAATTTGTATCTGCCATGTCAGCCTCCTCACAAGAATGTACGTGGGATACCAGGTAGGATTCTATATGTGCATGTAAAAATACATGTGCTGAATAGGCTACAGAGAAAGGGAGACAGGAATTCACATACTTGTTAACTTTACAAACACATGGAGAACTACTTCTCTTAAATTGGACTAGATTTATAACACCTAGCCTTTATAATGCCAAAGGAAAGTCCAATTATACACCATGCCTCCTCTGAACTGCATGTATTGCTATTCTGTTTGTGTTATTTTCCTCCATCATATCAGGATTGGTAATCAGAGTCTAGGAGGGTATGGGTTAGTGTCAGGGATTCAGTATTTTGAATGGAAAATAGGAAAATGAATCCAATGTGTATGCAATTCTGTGCTACACAAAAATCTTCCCACTCTCATCAAGAACAATGCCTTGACATTACCTTTGCCCCAAGTAAGACACGATTCGAAGAGAAGAGTTAGAAAATCTGTGAATACATATATACAATGGAAAATGCTCAGGAGTTCACAACCTTGGAGGTGGTAGAGGAGTTTCCATAAGTAAGGGACAGGATAAACACTCCCCAAACATGGAGCTCTGCTGGCCTAAAGACTTCTTGGGAAACTGCCTCTGAGGTGGACCCTTGAAATATATGTTGTTGTCAGGAGCTTTATCTTCCTTTGTAGTGAGACCATCAAAGCTTGGTCTGCGTCTATGTGGCCTGGAGGACATGGTTTCTGATTTTCCAATGAACATGAGGCAGCAGTGCTGAATTCTCTCTTTGTAGGTCAACTGTGGCCACTGGGGTCTAAGTGTTTCCCCGTGTGGACTGTGAGGCCATTTGGTCATCCTCCACGTTTCCTGGTGTTTCTTGCTGCTTCACTGGGAGTTTCCTATTTGCTTCATGAAATACAAGGAGTTCAACTGGGACACAGTGCTGGAGGGAGTTCTGTCACGTGTGCTGACTCAGGGTCCTAGGAGAATGCACCAACCAGGCTTCTATCCCACAGAGCTTGCCCCCTTGACCATAGCAACCTGATTCTGAACATTGCCCGGAAACCTCTCCATAGAACAAGATGCCTTTACATATAAGGGTCTGCTGGCTGCACCGTGTCAGTCACAAGCCATGTGGAAGCCAATGGCAGATCCACATGGCCCCACCACAGATGTTTTATCACACACCTGCACACCACTGCTCTAGGCCCACTAATCAGCAGGCTCCAAATTACTGGCATCTCTGTTCTACACCATTTTCATGAAACCCAGTCAATCAAGGCACTGTCTGGTACACTCATGATCAGCAACAGGACATCCAAAGGTTCTCCAGTGCCACGTGGTCATGGGAATTTCAAAAATTTCATGGTATTTATCAAGCCATTTCTCAAGGATGAACTTGGAGGCACTGTGGGTTTCTATTCATTCAGGAACCACTAAATGGTGAGGAAGCTCATTTCAATGAAAGCTCTGGAGAAACACTCAGAGGCAAGGCTTCCCAAGAGTGGCCAAAAGGTCACATCAAGCCAGGCCCATTGAGCTCTACAATGTGAGGTCCTGTGTGTTTTGACTCTCAATTATGGCTGCCAGGTCTTTAAGAATAAAATCATGTGATATCCTGGCTGAGATTCCCAGTGCTCTGTGGAAAGCCACCCTGGGCCTAGATCTCAGTTTCCAAGGGCAACTCTCATGCGTGGCCTCCTAAAATCCCAACACAATTCATGGCAATACTTCTCTGAGTTCAGTACCAGAACTCAGTCTCTAAGGGGAATCACGCCAGAGTTCAAGCCCAGGGGGACAAAGTCATCCCTTCCAACCGCCACAGAAATGACCACAATTCCAACCAAAACACTGCCACATGGCCCTCATCTTCTTCCATATAGACACTCATCATAACCTCTGGCTGGAGGTTTGATGAGGGGGCAGCCCAAGACAGTGTCTAGAATAAGCTCCCTTGCCCCTCATTTGCCTAATGTCAGGGTGGCCTGTGAACCAGGAGTGATCAAATACGCCTGCCATTAATACTGCTCTGCTTCTCCAAATTGAGGACTACTGACTTTCGGGTATAGATTCTTTCTGTGAATTGGAGACATGAGAAAACCCAAGAACCTATGGGATAGCCTCTGCAGGGCTTTGAAGAACTCATTTGACCCAAAGGATCCCTATTCTCACTTGATGGAGGTCAGGAACTTTCCAGAGGAAAGTGAGAGGCTTCATCCACAATGACTGCTCTTTTTGCCATTTTGGCTTTGGATGCACACATGGGATCTTTCTTTAATCCATCAGGTGCTGAGAATCTAAGCCACAGCCTCACACAGGGCCAAGAGGCTGATTCACACACATCCCTTTGCAAAGGAATTAATCAAAAAGCCACAGGTGATGCCCCTTCATTTCCATTTGAAAACTGTTTACTTCAGGCTTCACAAATGGTAGCCTGAGGCAAAGACCTTCCTGACACTCAGGGCAACAGAACAATAGGTAAGCAAAAGGCCCAAAGCAGGGTTTCTCCACTGACACTTTACTGGTCACACTGATATCTGAGTTTTCTGAGATGCTTGCCATTCCCTTCAGTTATCCAGTACTCGGCCATGTCACAGAGCTGGGAGGTAGTACATATCTTGGACACAAAACCATGAGCCAATTCTGGAGAGTGGCCAGAATTCAGGAAGAAAACAGGAACTTAGCAAGATAGTAGGTGTTGCCCATAGATAAGGCAAGCCCCAGTCCATTCATAAATTGGAAAGGATGAATGCTGGAAAGTTTTCTACTAGACGGGACGCATCCATTGATTCATTCTCTTTTCCAATGTCTACAACCAGGGATACAGTGGGATACACAGACATAGAAACACTCGCCTTGTCAAATGACTTACTAGAAACAGTCCACTCCAAACCAAACAAACTGCCTTTCCTACCTATTCTCAGAACATGAGACAAAACCATAAACTCACACCCACACCCACTAAGGCACCTCCTTCCCCCAAGTAGGTCTGTGACTATCTGGAGTGTCTTCTGACTGGTGGGCCATACAATGTTCCCCCAAAATGGCCCGTCCTCTCTCAGATCTGGCCTCCTTGGCCTACTCAATGAAGTTGTCAGGAGCCACCAGTGAGCCACTCACTACCTGCTTTCTCAGAAAAGTCCCCTCTTCAGAGCTTTCCTGGCATTTGGTCATCCTCACATCAGTAGGTACCAAGAAAGACTGACTCTCTCCTTGGTAAATGCAAACAAGTCAGCCCACTGGGACTGGGACTGAAACTGGCTCTGGGTGCCTGGCTTCCTGGTTGCCAAGTTCAAAGAGTTCCATCACAAAAGAAGTGAGGTGAGGTCACTTCCTTCAGGAACTGAATGAGGTCACTGCCTTGGCAACGAAATTGTCCTAACTGTTGCTTCCAAGGGTCCTATGAGATGGAGGCTGCCCCTGCTTCCTGTGACACTTTCACAAGTTAGAATGGTATATCCTCCATAGGCACCCAGGAACAGCTTTCCACACAGGCCTGGTTTGGTCCATCTTGTCTACATTAAGAAGAGAGAGGCTCATACAGACACAACCCTTCATCCTGACCAGGTTGTTTGCCATGGAAGATGACTTTTGCTCTCTCATGTCCTTCAGAGCTGCCTACTTCTTCTCCAGGGATCATTTCTGCATGGACCTTTGAGTTCTCAGCAGGTGGAAGATCCCCTACATTCCTCTATTGTAAGACCAACTCTGTCCCTGCTCTTCTGTAAAGTTGGATTGAGGGAACAATGTATGGTTAGGGGTAAGAACATGTTTGATTTGGGTTAGGAATCATTCTACTGGATGAAGAATGGTATTGGGAACCTGCGATATATATAATAATGTATAGGTGAAGTATATGTATGACAACAGAAATCTAAGTAAGCTTTGAAGCCCAGAAGAGCATTGGGCCCTTGACTGGGATACTTAGCTTTGAATTACATTCTGCACAGATGTCTTAGATAAATTGATATACAATGGCATAAGACCTTGTACCTTGGATGATTGAATGTGGAACAGAACATCCAGTCAAAAAGGGATAGTAGGTAGGATTAGGAAGATAGTCAGTAGGTTTAGGAAGAAGAGTGAGTATAACATTTGGACCAAAAGTTCTTTAGCAGTAGGGTGTCAGTTAGAGAGTAGATGTAAATGTCAGCACATGTGAAGAGTCAGTCACAATAATGAATATGGGAAATTAGGTAGGAGAGCAGATATCAATAGAGACATTGGGAAATCAGTCAAAGTATAAAGTGAGTGATAGGATTAGATATTTTCAACAGGGTTGAGGTTGAATATGTACTCTTAGGACGAAGCAACTGTGTAGTCACCAATAGGATTGACATTTGAGAGCATTAGGCCCATGGACAAGGATGTGTTTAGTAATCCATGCTCACTTTCCATTTAGACTTTGGTACAATCATAAGTGTGAACTTTGCATTATGTGTCCAGAATATCAGTGTGATCAAATGTATATGTAGATCAGGTGACATGAGTATTTCGTCCACCATTTCTGGGAGCAATATCTTGAAGACGTGTTGATTAGTATTTGGGGGCACCAATAGGTGTACCTTGTGTCTATGAATATAGAGATAATGCATGAATAGACCATCCTGTGAATAAATAGTATAACTGGTTCCAATTTACATAATGGATTGAACTGATACCTGAAAATATATAGGAAATCTAATAATGATACACAATCATTCATTCCAACCAGTTATATATCTAATGGTAATATTAGGGTTCTGGTTTACCATGAAGGCTGTGTGAGATTTGCTTGAAAAGTGATTATGGAAATCGAAAATAATGTGTTTGGAAAGAAGTCTCAAGAAAAGGCCAGTCCAGAAATATACAGGAGTACATGTGTTCTGAAGCAGGAAGTGATTGAAAGTGAACCAAATGCCTGTAAATTGGTGAACTTGTGGATGAAATATATATCCTATGATGTGCATCAACTGAAGAAATAGTGATGTACCAGTGTCGAAAAAAAAGAAACGTCAAAATACACATCATGTATCATAGGAATCTACTTGCATTGATGCTAAACTCGGTCAGTTACTGTAGAAATATTAGGATTTCTAAGGACCATTCACTAGGAAACAAATGTGTATTTCAGGTGGATGAATATTTCTGAGATAATCTTTGGAAAAAATGATTATAAATCCACATACATGAACATGAATGAATTTAGGGAGTGTATAATAAGACACATATATTTCATACTTTGAAAAATCTGGAGAGAGAGATTGTGTGTGTGTGTGTGTGTGTGTTTGTGTATATATATATATATATATATATATATATATATATATATATACATACATTCAAACAATACAAACACACAGAGACTTTAAAACGTCGAAATATATATGCCAATCAAAATTCATCATGAAATATGTATCATCCACAGATCCAAAAATATTTAATTTACTGAACATGGATTTATGTATCATGTTGTTCAAGTAGAAAGCTCACCCATAGGTTGAATTTTCAGTTCCAACAGCATTTACGAGGAGTGATCTCTTGTCACAATTTGTATCTGCCATGTCAGCCTCCTCACAAGAATGTACGTGGGATACCAGGTAGGATTCTATATGTGCATGTAAAAATACATGTGCTGAATAGGCTACAGAGAAAGGGAGACAGGAATTCACATACTTGTTAACTTTACAAACACATGGAGAACTACTTCTCTTAAATTGTCTAGATTTATAACACCTAGCCTTTATAATGCCAAAGGAAAGTCCAATTATACACCATGCCTCCTCTGAACTGCATGTATTGCTATTCTGTTTGTGTTATTTTCCTCCATCATATCAGGATTGGTAATCAGAGTCTAGGAGGGTATGGGTTAGTGTCAGGGATTCAGTATTTTGAATGGAAAATAGGAAAATGAATCCAATGTGTATGCAATTCTGTGCTACACAAAAATCTTCCCACTCTCATCAAGAACAATGCCTTGACATTACCTTTGCCCCAAGTAAGACACGATTCGAAGAGAAGAGTTAGAAAATCTGTGAATACATATATACAATGGAAAATGCTCAGGAGTTCACAACCTTGGAGGTGGTAGAGGAGTTTCCATAAGTAAGGGACAGGATAAACACTCCCCAAACATGGAGCTCTGCTGGCCTAAAGACTTCTTGGGAAACTGCCTCTGAGGTTGGACCCTTGAAATATATGTTGTTGTCAGGAGCTTTATCTTCCTTTGTAGTGAGACCATCAAAGCTTGGTCTGCGTCTATGTGGCCTGGAGGACATGGTTTCTGATTTTCCAATGAACATGAGGCAGCAGTGCTGAATTCTCTCTTTGTAGGTCAACTGTGGCCACTGGGGTCTAAGTGTTTCCCCGTGTGGACTGTGAGGCCATTTGGTCATCCTCCACTTTTCCTGGTGTTTCTTGCTGCTTCACTGGGAGTTTCCTATTTGCTTCATGAAATACAAGGAGTTCAACTGGGACACAGTGCTGGAGGGAGTTCTGTCACGTGTGCTGACTCAGGGTCCTAGGAGAATGCACCAACCAGGCTTCTATGCCACAGAGCTTGCCCCCTTGACCATAGCAACCTGATTCTGAACATTGCCCGGAAACCTCTCCATAGAACAAGATGCCTTTACATATAAGGGTCTGCTGGCTGCACCGTGTCAGTCACAAGCCATGTGGAAGCCAATGGCAGATCCACATGGCCCCACCACAGATGTTTTATCACACACCTGCACACCACTGCTCTAGGCCCACTAATCAGCAGGCTCCAACTTACTGGCATCTCTGTTCTACACCATTTTCATGAAACCCAGTCAATCAAGGCACTGTCTGGTACACTCATGATCAGCAACAGGACATCCAAAGGTTCTCCAGTGCCACGTGGTCATGGGAATTTCAAAAATTTCATGGTATTTATCAAGCCATTTCTCAAGGATGAACTTGGAGGCACTGTGGGTTTCTATTCATTCAGGAACCACTAAATGGTGAGGAAGCTCATTTCAATGAAAGCTCTGGAGAAACACTCAGAGGCAAGGCTTCCCAAGAGTGGCCAAAAGGTCACATCAAGCCAGGCCCATTGAGGTCTACAATGTGAGGTCCCTGTGTGTTTTGACTCTCAATTATGGCTGCCAGGTCTTTAAGAATAAAATCATGTGATATCCTGGCTGAGATTCCCAGTGCTCTGTGGAAAGCCACCCTGGGCCAAGATCTCAGTTTCCAAGGGCAACTCTCATGCGTGGCCTCCTAAAATCCCAACACAATTCATGGCAATACTTCTCTGAGTTCAGTACCAGAACTCAGTCTCTAAGGGGAATCACGCCAGAGTTCAAGCCCAGGTGGACAAAGTCATCCCTTCCAACCGCCACAGAAATGACCACAATTCCAACCAAAACACTGCCACATGGCCCTCATCTTCTTCCATATAGACACTCATCATAACCTCTGGCTGGAGGTTTCCATGAGGGGGCAGCCCAAGACAGTATCTAGAATAAGCTCCCTTGCCCCTCATTTGCCTAATGTCAGGGTGGCCTGTGAACCAGGAGTGATCAAATACGCCTGCCATTAATACTGCTCTGCTTCTCCAAATTGAGGACTACTGACTTTCGGGTATAGGTTCTTTCTGTGAATTGGAGACATGAGAAAACCCAAGAACCTATGGGATAGCCTCTGCAGGGCTTTGAAGAACTCATTTGACCCAAAGGATCCCTATTCTCACTTGATGGAGGTCAGGAACTTTCCAGAGGAAAGTGAGAGGCTTCATCCACAATGACTGCTCTTTTTGCCATTTTGGCTTTGGATGCACACATGGGATCTTTCTTTAATCGATCAGGTGCTGAGAATCTAAGCCACAGCCTCACACAGGGCCAAGAGGCTAATTCACACACATCCCTTTGCAAAGGAATTAAGCAAAAAGCCACAGGTGATGCCCCTTCATTTCCATTTGAAAACTGTTTACTTCAGGCTTCACAAAGGGGTAGCCTGAGGCAAAGACCTTCCTGAGAGTCAGGGCAACAGAACAATAGGTAAGCAAAAGGCCCAAAGCAGGGTTTCTCCACTGACACTTTACTGGTCACACTGATATCTGAGTTTTCTGAGATGCTTGCCATTCCCTTCAGTTATCCAGTACATGGCTATGTCACAGAGCTGGGAGGTGGTACATATCTAGGACACAAAACCATGAGCCAATTCTGGAGAGTGGCCAGAATTCAGGAAGAAAACAGGAACTTAGCAAGATAGTAGGTGTTGCCCATAGATAAGGCAAGCCAAGGTCCATTCATAAATTGGAAAGGATGAATGCTGGAAAGTTTTCTACTAGACAGGACGCATCCATTGATTCATTCTCTTTTCCAATATCTACAACCAGGGATACAGTGGGATACACAGACATAGAAACACTCGCCTTGTCAAATGACTTACTAGAAACAGTCCACTCCAAACCAAACAAACTGCCTTTCCTACCTATTCTCAGAACATGAGACAAAAACCATAAACTCACACCCACACCCACTAAGGCACCTCCTTCCCCCAAGTAGGTCTGTGACTATCTGGAGTGTCTTCTGACTGGTGGGCCATACAATGTTCCCCCAAAATGGCCCGTCCTCTCTCAGATCTGGCCTCCTTGGCCTACTCAATGAAGTTGTCAGGAGCCACCAGTGAGCCACTCACTACCTGCTTTCTCAGAAAAGTCCCCTCTTCAGAGCTTTCCTGGCATTTGGTCATCCTCACATCAGTAGGTACCAAGAAAGACTGACTCTCTCCTTGGTAAATGCAAACAAGTCAGCCCACTGGGACTGGGACTGAAACTGGCTATGGGTGCCTGGCTTCCTGGTTGCCAAGTTCAAAGAGTTCCATCACAAAAGAAGTGAGGTGAGGTCACTTCCTTCAGGAACTGAATGAAGTCACTGCCTTGGCAACCAAATTGTCCTAACAGTTGCTTCCAAGGGTCCTATGAGATGGAGGCTGCCCCTGCTTCCTGTGACACTTTCACAAGTTAGAATGGTATATCCTCCATAGGCACCCAGGAACAGCTTTCCACACAGGCCTGGTTTGGTCCATCTTGTCTACATTAAGAAGAGAGAGGCTCATACAGACACAACCCTTCATCCTGACCAGGTTGTTTGCCATGGAAGATGACTTTTGCTCTCTCATGTCCTTCAGAGCTGCCTACTTCTTCTCCAGGGATCATTTCTGCATGGACCTTTGAGTTCTCAGCAGGTGGAAGATCCCCTACATTCCTCTATTGTAAGACCAACTCTGTCCCTGCTCTTCTGTAAAGTTGGATTGAGGGAACAGTGTATGGTTAGGGGTAAGAACATGTTTGATTTGGGTTAGGAATCATTCTACTGGATGAAGAATGGTATTGGGAACCTGCGATATATATATAATAATGTATAGGTGAAGTATATGTATGACAACAGAAATCTAAGTAAGCTTTGAAGCCCAGAAGGGCATTGGGCCCTTGACTGGGATACTTAGCTTTGAATTACATTCTCCACAGATGTCTCAGATAAATTGATATACAATGGCATAAGACCTTGTACCTTGGATGATTGAATGTGGAAGAGAACATCCAGTCAAAAAGGGATAGTAGGTAGGATTAGGAAGATAGTCAGTAGGTTTAGGAAGAAGAGTGAGTATAACATTTGGACCAAAAGTTCTTTAGCAGTAGGGTGTCAGTTAGAGAGTAGATGTAAATGTCAGCACATGTGAAGAGTCAGTCACAATAATGAATATGGGAAATTAGGTAGGAGAGCAGATATCAATAGAGACATTGGGAAATCAGTCAAAGTATAAAGTGAGTGATAGGATTAGATATTTTCAACAGGGTTGAGGTTGAATATGTACTCTTAGGACGAAGCAACTGTGTAGTCACCAATAGGATTGACATTTGAGAGCATTAGGCCCATGGACAAGGATGTGTTTAGTAATCCATGCTCACTTTCCATTTAGACTTTGGTACAATCATAAGTGTGAACTTTGCATTATGTGTCCAGAATATCAGTGTGATCAAATGTATATGTAGATCAGGTGACATGAGTATTTCGTCCACCATTTCTGGGAGCAATATCTTGAAGACGTGTTGATTAGTATTTGGGGGCACCAATAGGTGTACCTTGTGTCTATGAATATAGAGATAATGCATGAATAGACCATCCTGTGAATAAATAGTATAACTGGTTCCAATTTACATAATGGATTGAACTGATACCTGAAAATATATAGGAAATCTAATAATGATACACAATCATTCATTCCAACCAGTTATATATCTAATGGTAATATTAGGGTTCTGGTTTACCATGAAGGCTGTGTGAGATTTGCTTGAAAAGTGATTATGGAAATCGAAAATAATGTGTTTGGAAAGAAGTCTCATGAAAAGGCCAGTCCAGAAATATACAGGAGTACATGTGTTCTGAAGCAGGAAGTGATTGAAAGTGAACCAAATGCCTGTAAATTTGTGAACTTGTGGATGAAATATATATCCTATGATGTGCATCAACTGAAGAAATAGTGATGTACCAGTGTCGAAAAAAAAGAAACGTCAAAATACACATCATGTATCATAGGAATCTACTTGCATTGATGCTAAACTCGGTCAGTTACTGTAGAAATATTAGGATTTCTAAGGACCATTCACTAGGAAACAAATGTGTATTTCAGGTGGATGAATATTTCTGAGAATATTCTTTGGAAAAGATGATTATAAATCCACATACATGAACATGAATGAATTTAGGGAGTGTATAATAAGACACATATACTTCATACTTTGAAAAATCTGGAGAGAGAGACTGTGTGTGTGTGTGTGTGTGTTTGTGTGTATATATATATATATATATATATATATATATATATACATTCAAACAATACAAACACACAGAGACTTTAAAAAGTCGAAATATATATGCCAATCAAAATTCATCATGAAATATGTACCATCCACAGATCCAAAAATATTTAATTTACTGAACATGGATTTATGTATCATGTTGTTCAAGTAGAAAGCTCACCCATAGGTTGAATTTTCAGTTCCAACAGCATTTACGAGGAGTGATCTCTTGTCACAATTTGTATCTGCCATGTCAGCCTCCTCACAAGAATGTACGTGGGATACCAGGTAGGATTCTATATGTGCATGTAAAAATACATGTGCTGAATAGGCTACAGAGAAAGGGAGACAGGAATTCACATACTTGTTAACTTTACAAACACATGGAGAACTACTTCTCTTAAATTGTCTAGATTTATAACACCTAGCCTTTATAATGCCAAAGGAAAGTCCAATTATACACCATGCCTCCTCTGAACTGCATGTATTGCTATTCTGTTTGTGTTATTTTCCTCCATCATATCAGGATTGGTAATCAGAGTCTAGGAGGGTATGGGTTAGTGTCAGGGATTCAGTATTTTGAATGGAAAATAGGAAAATGAATCCAATGTGTATGCAATTCTGTGCTACACAAAAATCTTCCCACTCTCATCAAGAACAATGCCTTGACATTACCTTTGCCCCAAGTAAGACACGATTCGAAGAGAAGAGTTAGAAAATCTGTGAATACATATATACAATGGAAAATGCTCAGGAGTTCACAACCTTGGAGGTGGTAGAGGAGTTTCCATAAGTAAGGGACAGGATAAACACTCCCCAAACATGGAGCTCTGCTGGCCTAAAGACTTCTTGGGAAACTGCCTCTGAGGTTGGACCCTTGAAATATATGTTGTTGTCAGGAGCTTTATCTTCCTTTGTAGTGAGACCATCAAAGCTTGGTCTGCGTCTATGTGGCCTGGAGGACATGGTTTCTGATTTTCCAATGAACATGAGGCAGCAGTGCTGAATTCTCTCTTTGTAGGTCAACTGTGGCCACTGGGGTCTAAGTGTTTCCCCGTGTGGACTGTGAGGCCATTTGGTCATCCTCCACTTTTCCTGGTGTTTCTTGCTGCTTCACTGGGAGTTTCCTATTTGCTTCATGAAATACAAGGAGTTCAACTGGGACACAGTGCTGGAGGGAGTTCTGTCACGTGTGCTGACTCAGGGTCCTAGGAGAATGCACCAACCAGGCTTCTATCCCACAGAGCTTGCCCCCTTGACCATAGCAACCTGATTCTGAACATTGCCCGGAAACCTCTCCATAGAACAAGATGCCTTTACATATAAGGGTCTGCTGGCTGCACCGTGTCAGTCACAAGCCATGTGGAAGCCAATGGCAGATCCACATGGCCCCACCACAGATGTTTTATCACACACCTGCACACCACTGCTCTAGGCCCACTAATCAGCAGGCTCCAACTTACTGGCATCTCTGTTCTACACCATTTTCATGAAACCCAGTCAATCAAGGCACTGTCTGGTACACTCATGATCAGCAACAGGACATCCAAAGGTTCTCCAGTGCCACGTGGTCATGGGAATTTCAAAAATTTCATGGTATTTATCAAGCCATTTCTCAAGGATGAACTTGGAGGCACTGTGGGTTTCTATTCATTCAGGAACCACTAAATGGTGAGGAAGCTCATTTCAATGAAAGCTCTGGAGAAACACTCAGAGGCAAGGCTTCCCAAGAGTGGCCAAAAGGTCACATCAAGCCAGGCCCATTGAGGTCTACAATGTGAGGTCCCTGTGTGTTTTGACTCTCAATTATGGCTGCCAGGTCTTTAAGAATAAAATCATGTGATATCCTGGCTGAGATTCCCAGTGCTCTGTGGAAAGCCACCCTGGGCCTAGATCTCAGTTTCCAAGGGCAACTCTCATGCGTGGCCTCCTAAAATCCCAACACAATTCATGGCAATACTTCTCTGAGTTCAGTACCAGAACTCAGTCTCTAAGGGGAATCACGCCAGAGTTCAAGCCCAGGTGGACAAAGTCATCCCTTCCAACCGCCACAGAAATGACCACAATTCCAACCAAAACACTGCCACATGGCCCTCATCTTCTTCCATATAGACACTCATCATAACCTCTGGCTGGAGGTTTGATGAGGGGGCAGCCCAAGACAGTGTCTAGAATAAGCTCCCTTGCCCCTCATTTGCCTAATGTCAGGGTGGCCTGTGAACCAGGAGTGATCAAATACGCCTGCCATTAATACTGCTCTGCTTCTCCAAATTGAGGACTACTGACTTTCGGGTATAGATTCTTTCTGTGAATTGGAGACATGAGAAAACCCAAGAACCTATGGGATAGCCTCTGCAGGGCTTTGAAGAACTCATTTGACCCAAAGGATCCCTATTCTCACTTGATGGAGGTCAGGAACTTTCCAGAGGAAAGTGAGAGGCTTCATCCACAATGACTGCTCTTTTTGCCATTTTGGCTTTGGATGCACACATGGGATCTTTCTTTAATCGATCAGGTGCTGAGAATCTAAGCCACAGCCTCACACAGGGCCAAGAGGCTGATTCACACACATCCCTTTGCAAAGGAATTAAGCAAAAAGCCACAGGTGATGCCCCTTCATTTCCATTTGAAAACTGTTTACTTCAGGCTTCACAAAGGGGTAGCCTGAGGCAAAGACCTTCCTGACACTCAGGGCAACAGAACAATAGGTAAGCAAAAGGCCCAAAGCAGGGTTTCTCCACTGACACTTTACTGGTCACACTGATATCTGAGTTTTCTGAGATGCTTGCCATTCCCTTCAGTTATCCAGTACATGGCCATGTCACAGAGCTGGGAGGTGGTACATATCTTGGACACAAAACCATGAGCCAATTCTGGAGAGTGGCCAGAATTCAGGAAGAAAACAGGAACTTAGCAAGATAGTAGGTGTTGCCCATAGATAAGGCAAGCCCCAGTCCATTCATAAATTGGAAAGGATGAATGCTGGAAAGTTTTCTACTAGACAGGACGCATCCATTGATTCATTCTCTTTTCCAATGTCTACAACCAGGGATACAGTGGGATACACAGACATAGAAACACTCGCCTTGTCAAATGACTTACTAGAAACAGTCCACTCCAAACCAAACAAACTGCCTTTCCTACCTATTCTCAGAATATGAGACAAAAACCATAAACTCACACCCACACCCACTAAGGCACCTCCTTTCCCCAAGTAGGTCTGTGACTATCTGGAGTGTCTTCTGACTGGTGGGCCATACAATGTTCCCCCAAAATGGCCCGTCCTCTCTCAGATCTGGCCTCCTTGGCCTACTCAATGAAGTTGTCAGGAGCCACCAGTGAGCCACTCACTACCTGCTTTCTCAGAAAAGTCCCCTCTTCAGAGCTTTCCTGGCATTTGGTCATCCTCACATCAGTAGGTACCAAGAAAGACTGACTCTCTCCTTGGTAAATGCAAACAAGTCAGCCCACTGGGACTGGGACTGAAACTGGCTATGGGTGCCTGGCTTCCTGGTTGCCAAGTTCAAAGAGTTCCATCACAAAAGAAGTGAGGTGAGGTCACTTCCTTCAGGAACTGAATGAAGTCACTGCCTTGGCAACCAAATTGTCCTAACTGTTGCTTCCAAGGGTCCTATGAGATGGAGGCTGCCCCTGCTTCCTGTGACACTTTCACACGTTAGAATGGTATATCCTCCATAGGCACCCAGGAACAGCTTTCCACACAGGCCTGGTTTGGTCCATCTTGTCTACATTAAGAAGAGAGAGGCTCATACAGACACAACCCTTCATCCTGACCAGGTTGTTTGCCATGGAAGATGACTTTTGCTCTCTCATGTCCTTCAGAGCTGCCTACTTCTTCTCCAGGGATCATTTCTGCATGGACCTTTGAGTTCTCAGCAGGTGGAAGATCCCCTACATTCCTCTATTGTAAGACCAACTCTGTCCCTGCTCTTCTGTAAAGTTGGATTGAGGGAACAGTGTATGGTTAGGGGTAAGAACATGTTTGATTTGGGTTAGGAATCATTCTACTGGATGAAGAATGGTATTGGGAACCTGCGATATATATAATAATGTATAGGTGAAGTATATGTATGACAACAGAAATCTAAGTAAGCTTTGAAGCCCAGAAGAGCATTGGGCCCTTGACTGGGATACTTAGCTTGGAATTACATTCTGCACAGATGTCTCAGATAAATTGATATACAATGGCATAAGACCTTGAACCTTGGATGATTGAATGTGGAAGAGAACATCCAGTCAAAAAGGGATAGTAGGTAGGATTAGGAAGATAGTCAGTAGGTTTAGGAAGAAGAGTGAGTATAACATTTGGACCAAAAGTTCTTTAGCAGTAGGGTGTCAGTTAGAGAGTAGATGTAAATGTCAGCACATGTGAAGAGTCAGTCACAATAATGATTATGGGAAATTAGGTAGGAGAGCAGATATCAATAGAGACATTGGGAAATCAGTCAAAGTATAAAGTGAGTGATAGGATTAGATAATTTCAACAGGGTTGAGGTTGAATATGTACTCTTAGGACGAAGCAACTGTGTAGTCACCAATAGGATTGACATTTGAGAGCATTAGGCCCCTGGACAAGGATGTGTTTAGTAATCCATGCTCACTTTCCATTTATACTTTGGTACAATCATAAGTGTGAACTTTGCATTATGTGTCCAGAATATCACTGTGATCAAATGTATATGTAGATCAGGTGACATGAGTATTTCTTCCACCATTTCTGGGAGCAATATCTTGAAGACGTGTTGATTAGTATTTGGGGGCACCAATAGGTGTACCTTGTGTCTATGAATATAGAGATAATGCATGAATAGACCATACTGTGAATAAATAGTATAACTGGTTCCAATTTACATAATGGATTGAACTGATACCTGAAAATATATAGGAAATCTAATATTGATACACAATCATTCATTCCAACCAGTTATATATCTAATGGTAATATTAGGGTTCTGGTTTACCATGAAGGCTGTGTGAGATTTGCTTGAAAAGTGATTATGGAAATCGAAAATAATGTGTTTGGAAAGAAGTCTCATGAAAAGGCCAGTCCAGAAATATACAGGAGTACATGTGTTCTGAAGCAGGAAGTGATTGAAAGTGAACCAAATGCCTGTAAATTTGTGAACTTGTGGATGAAATATATATCCTATGATGTGCATCAACTGAAGAAATAGTGATGTACCAGTGTCGAAAAAAAAGAAACGTCAAAATACACATCATGTATCATAGGAATCTACTTGCATTGATGCTAAACTCGGTCAGTTACTGTAGAAATATTAGGATTTCTAAGGACCATTCACTAGGAAACAAATGTGTATTTCAGGTGGATGAATATTTCTGAGATAATCTTTGGAAAAGATGATTATAAATCCACATACATGAACATGAATGAATTTAGGGAGTGTATAATAAGACACATATATTTCATACTTTGAAAAATCTGGAGAGAGAGATTGTGTGTGTGTGTGTGTGTGTGTGTTTGTGTATATATATATATATATATATATATATATATATATATATATATATATACATACATTCAAACAATACAAACACACAGAGACTTTAAAACGTCGAAATATATATGCCAATCAAAATTCATCATGAAATATGTATCATCCACAGATCCAAAAATATTTAATTTACTGAACATGGATTTATGTATCATGTTGTTCAAGTAGAAAGCTCACCCATAGGTTGAATTTTCAGTTCCAACAGCATTTACGAGGAGTGATCTCTTGTCACAATTTGTATCTGCCATGTCAGCCTCCTCACAAGAATGTACGTGGGATACCAGGTAGGATTCTATATGTGCATGTAAAAATACATGTGCTGAATAGGCTACAGAGAAAGGGAGACAGGAATTCACATACTTGTTAACTTTACAAACACATGGAGAACTACTTCTCTTAAATTGTCTAGATTTATAACACCTAGCCTTTATAATGCCAAAGGAAAGTCCAATTATACACCATGCCTCCTCTGAACTGCATGTATTGCTATTCTGTTTGTGTTATTTTCCTCCATCATATCAGGATTGGTAATCAGAGTCTAGGAGGGTATGGGTTAGTGTCAGGGATTCAGTATTTTGAATGGAAAATAGGAAAATGAATCCAATGTGTATGCAATTCTGTGCTACACAAAAATCTTCCCACTCTCATCAAGAACAATGCCTTGACATTACCTTTGCCCCAAGTAAGACACGATTCGAAGAGAAGAGTTAGAAAATCTGTGAATACATATATACAATGGAAAATGCTCAGGAGTTCACAACCTTGGAGGTGGTAGAGGAGTTTCCATAAGTAAGGGACAGGATAAACACTCCCCAAACATGGAGCTCTGCTGGCCTAAAGACTTCTTGGGAAACTGCCTCTGAGGTTGGACCCTTGAAATATATGTTGTTGTCAGGAGCTTTATCTTCCTTTGTAGTGAGACCATCAAAGCTTGGTCTGCGTCTATGTGGCCTGGAGGACATGGTTTCTGATTTTCCAATGAACATGAGGCAGCAGTGCTGAATTCTCTCTTTGTAGGTCAACTGTGGCCACTGGGGTCTAAGTGTTTCCCCGTGTGGACTGTGAGGCCATTTGGTCATCCTCCACTTTTCCTGGTGTTTCTTGCTGCTTCACTGGGAGTTTCCTATTTGCTTCATGAAATACAAGGAGTTCAACTGGGACACAGTGCTGGAGGGAGTTCTGTCACGTGTGCTGACTCAGGGTCCTAGGACAATGCACCAACCAGGCTTCTATCCCACAGAGCTTGCCCCCTTGACCATAGCAACCTGATTCTGAACATTGCCCGGAAACCTCTCCATAGAACAAGATGCCTTTACATATAAGGGTCTGCTGGCTGCACCGTGTCAGTCACAAGCCATGTGGAAGCCAATGGCAGATCCACATGGCCCCACCACAGATGTTTTATCACACACCTGCACACCACTGCTCTAGGCCCACTAATCAGCAGGCTCCAACTTACTGGCATCTCTGTTCTACACCATTTTCATGAAACCCAGTCAATCAAGGCACTGTCTGGTACACTCATGATCAGCAACAGGACATCCAAAGGTTCTCCAGTGCCACGTGGTCATGGGAATTTCAAAAATTTCATGGTATTTATCAAGCCATTTCTCAAGGATGAACTTGGAGGCACTGTGGGTTTCTATTCATTCAGGAACCACTAAATGGTGAGGAAGCTCATTTCAATGAAAGCTCTGGAGAAACACTCAGAGGCAAGGCTTCCCAAGAGTGGCCAAAAGGTCACATCAAGCCAGGCCCATTGAGGTCTACAATGTGAGGTCCCTGTGTGTTTTGACTCTCAATTATGGCTGCCAGGTCTTTAAGAATAAAATCATGTGATATCCTGGCTGAGATTCCCAGTGCTCTGTGGAAAGCCACCCTGGGCCTAGATCTCAGTTTCCAAGGGCAACTCTCATGCGTGGCCTCCTAAAATCCCAACACAATTCATGGCAATACTTCTCTGAGTTCAGTACCAGAACTCAGTCTCTAAGGGGAATCACGCCAGAGTTCAAGCCCAGGGGGACAAAGTCATCCCTTCCAACCGCCACAGAAATGACCACAATTCCAACCAAAACACTGCCACATGGCCCTCATCTTCTTCCATATAGACACTCATCATAACCTCTGGCTGGAGGTTTGATGAGGGGGCAGCCCAAGACAGTGTCTAGAATAAGCTCCCTTGCCCCTCATTTGCCTAATGTCAGGGTGGCCTGTGAACCAGGAGTGATCAAATACGCCTGCCATTAATACTGCTCTGCTTCTCCAAATTGAGGACTACTGACTTTCGGGTATAGATTCTTTCTGTGAATTGGAGACATGAGAAAACCCAAGAACCTATGGGATAGCCTCTGCAGGGCTTTGAAGAACTCATTTGACCCAAAGGATCCCTATTCTCACTTGATGGAGGTCAGGAACTTTCCAGAGGAAAGTGAGAGGCTTCATCCACAATGACTGCTCTTTTTGCCATTTTGGCTTTGGATGCACACATGGGATCTTTCTTTAATCCATCAGGTGCTGAGAATCTAAGTCACAGCCTCACACAGGGCCAAGAGGCTGATTCACACACATCCCTTTGCAAAGGAATTAATCAAAAAGCCACAGGTGATGCCCCTTCATTTCCATTTGAAAACTGTTTACTTCAGGCTTCACAAATGGTAGCCTGAGGCAAAGACCTTCCTGACACTCAGGGCAACAGAACAATAGGTAAGCAAAAGGCCCAAAGCAGGGTTTCTCCACTGACACTTTACTGGTCACACTGATATCTGAGTTTTCTGAGATGCTTGCCATTCCCTTCAGTTATCCAGTACTCGGCCATGTCACAGAGCTGGGAGGTAGTACATATCTTGGACACAAAACCATGAGCCAATTCTGGAGAGTGGCCAGAATTCAGGAAGAAAACAGGAACTTAGCAAGATAGTAGGTGTTGCCCATAGATAAGGCAAGCCCCAGTCCATTCATAAATTGGAAAGGATGAATGCTGGAAAGTTTTCTACTAGACGGGACGCATCCATTGATTCATTCTCTTTTCCAATGTCTACAACCAGGGATACAGTGGGATACACAGACATAGAAACACTCGCCTTGTCAAATGACTTACTAGAAACAGTCCACTCCAAACCAAACAAACTGCCTTTCCTACCTATTCTCAGAACATGAGACAAAACCATAAACTCACACCCACACCCACTAAGGCACCTCCTTCCCCCAAGTAGGTCTGTGACTATCTGGAGTGTCTTCTGACTGGTGGGCCATACAATGTTCCCCCAAAATGGCCCGTCCTCTCTCAGATCTGGCCTCCTTGGCCTACTCAATGAAGTTGTCAGGAGCCACCAGTGAGCCACTCACTACCTGCTTTCTCAGAAAAGTCCCCTCTTCAGAGCTTTCCTGGCATTTGGTCATCCTCACATCAGTAGGTACCAAGAAAGACTGACTCTCTCCTTGGTAAATGCAAACAAGTCAGCCCACTGGGACTGGGACTGAAACTGGCTATGGGTGCCTGGCTTCCTGGTTGCCAAGTTCAAAGAGTTCCATCACAAAAGAAGTGAGGTGAGGTCACTTCCTTCAGGAACTGAATGAAGTCACTGCCTTGGCAACCAAATTGTCCTAACAGTTGCTTCCAAGGGTCCTATGAGATGGAGGCTGCCCCTGCTTCCTGTGACACTTTCACAAGTTAGAATGGTATATCCTCCATAGGCACCCAGGAACAGCTTTCCACACAGGCCTGGTTTGGTCCATCTTGTCTACATTAAGAAGAGAGAGGCTCATACAGACACAACCCTTCATCCTGACCAGGTTGTTTGCCATGGAAGATGACTTTTGCTCTCTCATGTCCTTCAGAGCTGCCTACTTCTTCTCCAGGGATCATTTCTGCATGGACCTTTGAGTTCTCAGCAGGTGGAAGATCCCCTACATTCCTCTATTGTAAGACCAACTCTGTCCCTGCTCTTCTGTAAAGTTGGATTGAGGGAACAGTGTATGGTTAGGGGTAAGAACATGTTTGATTTGGGTTAGGAATCATTCTACTGGATGAAGAATGGTATTGGGAACCTGCGATATATATA
Organism: Urocitellus parryii; assembly: GCF_045843805.1. Classification (NCBI taxonomy): domain Eukaryota; kingdom Metazoa; phylum Chordata; class Mammalia; order Rodentia; family Sciuridae; genus Urocitellus; species Urocitellus parryii. Next base: position 104,837,265 of record NC_135535.1, read on the forward strand.
ATAATGTATAGGTGAAGTATATGTATGACAACAGAAATCTAAGTAAGCTTTGAAGCCCAGAAGAGCATTGGGCCCTTGACTGGGATACTTAGCTTTGAATTACATTCTGCACAGATGTCTCAGATAAATTGATATACAATGGCATAAGACCTTGTACCTTGGATGATTGAATGTGGAAGAGAACATCCAGTCAAAAAGGGATAGTAGGTAGGATTAGGAAGATAGTCAGTAGGTTTAGGAAGAAGAGTGAGTATAACATTTGGACCAAAAGTTCTTTAGCAGTAGGGTGTCAGTTAGAGAGTAGATGTAAATGTCAGCACATGTGAAGAGTCAGTCACAATAATGAATATGGGAAATTAGGTAGGAGAGCAGATATCAATAGAGACATTGGGAAATCAGTCAAAGTATAAAGTGAGTGATAGGATTAGATATTTTCAACAGGGTTGAGGTTGAATATGTACTCTTAGGACGAAGCAACTGTGTAGTCACCAATAGGATTGACATTTGAGAGCATTAGGCCCATGGACAAGGATGTGTTTAGTAATCCATGCTCACTTTCCATTTAGACTTTGGTACAATCATAAGTGTGAACTTTGCATTATGTGTCCAGAATATCACTGTGATCAAATGTATATGTAGATCAGGTGACATGAGTATTTCTTCCACCATTTCTGGGAGCAATATCTTGAAGACGTGTTGATTAGTATTTGGGGGCACCAATAGGTGTACCTTGTGTCTATGAATATAGAGATAATGCATGAATAGACCATCCTGTGAATAAATAGTATAACTGGTTCCAATTTACATAATGGATTGAACTGATACCTGAAAATATATAGGAAATCTAATATTGATACACAATCATTCATTCCAACCAGTTATATATCTAATGGTAATATTAGGGTTCTGGTTTACCATGAAGGCTGTGTGAGATTTGCTTGAAAAGTGATTATGGAAATCGAAAATAATGTGTTTGGAAAGAAGTCTCATGAAAAGGCCAGTCCAGAAATATACAGGAGTACATGTGTTCTGAAGCAGGAAGTGATTGAAAGTGAACCAAATGCCTGTAAATTTGTGAACTTGTGGATGAAATATATATCCTATGATGTGCATCAACTGAAGAAATAGTGATGTACCAGTGTCGAAAAAAAAGAAACGTCAAAATACACATCATGTATCATAGGAATCTACTTGCATTGATGCTAAACTCGGTCAGTTACTGTAGAAATATTAGGATTTCTAAGGACCATTCACTAGGAAACAAATGTGTATTTCAGGTGGATGAATATTTCTGAGATAATCTTTGGAAAAGATGATTATGAATCCACATACATGAACATGAATGAATTTAGGGAGTGTATAATAAGACACATATATTTCATACTTTGAAAAATCTGGAGAGAGAGACTGTGTGTGTGTGTGTGTGTGTGTGTGTTTGTGTGTATATATATATATATATATATATATATATATATATATACATTCAAACAATACAAACACACAGAGACTTTAAAAAGTCGAAATATATATGCCAATCAAAATTCATCATGAAATATGTATCATCCACAGATCCAAAAATATTTAATTTACTGAACATGGATTTATGTATCATGTTGTTCAAGTAGAAAGCTCACCCATAGGTTGAATTTTCAGTTCCAACAGCATTTACGAGGAGTGATCTCTTGTCACAATTTGTATCTGCCATGTCAGCCTCCTCACAAGAATGTACGTGGGATACCAGGTAGGATTCTATATGTGCATGTAAAAATACATGTGCTGAATAGGCTACAGAGAAAGGGAGACAGGAATTCACATACTTGTTAACTTTACAAACACATGGAGAACTACTTCTCTTAAATTGTCTAGATTTATAACACCTAGCCTTTATAATGCCAAAGGAAAGTCCAATTATACACCATGCCTCCTCGGAACTGCATGTATTGCTATTCTGTTTGTGTTATTTTCCTCCATCATATCAGGATTGGTAATCAGAGTCTAGGAGGGTATGGGTTAGTGTCAGGGATTCAGTATTTTGAATGGAAAATAGGAAAATGAATCCAATGTGTATGCAATTCTGTGCTACACAAAAATCTTCCCACTCTCATCAAGAACAATGCCTTGACATTACCTTTGCCCCAAGTAAGACACGATTCGAAGAGAAGAGTTAGAAAATCTGTGAATACATATATACAATGGAAAATGCTCAGGAGTTCACAACCTTGGAGGTGGTAGAGGAGTTTCCATAAGTAAGGGACAGGATAAACACTCCCCAAACATGGAGCTCTGCTGGCCTAAAGACTTCTTGGGAAACTGCCTCTGAGGTTGGACCCTTGAAATATATGTTGTTGTCAGGAGCTTTATCTTCCTTTGTAGTGAGACCATCAAAGCTTGGTCTGCGTCTATGTGGCCTGGAGGACATGGTTTCTGATTTTCCAATGAACATGAGGCAGCAGTGCTGAATTCTCTCTTTGTAGGTCAACTGTGGCCACTGGGGTCTAAGTGTTTCCCCGTGTGGACTGTGAGGCCATTTGGTCATCCTCCACTTTTCCTGGTGTTTCTTGCTGCTTCACTGGGAGTTTCCTATTTGCTTCATGAAATACAAGGAGTTCAACTGGGACACAGTGCTGGAGGGAGTTCTGTCACGTGTGCTGACTCAGGGTCCTAGGACAATGCACCAACCAGGCTTCTATCCCACAGAGCTTGCCCCCTTGACCATAGCAACCTGATTCTGAACATTGCCCGGAAACCTCTCCATAGAACAAGATGCCTTTACATATAAGGGTCTGCTGGCTGCACCGTGTCAGTCACAAGCCATGTGGAAGCCAATGGCAGATCCACATGGCCCCACCATAGATGTTTTATCACACACCTGCACACCACTGCTCTAGGCCCACTAATCAGCAGGCTCCAACTTACTGGCATCTCTGTTCTACACCATTTTCATGAAACCCAGTCAATCATGGCACTGTCTGGTACACTCATGATCAGCAACAGGACATCCAAAGGTTCTCCAGTGCCACGTGGTCATGGGAATTTCAAAAATTTCATGGTATTTATCAAGCCATTTCTCAAGGATGAACTTGGAGGCACTGTGGGTTTCTATTCATTCAGGAACCACTAAATGGTGAGGAAGCTCATTTCAATGAAAGCTCTGGAGAAACACTCAGAGGCAAGGCTTCCCAAGAGTGGCCAAAAGGTCACATCAAGCCAGGCCCATTGAGGTCTACAATGTGAGGTCCCTGTGTGTTTTGACTCTCAATTATGGCTGCCAGGTCTTTAAGAATAAAATCATGTGATATCCTGGCTGAGATTCCCAGTGCTCTGTGGAAAGCCACCCTGGGCCTAGATCTCAGTTTCCAAGGGCAACTCTCATGCGTGGCCTCCTAAAATCCCAACACAATTCATGGCAATACTTCTCTGAGTTCAGTACCAGAACTCAGTCTCTAAGGGGAATCACGCCAGAGTTCAAGCCCAGGTGGACAAAGTCATCCCTTCCAACCGCCACAGAAATGACCACAATTCCAACCAAAACACTGCCACATGGCCCTCATCTTCTTCCATATAGACACTCATCATAACCTCTGGCTGGAGGTTTCCATGAGGGGGCAGCCCAAGACAGTGTCTAGAATAAGCTCCCTTGCCCCTCATTTGCCTAATGTCAGGGTGGCCTGTGAACCAGGAGTGATCAAATACGCCTGCCATTAATACTGCTCTGCTTCTCCAAATTGAGGACAACTGACTTTCGGGTATAGGTTCTTTCTGTGAATTGGAGACATGAGAAAACCCAAGAACCTATGGGATAGCCTCTGCAGGGCTTTGAAGAACTCATTTGACCCAAAGGATCCCTATTCTCACTTGATGGAGGTCAGGAACTTTCCAGAGGAAAGTGAGAGGCTTCATCCACAATGACTGCTCTTTTTGCCATTTTGGCTTTGGATGCACACATGGGATCTTTCTTTAATCCATCAGGTGCTGAGAATCTAAGCCACAGCCTCACACAGGGCCAAGAGGCTGATTCACACACATCCCTTTGCAAAGGAATTAAGCAAAAAGCCACAGGTGATGCCCCTTCATTTCCATTTGAAAACTGTTTACTTCAGGCTTCACAAAGGGGTAGCCTGAGGCAAAGACCTTCCTGAGAGTCAGGGCAACAGAACAATAGGTAAGCAAAAGGCCCAAAGCAGGGTTTCTCCACTGACACTTTACTGGTCACACTGATATCTGAGTTTTCTGAGATGCTTGCCATTCCCTTCAGTTATCCAGTACATGGCTATGTCACAGAGCTGGGAGGTGTTACATATCTAGGACACAAAACCATGAGCCAATTCTGGAGAGTGGCCAGAATTCAGGAAGAAAACAGGAACTTAGCAAGATAGTAGGTGTTGCCCATAGATAAAGCAAGCCAAGGTCCATTCATAAATTGGAAAGGATGAATGCTGGAAAGTTTTCTACTAGACAGGACGCATCCATTGATTCATTCTCTTTTCCAATGTCTACAACCAGGGATACAGTGGGATACACAGACATAGAAACACTCGCCTTGTCAAATGACTTACTAGAAACAGTCCACTCCAAACCAAACAAACTGCCTTTCCTACCTATTCTCAGAACATGAGACAAAAACCATAAACTCACACCCACACCCACTAAGGCACCTCCTTCCCCCAAGTAGGTCTGTGACTATCTGGAGTGTCTTCTGACTGGTGGGCCATACAATGTTCCCCCAAAATGGCCCGTCCTCTCTCAGATCTGGCCTCCTTGGCCTACTCAATGAAGTTGTCAGGAGCCACCAGTGAGCCACTCACTACCTGCTTTCTCAGAAAAGTCCCCTCTTCAGAGCTTTCCTGGCATTTGGTCATCCTCACATCAGTAGGTACCAAGAAAGACTGACTCTCTCCTTGGTAAATGCAAACAAGTCAGCCCACTGGGACTGGGACTGAAACTGGCTATGGGTGCCTGGCTTCCTGGTTGCCAAGTTCAAAGAGTTCCATCACAAAAGAAGTGAGGTGAGGTCACTTCCTTCAGGAACTGAATGAAGTCACTGCCTTGGCAACCAAATTGTCCTAACAGTTGCTTCCAAGGGTCCTATGAGATGGAGGCTGCCCCTGCTTCCTGTGACACTTTCACAAGTTAGAATGGTATATCCTCCATAGGCACCCAGGAACAGCTTTCCACACAGGCCTGGTTTGGTCCATCTTGTCTACATTAAGAAGAGAGAGGCTCATACAGACACAACCCTTCATCCTGACCAGGTTGTTTGCCATGGAAGATGACTTTTGCTCTCTCATGTCCTTCAGAGCTGCCTACTTCTTCTCCAGGGATCATTTCTGCATGGACCTTTGAGTTCTCAGCAGGTGGAAGATCCCCTACATTCCTCTCTTGTAAGACCAACTCTGTCCCTGCTCTTCTGTAAAGTTGGATTGAGGGAACAGTGTATGGTTAGGGGTAAGAACATGTTTGATTTGGGTTAGGAATCATTCTACTGGATGAAGAATGGTATTGGGAACCTGCGATATATATATAGTAATATATAGGTGAAGTATATGTATGACAACAGAAATCTAAGTAAGCTTTGAAGCCCAGAAGGGCATTGGGCCCTTGACTGGGATACTTAGCTTTGAATTACATTCTCCACAGATGTCTCAGATAAATTGATATACAATGGCATAAGACCTTGTACCTTGGATGATTGAATGTGGAAGAGAACATCCAGTCAAAAAGGGATAGTAGGTAGGATTAGGAAGATAGTCAGTAGGTTTAGGAAGAAGAGTGAGTATAACATTTGGACCAAAAGTTCTTTAGCAGTAGGGTGTCAGTTAGAGAGTAGATGTAAATGTCAGCACATGTGAAGAGTCAGTCACAATAATGAATATGGGAAATTAGGTAGGAGAGCAGATATCAATAGAGACATTGGGAAATCAGTCAAAGTATAAAGTGAGTGATAGGATTAGATATTTTCAACAGGGTTGAGGTTGAATATGTACTCTTAGGAGGAAGCAACTGTGTAGTCACCAATAGGATTGACATTTGAGAGCATTAGGCCCATGGACAAGGATGTGTTTAGTAATCCATGCTCACTTTCCATTTAGACTTTGGTACAATCATAAGTGTGAACTTTGCATTATGTGTCCAGAATATCAGTGTGATCAAATGTATATGTAGATCAGGTGACATGAGTATTTCGTCCACCATTTCTGGGAGCAATATCTTGAAGACGTGTTGATTAGTATTTGGGGGCACCAATACGTGTACCTTGTGTCTATGAATATAGAGATAATGCATGAATAGACCATCCTGTGAATAAATAGTATAACTGGTTCCAATTTACATAATGGATTGAACTGATACCTGAAAATATATAGGAAATCTAATATTGATACACAATCATTCATTCCAACCAGTTATATATCTAATGGTAATATTAGGGTTCTGGTTTACCATGAAGGCTGTGTGAGATTTGCTTGAAAAGTGATTATGGAAATCGAAAATAATGTGTTTGGAAAGAAGTCTCATGAAAAGGCCAGTCCAGAAATATACAGGAGTACATGTGTTCTGAAGCAGGAAGTGATTGAAAGTGAACCAAATGCCTGTAAATTTGTGAACTTGTGGATGAAATATATATCCTATGATGTGCATCAACTGAAGAAATAGTGATGTACCAGTGTCGAAAAAAAAGAAACGTCAAAATACACATCATGTATCATAGGAATCTACTTGCATTGATGCTAAACTCGGTCAGTTACTGTAGAAATATTAGGATTTCTAAGGACCATTCACTAGGAAACAAATGTGTATTTCAGGTGGATGAATATTTCTGAGATAATCTTTGGAAAAGATGATTATAAATCCACATACATGAACATGAATGAATTTAGGGAGTGTATAATAAGACACATATACTTCATACTTTGAAAAATCTGGAGAGAGAGACTGTGTGTGTGTGTGTGTGTGTGTGTGTGTGTGTGTGTTTGTGTATATATATATATATATATATATATATATATATATACATACATTCAAACAATACAAACACACAGAGACTTTAAAAAGTCGAAATATATATGCCAATCAAAATTCATCATGAAATATGTATCATCCACAGATCCAAAAATATTTAATTTACTGAACATGGATTTATGTATCATGTTGTTCAAGTAGAAAGCTCACCCATAGGTTGAATTTTCAGTTCCAACAGCATTTACGAGGAGTGATCTCTTGTCACAATTTGTATCTGCCATGTCAGCCTCCTCACAAGAATGTACGTGGGATACCAGGTAGGATTCTATATGTGCATGTAAAAATACATGTGCTGAATAGGCTACAGAGAAAGGGAGACAGGAATTCACATACTTGTTAACTTTACAAACACATGGAGAACTACTTCTCTTAAATTGGACTAGATTTATAACACCTAGCCTTTATAATGCCAAAGGAAAGTCCAATTATACACCATGCCTCCTCTGAACTGCATGTATTGCTATTCTGTTTGTGTTATTTTCCTCCATCATATCAGGATTGGTAATCAGAGTCTAGGAGGGTATGGGTTAGTGTCAGGGATTCAGTATTTTGAATGGAAAATAGGAAAATGAATCCAATGTGTATGCAATTCTGTGCTACACAAAAATCTTCCCACTCTCATCAAGAACAATGCCTTGACATTACCTTTGCCCCAAGTAAGACACGATTCGAAGAGAAGAGTTAGAAAATCTGTGAATACATATATACAATGGAAAATGCTCAGGAGTTCACAACCTTGGAGGTGGTAGAGGAGTTTCCATAAGTAAGGGACAGGATAAACACTCCCCAAACATGGAGCTCTGCTGGCCTAAAGACTTCTTGGGAAACTGCCTCTGAGGTTGGACCCTTGAAATATATGTTGTTGTCAGGAGCTTTATCTTCCTTTGTAGTGAGACCATCAAAGCTTGGTCTGCGTCTATGTGGCCTGGAGGACATGGTTTCTGATTTTCCAATGAACATGAGGCAGCAGTGCTGAATTCTCTCTTTGTAGGTCAACTGTGGCCACTGGGGTCTAAGTGTTTCCCCATGTGGACTGTGAGGCCATTTGGTCATCCTCCACTTTTCCTGGTGTTTCTTGCTGCTTCACTGGGAGTTTCCTATTTGCTTCATGAAATACAAGGAGTTCAACTGGGACACAGTGCTGGAGGGAGTTCTGTAACGTGTGCTGACTCAGGGTCCTAGGAGAATGCACCAACCAGGCTTCTATCCCACAGAGCTTGCCCCCTTGACCATAGCAACCTGATTCTGAACATTGCCCGGAAACCTCTCCATAGAACAAGATGCCTTTACATATAAGGGTCTGCTGGCTGCACCGTGTCAGTCACAAGCCATGTGGAAGCAAATGGCAGATCCACATGGCCCCACCACAGATGTTTTATCACACACCTGCACACCACTGCTCTAGGCCCACTAATCAGCAGGCTCCAACTTACTGGCATCTCTGTTCTACACCATTTTCATGAAACCCAGTCAATCAAGGCACTGTCTGGTACACTCATGATCAGCAACAGGACATCCAAAGGTTCTCCAGTGCCACGTGGTCATGGGAATTTCAAAAATTTCATGGTATTTATCAAGCCATTTCTCAAGGATGAACTTGGAGGCACTGTGGGTTTCTATTCATTCAGGAACCACTAAATGGTGAGGAAGCTCATTTCAATGAAAGCTCTGGAGAAACACTCAGAGGCAAGGCTTCCCAAGAGTGGCCAAAAGGTCACATCAAGCCAGGCCCATTGAGGTCTACAATGTGAGGTCCCTGTGTGTTTTGACTCTCAATTATGGCTGCCAGGTCTTTAAGAATAAAATCATGTGATATCCTGGCTGAGATTCCCAGTGCTCTGTGGAAAGCCACCCTGGGCCTAGATCTCAGTTTCCAAGGGCAACTCTCATGCGTGGCCTCCTAAAATCCCAACACAATTCATGGCAATACTTCTCTGAGTTCAGTACCAGAACTCAGTCTCTAAGGGGAATCACGCCAGAGTTCAAGCCCAGGGGGACAAAGTCATCCCTTCCAACCGCCACAGAAATGACCACAATTCCAACCAAAACACTGCCACATGGCCCTCATCTTCTTCCATATAGACACTCATCATAACCTCTGGCTGGAGGTTTCCATGAGGGGGCAGCCCAAGACAGTGTCTAGAATAAGCTCCCTTGCCCCTCATTTGCCTAATGTCAGGGTGGCCTGTGAACCAGGAGTGATCAAATACGCCTGCCATTAATACTGCTCTGCTTCTCCAAATTGAGGACAACTGACTTTCGGGTATAGGTTCTTTCTGTGAATTGGAGACATGAGAAAACCCAAGAACCTATGGGATAGCCTCTGCAGGGCTTTGAAGAACTCATTTGACCCAAAGGATCCCTATTCTCACTTGATGGAGGTCAGGAACTTTCCAGAGGAAAGTGAGAGGCTTCATCCACAATGACTGCTCTTTTTGCCATTTTGGCTTTGGATGCACACATGGGATCTTTCTTTAATCCATCAGGTGCTGAGAATCTAAGCCACAGCCTCACACAGGGCCAAGAGGCTGATTCACACACATCCCTTTGTAAAGGAATTAAGCAAAAAGCCACAGGTGATGCCCCTTCATTTCCATTTGAAAACTGTTTACTTCAGGCTTCACAAAGGGGTAGCCTGAGGCAAAGACCTTCCTGAGAGTCAGGGCAACAGAACAATAGGTAAGCAAAAGGCCCAAAGCAGGGTTTCTCCACTGACACTTTACTGGTCACACTGATATCTGAGTTTTCTGAGATGCTTGCCATTCCCTTCAGTTATCCAGTACATGGCTGTGTCACAGAGCTGGGAGGTGGTACATATCTAGGACACAAAACCATGAGCCAATTCTGGAGAGTGGCCAGAATTCAGGAAGAAAACAGGAACTTAGCAAGATAGTAGGTGTTGCCCATAGATAAGGCAAGCCAAGGTCCATTCATAAATTGGAAAGGATGAATGCTGGAAAGTTTTCTACTAGACAGGACGCATCCATTGATTCATTCTCTTTTCCAATATCTACAACCAGGGATACAGTGGGATACACAGACATAGAAACACTCGCCTTGTCAAATGACTTACTAGAAACAGTCCACTCCAAACCAAACAAACTGCCTTTCCTACCTATTCTCAGAACATGAGACAAAACCATAAACTCACACCCACACCCACTAAGGCACCTCCTTCCCCCAAGTAGGTCTGTGACTATCTGGAGTGTCTTCTGACTGGTGGGCCATACAATGTTCCCCCAAAATGGCCCGTCCTCTCTCAGATCTGGCCTCCTTGGCCTACTCAATGAAGTTGTCAGGAGCCACCAGTGAGCCACTCACTACCTGCTTTCTCAGAAAAGTCCCCTCTTCAGAGCTTTCCTGGCATTTGGTCATCCTCACATCAGTAGGTACCAAGAAAGACTGACTCTCTCCTTGGTAAATGCAAACAAGTCAGCCCACTGGGACTGGGACTGAAACTGGCTCTGGGTGCCTGGCTTCCTGGTTGCCAAGTTCAAAGAGTTCCATCACAAAAGAAGTGAGGTGAGGTCACTTCCTTCAGGAACTGAATGAGGTCACTGCCTTGGCAACCAAATTGTCCTAACAGTTGCTTCCAAGGGTCCTATGAGATGGAGGCTGACCCTGCTTCCTGTGACACTTTCACAAGTTAGAATGGTATATCCTCCGTAGGCACCCAGGAACAGCTTTCCACACAGGCCTGGTTTGGTCCATCTTGTCTACATTAAGAAGAGAGAGGCTCATACAGACACAACCCTTCATCCTGACCAGGTTGTTTGCCATGGAAGATGACTTTTGCTCTCTCATGTCCTTCAGAGTTGCCTACTTCTTCTCCAGGGATCATTTCTGCATGGACCTTTGAGTTCTCAGCAGGTGGAAGATCCCCTACATTCCTCTCTTGTAAGACCAACTCTGTCCCTGCTCTTCTGTAAAGTTGGATTGAGGGAACAGTGTATGGTTAGGGGTAAGAACATGTTTGATTTGGGTTAGGAATCATTCTACTGGATGAAGAATGATATTGGGAACCTGCGATATATATAATAATGTATAGGTGAAGTATATGTATGACAACAGAAATCTAAGTAAGCTTTGAAGCCCAGAAGGGCATTGGGCCCTTGACTGGGATACTTAGCTTTGAATTACATTCTGCACAGATGTCTCAGATAAATTGATATACAATGGCATAAGACCTTGTACCTTGGATGATTGAATGTGGAAGAGAACATCCAGTCAAAAAGGGATAGTAGGTAGGATTAGGAAGATAGTCAGTAGGTTTAGGAAGAAGAGTGAGTATAACATTTGGACCAAAAGTTCTTTAGCAGTAGGGTGTCAGTTAGAGAGTAGATGTAAATGTCAGCACATGTGAAGAGTCAGTCACAATAATGAATATGGGAAATTAGGTAGGAGAGCAGATATCAATAGAGACATTGGGAAATCAGTCAAAGTATAAAGTGAGTGATAGGATTAGATATTTTCAACAGGGTTGAGGTTGAATATGTACTCTTAGGACGAAGCAACTGTGTAGTCACCAATAGGATTGACATTTGAGAGCATTAGGCCCCTGGACAAGGATGTGTTTAGTAATCCATGCTCACTTTCCATTTAGACTTTGGTACAATCATAAGTGTGAACTTTGCATTATGTGTCCAGAATATCACTGTGATCAAATGTATATGTAGATCAGGTGACATGAGTATTTCTTCCACCATTTCTGGGAGCAATATCGTGAAGACGTGTTGATTAGTATTTGGGGGTACCAATAGGTGTACCTTGTGTCTATGAATATAGAGATAATGCATGAATAGACCATACTGTGAATAAATAGTATAACTGGTTCCAATTTACATAATGGATTGAACTGATACCTGAAAATATATAGGAAATCTAATATTGATACACAATCATTCATTCCAACCAGTTATATATCTAATGGTAATATTAGAGTTCTGGTTTACCATGAAGGCTGTGTGAGATTTGCTTGAAAAGTGATTATGGAAATCGAAAATAATGTGTTTGGAAAGAAGTCTCATGAAAAGTCCAGTCCAGAAATATACAGGAGTACATGTGTTCTGAAGCAGGAAGTGATTGAAAGTGAACCAAATGCCTGTAAATTTGTGAACTTGTGGATGAAATATATATCCTATGATGTGCATCAACTGAAGAAATAGTGATGTACCAGTGTCGAAAAAAAAAGAAACGTCAAAATACACATCATGTATCATAGGAATCTACTTGCATTGATGCTAAACTCGGTCAGTTACTGTAGAAATATTAGGATTTCTAAGGACCATTCACTAGGACAAATGTGTATTTCAGGTGGATGAATATTTCTGAGAATAATCTTTGGAAAAGATGATTATAAATCCACATACATGAACATGAATGAATTTAGGGAGTGTATAATAAGACACATATATTTCATACTTTGAAAAATCTGGAGAGAGAGACTGTGTGTGTGTGTGTGTTTGTATATATATATATATATATATATATATATATATATATATATATACATTCAAACCATACAAACACACAGAGACTTTAAAAAGTCGAAATATATATGCCAATCAAAATTCATCATGAAATATGTATCATCCACAGATCCAAAAATATTTAATTTACTGAACATGGATTTATGTATCATGTTGTTCAAGTAGAAAGCTCACCCATAGGTTGAATTTTCAGTTCCAACAGCATTTACGAGGAGTGATCTCTTGTCACAATTTGTATCTGCCATGTCAGCCTCCTCACAAGAATGTACGTGGGATACCAGGTAGGATTCTATATGTGCATGTAAAAATACATGTGCTGAATAGGCTACAGAGAAAGGGAGACAGGAATTCACATACTTGTTAACTTTACAAACACATGGAGAACTACTTCTCTTAAATTGGACTAGATTTATAACACCTAGCCTTTATAATGCCAAAGGAAAGTCCAGTTATACACCATGCCTCCTCTGAACTGCATGTATTGCTATTCTGTTTGTGTTATTTTCCTCCATCATATCAGGATTGGTAATCAGAGTCTAGGAGGGTATGGGTTAGTGTCAGGGATTCAGTATTTTGAATGGAAAATAGGAAAATGAATCCAATGTGTATGCAATTCTGTGCTACACAAAAATCTTCCCACTCTCATCAAGAACAATGCCTTGACATTACCTTTGCCCCAAGTAAGACACGATTCGAAGAGAAGAGTTAGAAAATCTGTGAATACATATATACAATGGAAAATGCTCAGGAGTTCACAACCTTGGAGGTGGTAGAGGAGTTTCCATAAGTAAGGGACAGGATAAACACTCCCCAAACATGGAGCTCTGCTGGCCTAAAGACTTCTTGGGAAACTGCCTCTGAGGTTGGACCCTTGAAATATATGTTGTTGTCAGGAGCTTTATCTTCCTTTGTAGTGAGACCATCAAAGCTTGGTCTGCGTCTATGTGGCCTGGAGGACATGGTTTCTGATTTTCCAATGAACATGAGGCAGCAGTGCTGAATTCTCTCTTTGTAGGTCAACTGTGGCCACTGGGGTCTAAGTGTTTCCCCATGTGGACTGTGAGGCCATTTGGTCATCCTCCACTTTTCCTGGTGTTTCTTGCTGCTTCACTGGGAGTTTCCTATTTGCTTCATGAAATACAAGGAGTTCAACTGGGACACAGTGCTGGAGGGAGTTCTGTAACGTGTGCTGACTCAGGGTCCTAGGAGAATGCACCAACCAGGCTTCTATCCCACAGAGCTTGCCCCCTTGACCATAGCAACCTGATTCTGAACATTGCCCGGAAACCTCTCCATAGAACAAGATGCCTTTACATATAAGGGTCTGCTGGCTGCACCGTGTCAGTCACAAGCCATGTGGAAGCAAATGGCAGATCCACATGGCCCCACCACAGATGTTTTATCACACACCTGCACACCACTGCTCTAGGCCCACTAATCAGCAGGCTCCAACTTACTGGCATCTCTGTTCTACACCATTTTCATGAAACCCAGTCAATCAAGGCACTGTCTGGTACACTCATGATCAGCAACAGGACATCCAAAGGTTCTCCAGTGCCACGTGGTCATGGGAATTTCAAAAATTTCATGGTATTTATCAAGCCATTTCTCAAGGATGAACTTGGAGGCACTGTGGGTTTCTATTCATTCAGGAACCACTAAATGGTGAGGAAGCTCATTTCAATGAAAGCTCTGGAGAAACACTCAGAGGCAAGGCTTCCCAAGAGTGGCCAAAAGGTCACATCAAGCCAGGCCCATTGAGGTCTACAATGTGAGGTCCCTGTGTGTTTTGACTCTCAATTATGGCTGCCAGGTCTTTAAGAATAAAATCATGTGATATCCTGGCTGAGATTCCCAGTGCTCTGTGGAAAGCCACCCTGGGCCTAGATCTCAGTTTCCAAGGGCAACTCTCATGCGTGGCCTCCTAAAATCCCAACACAATTCATGGCAATACTTCTCTGAGTTCAGTACCAGAACTCAGTCTCTAAGGGGAATCACGCCAGAGTTCAAGCCCAGGGGGACAAAGTCATCCCTTCCAACCGCCACAGAAATGACCACAATTCCAACCAAAACACTGCCACATGGCCCTCATCTTCTTCCATATAGACACTCATCATAACCTCTGGCTGGAGGTTTCCATGAGGGGGCAGCCCAAGACAGTGTCTAGAATAAGCTCCCTTGCCCCTCATTTGCCTAATGTCAGGGTGGCCTGTGAACCAGGAGTGATCAAATACGCCTGCCATTAATACTGCTCTGCTTCTCCAAATTGAGGACAACTGACTTTCGGGTATAGGTTCTTTCTGTGAATTGGAGACATGAGAAAACCCAAGAACCTATGGGATAGCCTCTGCAGGGCTTTGAAGAACTCATTTGACCCAAAGGATCCCTATTCTCACTTGATGGAGGTCAGGAACTTTCCAGAGGAAAGTGAGAGGCTTCATCCACAATGACTGCTCTTTTTGCCATTTTGGCTTTGGATGCACACATGGGATCTTTCTTTAATCCATCAGGTGCTGAGAATCTAAGCCACAGCCTCACACAGGGCCAAGAGGCTGATTCACACACATCCCTTTGTAAAGGAATTAAGCAAAAAGCCACAGGTGATGCCCCTTCATTTCCATTTGAAAACTGTTTACTTCAGGCTTCACAAAGGGGTAGCCTGAGGCAAAGACCTTCCTGAGAGTCAGGGCAACAGAACAATAGGTAAGCAAAAGGCCCAAAGCAGGGTTTCTCCACTGACACTTTACTGGTCACACTGATATCTGAGTTTTCTGAGATGCTTGCCATTCCCTTCAGTTATCCAGTACATGGCTGTGTCACAGAGCTGGGAGGTGGTACATATCTAGGACACAAAACCATGAGCCAATTCTGGAGAGTGGCCAGAATTCAGGAAGAAAACAGGAACTTAGCAAGATAGTAGGTGTTGCCCATAGATAAGGCAAGCCAAGGTCCATTCATAAATTGGAAAGGATGAATGCTGGAAAGTTTTCTACTAGACAGGACGCATCCATTGATTCATTCTCTTTTCCAATATCTACAACCAGGGATACAGTGGGATACACAGACATAGAAACACTCGCCTTGTCAAATGACTTACTAGAAACAGTCCACTCCAAACCAAACAAACTGCCTTTCCTACCTATTCTCAGAACATGAGACAAAACCATAAACTCACACCCACACCCACTAAGGCACCTCCTTCCCCCAAGTAGGTCTGTGACTATCTGGAGTGTCTTCTGACTGGTGGGCCATACAATGTTCCCCCAAAATGGCCCGTCCTCTCTCAGATCTGGCCTCCTTGGCCTACTCAATGAAGTTGTCAGGAGCCACCAGTGAGCCACTCACTACCTGCTTTCTCAGAAAAGTCCCCTCTTCAGAGCTTTCCTGGCATTTGGTCATCCTCACATCAGTAGGTACCAAGAAAGACTGACTCTCTCCTTGGTAAATGCAAACAAGTCAGCCCACTGGGACTGGGACTGAAACTGGCTCTGGGTGCCTGGCTTCCTGGTTGCCAAGTTCAAAGAGTTCCATCACAAAAGAAGTGAGGTGAGGTCACTTCCTTCAGGAACTGAATGAGGTCACTGCCTTGGCAACCAAATTGTCCTAACAGTTGCTTCCAAGGGTCCTATGAGATGGAGGCTGACCCTGCTTCCTGTGACACTTTCACAAGTTAGAATGGTATATCCTCCGTAGGCACCCAGGAACAGCTTTCCACACAGGCCTGGTTTGGTCCATCTTGTCTACATTAAGAAGAGAGAGGCTCATACAGACACAACCCTTCATCCTGACCAGGTTGTTTGCCATGGAAGATGACTTTTGCTCTCTCATGTCCTTCAGAGTTGCCTACTTCTTCTCCAGGGATCATTTCTGCATGGACCTTTGAGTTCTCAGCAGGTGGAAGATCCCCTACATTCCTCTCTTGTAAGACCAACTCTGTCCCTGCTCTTCTGTAAAGTTGGATTGAGGGAACAGTGTATGGTTAGGGGTAAGAACATGTTTGATTTGGGTTAGGAATCATTCTACTGGATGAAGAATGATATTGGGAACCTGCGATATATATAATAATGTATAGGTGAAGTATATGTATGACAACAGAAATCTAAGTAAGCTTTGAAGCCCAGAAGGGCATTGGGCCCTTGACTGGGATACTTAGCTTTGAATTACATTCTGCACAGATGTCTCAGATAAATTGATATACAATGGCATAAGACCTTGTACCTTGGATGATTGAATGTGGAAGAGAACATCCAGTCAAAAAGGGATAGTAGGTAGGATTAGGAAGATAGTCAGTAGGTTTAGGAAGAAGAGTGAGTATAACATTTGGACCAAAAGTTCTTTAGCAGTAGGGTGTCAGTTAGAGAGTAGATGTAAATGTCAGCACATGTGAAGAGTCAGTCACAATAATGAATATGGGAAATTAGGTAGGAGAGCAGATATCAATAGAGACATTGGGAAATCAGTCAAAGTATAAAGTGAGTGATAGGATTAGATATTTTCAACAGGGTTGAGGTTGAATATGTACTCTTAGGACGAAGCAACTGTGTAGTCAC
Source organism: Urocitellus parryii (assembly GCF_045843805.1). Taxonomy (NCBI): domain Eukaryota; kingdom Metazoa; phylum Chordata; class Mammalia; order Rodentia; family Sciuridae; genus Urocitellus; species Urocitellus parryii. The sequence goes on from NC_135535.1 coordinate 104,854,321, forward strand.
CAATAGGATTGACATTTGAGAGCATTAGGCCCCTGGACAAGGATGTGTTTAGTAATCCATGCTCACTTTCCATTTAGACTTTGGTACAATCATAAGTGTGAACTTTGCATTATGTGTCCAGAATATCACTGTGATCAAATGTATATGTAGATCAGGTGACATGAGTATTTCTTCCACCATTTCTGGGAGCAATATCGTGAAGACGTGTTGATTAGTATTTGGGGGTACCAATAGGTGTACCTTGTGTCTATGAATATAGAGATAATGCATGAATAGACCATACTGTGAATAAATAGTATAACTGGTTCCAATTTACATAATGGATTGAACTGATACCTGAAAATATATAGGAAATCTAATATTGATACACAATCATTCATTCCAACCAGTTATATATCTAATGGTAATATTAGAGTTCTGGTTTACCATGAAGGCTGTGTGAGATTTGCTTGAAAAGTGATTATGGAAATCGAAAATAATGTGTTTGGAAAGAAGTCTCATGAAAAGTCCAGTCCAGAAATATACAGGAGTACATGTGTTCTGAAGCAGGAAGTGATTGAAAGTGAACCAAATGCCTGTAAATTTGTGAACTTGTGGATGAAATATATATCCTATGATGTGCATCAACTGAAGAAATAGTGATGTACCAGTGTCGAAAAAAAAAAGAAACGTCAAAATACACATCATGTATCATAGGAATCTACTTGCATTGATGCTAAACTCGGTCAGTTACTGTAGAAATATTAGGATTTCTAAGGACCATTCACTAGGACAAATGTGTATTTCAGGTGGATGAATATTTCTGAGAATAATCTTTGGAAAAGATGATTATAAATCCACATACATGAACATGAATGAATTTAGGGAGTGTATAATAAGACACATATATTTCATACTTTGAAAAATCTGGAGAGAGAGACTGTGTGTGTGTGTGTGTTTGTATATATATATATATATATATATATATATATATATATATATATATATACATTCAAACCATACAAACACACAGAGACTTTAAAAAGTCGAAATATATATGCCAATCAAAATTCATCATGAAATATGTATCATCCACAGATCCAAAAATATTTAATTTACTGAACATGGATTTATGTATCATGTTGTTCAAGTAGAAAGCTCACCCATAGGTTGAATTTTCAGTTCCAACAGCATTTACGAGGAGTGATCTCTTGTCACAATTTGTATCTGCCATGTCAGCCTCCTCACAAGAATGTACGTGGGATACCAGGTAGGATTCTATATGTGCATGTAAAAATACATGTGCTGAATAGGCTACAGAGAAAGGGAGACAGGAATTCACATACTTGTTAACTTTACAAACACATGGAGAACTACTTCTCTTAAATTGGACTAGATTTATAACACCTAGCCTTTATAATGCCAAAGGAAAGTCCAGTTATACACCATGCCTCCTCTGAACTGCATGTATTGCTATTCTGTTTGTGTTATTTTCCTCCATCATATCAGGATTGGTAATCAGAGTCTAGGAGGGTATGGGTTAGTGTCAGGGATTCAGTATTTTGAATGGAAAATAGGAAAATGAATCCAATGTGTATGCAATTCTGTGCTACACAAAAATCTTCCCACTCTCATCAAGAACAATGCCTTGACATTACCTTTGCCCCAAGTAAGACACGATTCGAAGAGAAGAGTTAGAAAATCTGTGAATACATATATACAATGGAAAATGCTCAGGAGTTCACAACCTTGGAGGTGGTAGAGGAGTTTCCATAAGTAAGGGACAGGATAAACACTCCCCAAACATGGAGCTCTGCTGGCCTAAAGACTTCTTGGGAAACTGCCTCTGAGGTTGGACCCTTGAAATATATGTTGTTGTCAGGAGCTTTATCTTCCTTTGTAGTGAGACCATCAAAGCTTGGTCTGCGTCTATGTGGCCTGGAGGACATGGTTTCTGATTTTCCAATGAACATGAGGCAGCAGTGCTGAATTCTCTCTTTGTAGGTCAACTGTGGCCACTGGGGTCTAAGTGTTTCCCCGTGTGGACTGTGAGGCCATTTGGTCATCCTCCACTTTTCCTGGTGTTTCTTGCTGCTTCACTGGGAGTTTCCTATTTGCTTCATGAAATACAAGGAGTTCAACTGGGACACAGTGCTGGAGGGAGTTCTGTCACGTGTGCTGACTCAGGGTCCTAGGAGAATGCACCAACCAGGCTTCTATCCCACAGAGCTTGCCCCCTTGACCATAGCAACCTGATTCTGAACATTGCCCGGAAACCTCTCCATAGAACAAGATGCCTTTACATATAAGGGTCTGCTGGCTGCACCGTGTCAGTCACAAGCCATGTGGAAGCCAATGGCAGATCCACATGGCCCCACCACAGATGTTTTATCACACACCTGCACACCACTGCTCTAGGCCCACTAATCAGCAGGCTCCAACTTACTGGCATCTCTGTTCTACACCATTTTCATGAAACCCAGTCAATCAAGGCACTGTCTGGTACACTCATGATCAGCAACAGGACATCCAAAGGTTCTCCAGTGCCACGTGGTCATGGGAATTTCAAAAATTTCATGGTATTTATCAAGCCATTTCTCAAGGATGAACTTGGAGGCACTGTGGGTTTCTATTCATTCAGGAACCACTAAAGGGTGAGGAACCTCATTTCAATGAAAGCTCTGGAGAAACACTCAGAGGCAAGGCTTCCCAAGAGTGGCCAAAAGGTCACATCAAGCCAGGCCCATTGAGGTCTACAATGTGAGGTCCCTGTGTGTTTTGACTCTCAATTATGGCTGCCAGGTCTTTAAGAATAAAATCATGTGATATCCTGGCTGAGATTCCCAGTGCTCTGTGGAAAGCCACCCTGGGCCTAGATCTCAGTTTCCAAGGGCAACTCTCATGCGTGGCCTCCTAAAATCCCAACACAATTCATGGCAATACTTCTCTGAGTTCAGTACCAGAACTCAGTCTCTAAGGGGAATCACGCCAGAGTTCAAGCCCAGGGGGACAAAGTCATCCCTTCCAACCGCCACAGAAATGACCACAATTCCAACCAAAACACTGCCACATGGCCCTCATCTTCTTCCATATAGACACTCATCATAACCTCTGGCTGGAGGTTTCCATGAGGGGGCAGCCCCAGACAGTGTCTAGAATAAGCTCCCTTGCCCCTCATTTGCCTAATGTCAGGGTGGCCTGTGAACCAGGAGTGATCAAATACGCCTGCCATTAATACTGCTCTGCTTCTCCAAATTGAGGACTACTGACTTTCGGGTATAGGTTCTTTCTGTGAATTGGAGACATGAGAAAACCCAAGAACCTATGGGATAGCCTCTGCAGGGCTTTGAAGAACTCATTTGACCCAAAGGATCCCTATTCTCACTTGATGGAGGTCAGGAACTTTCCAGAGGAAAGTGAGAGGCTTCATCCACAATGACTGCTCTTTTTGCCATTTTGGCTTTGGATGCACACATGGGATCTTTCTTTAATCCATCAGGTGCTGAGAATCTAAGCCACAGCCTCACACAGGGCCAAGAGGCTGATTCACACACATCCATTTGCAAAGTAATTAAGCAAAAGCCACAGGTGATGCCCCTTCATTTCCATTTGAAAACTGTTGACTTCAGGCTTCACAAAGGGGTAGCCTGAGGCAAAGACCTTCCTGACACTCAGGGCAACAGAACAATAGGTAAGCAAAAGGCCCAAAGCAGGGTTTCTCCACTGACACTTTACTGGTCACACTGATATCTGAGTTTTCTGAGATGCTTGCCATTCCCTTCAGTTATCCAGTACATGGCCATGTCACAGAGCTGGGAGGTGGTACATATCTAGGACACAAAACCATGAGCCAATTCTGGAGAGTGGCCAGAATTCAGGAAGAAAACAGGAACTTAGCAAGGTAGTAGGTGTTGCCCATAGATAAGGCAAGCCCCGGTCCATTCATAAATTGGAAAGGATGAATGCTGGAAAGTTTTCTACTAGACAGGACACATCCATTGATTCATTCTCTTTTCCAATGTCTACAACCAGGGATACAGTGGGATACACAGACATAGAAACACTCGCCTTGTCAAATGACTTACTAGAAACAGTCCACTCCAAACCAAACAAACTGCCTTTCCTACCTATTCTCAGAACATGAGACAAAAACCATAAACTCACACCCACACCCACTAAGGCACCTCCTTCCCCCAAGTAGGTCTGTGACTATCTGGAGTGTCTTCTGACTGGTGGGCCATACAATGTTCCCCCAAAATGGCCCGTCCTCTCTCAGATCTGCCCTCCTTGGCCTACTCAATGAAGTTGTCAGGAGCCACCAGTGAGCCACTCACTACCTGCTTTCTCAGAAAACTCCCCTCTTCAGAGCTTTCCTGGCATTTGGTCATCCTCACATCAGTAGGTACCAAGAAAGACTGACTCTCTCCTTGGTAAATGCAAACAAGTCAGCCCACTGGGACTGGGACTGAAACTGGCTCTGGGTGCCTGGCTTCCTGGTTGTCAAGTTCAAAGAGTTCCATCACAAAAGAAGTGAGGTGAGGTCACTTCCTTCAGGAACTGAATGAGGTCACTGCCTTGGCAACCAAATTGTCCTAACAGTTGCTTCCAAGGGTCCTATGAGATGGAGGCTGCCCGTGCTTCCTGTGACACTTTCACAAGTTAGAATGGTATATCCTCCGTAGGCACCCAGGAACAGCTTTCCACACAGGCCTGGTTTGGTCCATCTTGTCTACATTAAGAAGAGAGAGGCTCATACAGACACAACCCTTCATCCTGACCAGGTTGTTTGCCATGGAAGATGACGTTTGCTCTCTCATGTCCTTCAGAGCTGCCTACTTCTTCTCCAGGGATCATTTCTGCATGGACCTTTGAGTTCTCAGCAGGTGGAAGATCCCCTACATTCCTCTCTTGTAAGACCAACTCTGTCCCTGCTCTTCTGTAAAGTTGGATTGAGGGAACAGTGTATGGTTAGGGGTAAGAACATGTTTGATTTGGGTTAGGAATCATTCTACTGGATGAAGAATGGTATTGGGAACCTGCAATATATATAATAATGTATAGGTGAAGTATATGTATGACAACAGAAATCTAAGTAAGCTTTGAAGCCCAGAAGGGCATTGGGCCCTTGACTGGGATGCTTAGCTTTGAATTACATTCTGCACAGATGTCTCAGATAAATTGATATACAATGGCATAAGACCTTGTACCTTGGATGATTGAATGTGGAAGAGAACATCCAGTCAAAAAGGGATAGTAGGTAGGATTAGGAAGATAGTCAGTAGGTTTTGGAAGAAGAGTGAGTATAACATTTGGACCAAAAGTTCTTTAGCAGTAGGGTGTCAGAGAGTAGATGTAAATGTCAGCACATGTGAAGAGTCAGTCACAATAATGAATATGGGAAATTAGGTAGGAGAGCAGATATCAATAGATACATTGGGAAATCAGTCAAAGTATAAAGTGAGTGATAGGATTAGATATTTTCAACAGGGTTGAGGTTGAATATGTACTCTTAGGACGAAGCAACTGTGTAGTCACCAATAGGATTGACATTTGAGAGCATTAGGCCCCTGGACAAGGATGTGTTTAGTAATCCATGCTCACTTTCCATTTAGACTTTGGTACAATCATAAGTGTGAACTTTGCATTATGTGTCCAGAATATCACTGCGATCAAATGTATATGTAGATCAGGTGACATGAGTATTTCTTCCACCATTTCTGGGAGCAATATCTTGAAGACGTGTTGTTTAGTATTTGGGGGCACCAATAGGTGTACCTTGTGTCTATGAATATAGAGATAATGCATGAATAGACCATACTGTGAATAAATAGTATAACTGGTTCCAATTTACATAATGGATTGAACTGATACCTGAAAATATATAGGAAATCTAATATTGATACACAATCATTCATTCCAACCAGTTATATATCTAATGGTAATATTAGGGTTCTGGTTTACCATGAAGGCTGTGTGAGATTTGCTTGAAAAGTGATTATGGAAATCGAAAATAATGTGTTTGGAAAGAAGTCTCATGAAAAGGCCAGTCCAGAAATATACAGGAGTACATGTGTTCTGAAGCAGGAAGTGATTGAAAGTGAACCAAATGCCTGTAAATTTGTGAACTTGTGGATGAAATATATATCCTATGATGTGCATCAACTGAAGAAATAGTGATGTACCAGTGTCGAAAAAAAAGAAACGTCAAAATACACATCATGTATCATAGGAATCTACTTGCATTGATGCTAAACTCGGTCAGTTACTGTAGAAATATTAGGATTTCTAAGGACCATTCACTAGGAAACAAATGTGTATTTCAGGTGGATGAATATTTATGAGAATAATCTTTGGAAAAGATGATTATAAATCCACATACATGAACATGAATGAATTTAGGGAGTGTATAATAAGACACATATACTTCATACTTTGAAAAATCTGGAGAGAGAGACTGTGTGTGTGTGTGTGTGTGTTTGTGTGTGTGTTTGTATATATATATATATATATATATATATAAATATATATATATATACATACATTCAAACAATACAAACACACAGAGACTTTAAAAAGTCGAAATATATATGCCAATCAAAATTCATCATGAAATATGTATCATCCACAGATCCAAAAATATTTAATTTACTGAACATGGATTTATGTATCATGTTGTTCAAGTAGAAAGCTCACCCATAGGTTGAATTTTCAGTTCCAACAGCATTTACGAGGAGTGATCTCTTGTCACAATTTGTATCTGCCATGTCAGCCTCCTCACAAGAATGTACGTGGGATACCAGGTAGGATTCTATATGTGCATGTAAAAATACATGTGCTGAATAGGCTACAGAGAAAGGGAGACAGGAATTCACATACTTGTTAACTTTACAAACACATGGAGAACTACTTCTCTTAAATTGGACTAGATTTATAACACCTAGCCTTTATAATGCCAAAGGAAAGTCCAATTATACACCATGCCTCCTCTGAACTGCATGTATTGCTATTCTGTTTGTGTTATTTTCCTCCATCATATCAGGATTGGTAATCAGAGTCTAGGAGGGTATGGGTTAGTGTCAGGGATTCAGTATTTTGAATGGAAAATAGGAAAATGAATCCAATGTGTATGCAATTCTGTGCTACACAAAAATCTTCCCACTCTCATCAAGAACAATGCCTTGACATTACCTTTGCCCCAAGTAAGACACGATTCGAAGAGAAGAGTTAGAAAATCTGTGAATACATATATACAATGGAAAATGCTCAGGAGTTCACAACCTTGGAGGTGGTAGAGGAGTTTCCATAAGTAAGGGACAGGATAAACACTCCCCAAACATGGAGCTCTGCTGGCCTAAAGACTTCTTGGGAAACTGCCTCTGAGGTTGGACCCTTGAAATATATGTTGTTGTCAGGAGCTTTATCTTCCTTTGTAGTGAGACCATCAAAGCTTGGTCTGCGTCTATGTGGCCTGGAGGACATGGTTTCTGATTTTCCAATGAACATTAGGCAGCAGTGCTGAATTCTCTCTTTGTAGGTCAACTGTGGCCACTGGGGTCTAAGTGTTTCCCCGTGTGGACTGTGAGGCCATTTGGTCATCCTCCACTTTTCCTGGTGTTTCTTGCTGCTTCACTGGGAGTTTCCTATTTGCTTCATGAAATACAAGGAGTTCAACTGGGACACAGTGCTGGAGGGAGTTCTGTCACGTGTGCTGACTCAGGGTCCTAGGAGAATGCACCAACCAGGCTTCTATCCCACAGAGCTTGCCCCCTTGACCATAGCAACCTGATTCTGAACATTGCCCGGAAACCTCTCCATAGAACAAGATGCCTTTACATATAAGGGTCTGCTGGCTGCACCGTGTCAGTCACAAGCCATGTGGAAGCCAATGGCAGATCCACATGGCCCCACCACAGATGTTTTATCACACACCTGCACACCACTGCTCTAGGCCCACTAATCAGCAGGCTCCAACTTACTGGCATCTCTGTTCTACACCATTTTCATGAAACCCAGTCAATCAAGGCACTGTCTGGTACACTCATGATCAGCAACAGGACATCCAAAGGTTCTCCAGTGCCACGTGGTCATGGGAATTTCAAAAATTTCATGGTATTTATCAAGCCATTTCTCAAGGATGAACTTGGAGGCACTGTGGGTTTCTATTCATTCAGGAACCACTAAATGGTGAGGAAGCTCATTTCAATGAAAGCTCTGGAGAAACACTCAGAGGCAAGGCTTCCCAAGAGTGGCCAAAAGGTCACATCAAGCCAGGCCCATTGAGGTCTACAATGTGAGGTCCCTGTGTGTTTTGACTCTCAATTATGGCTGCCAGGTCTTTAAGAATAAAATCATGTGATATCCTGGCTGAGATTCCCAGTGCTCTGTGGAAAGCCACCCTGGGCCTAGATCTCAGTTTCCAAGGGCAACTCTCATGCGTGGCCTCCTAAAATCCCAACACAATTCATGGCAATACTTCTCTGAGTTCAGTACCAGAACTCAGTCTCTAAGGGGAATCATGCCAGAGTTCAAGCCCAGGTGGACAAAGTCATCCCTTCCAACCGCCACAGAAATGACCACAATTCCAACCAAAACACTGCCACATGGCCCTCATCTTCTTCCATATAGACACTCATCATAACCTCTGGCTGGAGGTTTCCATGAGGGGGCAGCCCAAGACAGTGTCTAGAATAAGCTCCCTTGCCCCTCATTTGCCTAATGTCAGGGTGGCCTGTGAACCAGGAGTGATCAAATACGCCTGCCATTAATACTGCTCTGCTTCTCCAAATTGAGGACTACTGACTTTCGGGTATAGGTTCTTTCTGTGAATTGGAGACATGAGAAAACCCAAGAACCTATGGGATAGCCTCTGAAGGGCTTTGAAGAACTCATTTGACCCAAAGGATCCCTATTCTCACTTGATGGAGGTCAGGAACTTTCCAGAGGAAAGTGAGAGGCTTCATCCACAATGACTGCTCTTTTTGCCATTTTGGCTTTGGATGCACACATGGGATCTTTCTTTAATCCATCAGGTGCTGAGAATCTAAGCCACAGCCTCACACAGGGCCAAGAGGCTGATTCACACACATCCCTTTGCAAAGGAATTAAGCAAAAAGCCACAGGTGATGCCCCTTCATTTCCATTTGAAAACTGTTGACTTCAGGCTTCACAAAGGGATAGCCTGAGGCAAAGACCTTCCTGACATTCAGGGCAACAGAACAATAGGTAAGCAAAAGGCCCAAAGCAGGGTTTCTCCACTGACACTTTACTGGTCACACTGATATCTGAGTTTTCTGAGATGCTTGCCATTCCCTTCAGTTATCCAGTACATGGCCATGTCACAGAGCTGGGAGGTGGTACATATCTAGGACACAAAACCATGAGCCAATTCTGGAGAGTGGCCAGAATTCAGGAAGAAAACAGGAACTTAGCAAGATAGTAGGTGTTGCCCATAGATAAGGCAAGCCCCGGTCCATTCATAAATTGGAAAGGATGAATGCTGGAAAGTTTTCTACTAGACAGGACGCATCCATTGATTCATTCTCTTTTCCAATGTCTACAACCAGGGATACAGTGGGATACACAGACATAGAAACACTCGCCTTGTCAAATGACTTACTAGAAACAGTCCACTCCAAACCAAACAAACTGCCTTTCCTACCTATTCTCAGAACATGAGACAAAACCATAAACTCACACCCACACCCACTAAGGCACCTCCTTCCCCCAAGTAGGTCTGTGACTATCTGGAGTGTCTTCTGACTGGTGGGCCATACAATGTTCCCCCAAAATGGCCCGTCCTCTCTCAGATCTGGCCTCCTTGGCCTACTCAATGAAGTTGTCAGGAGCCACCAGTGAGCCACTCACTACCTGCTTTCTCAGAAAAGTCCCCTCTTCAGAGCTTTCCTGGCATTTGGTCATCCTCACATCAGTAGGTACCAAGAAAGACTGACTCTCTCCTTGGTAAATGCAAACAAGTCAGCCCACTGGGACTGGGACTGAAACTGGCTCTGGGTGCCTGGCTTCCTGGTTGTCAAGTTCAAAGAGTTCCATCACAAAAGAAGTGAGGTGAGGTCACTTCCTTCAGGAACTGAATGAGGTCACTGCCTTGGCAACCAAATTGTCCTAACAGTTGCTTCCAAGGGTCCTATAAGATGGAGGCTGCCCCTGCTTCCTGTGACACTTTCACAAGTTAGAATGGTATATCCTCCGTAGGCACCCAGGAACAGCTTTCCACACAGGCCTGGTTTGGTCCATCTTGTCTACATTAAGAAGAGAGAGGCTCATACAGACACAACCCTTCATCCTGACCAGGTTGTTTGCCATGGAAGATGACTTTTGCTCTCTCATGTCCTTCAGAGCTGCCTACTTCTTCTCCAGGGATCATTTCTGCATGGACCTTTGAGTTCTCAGCAGGTGGAAGATCCCCTACATTCCTCTCTTGTAAGACCAACTCTGTCCCTGCTCTTCTGTAAAGTTGGATTGAGGGAACAGTGTATGGTTAGGGGTAAGAACATGTTTGATTTGGGTTAGGAATCATTCTACTGGATGAAGAATGGTATTGGGAACCTGCAATATATATAATAATGTATAGGTGAAGTATATGTATGACAACAGAAATCTAAGTAAGCTTTGAAGCCCAGAAGGGCATTGGGCCCTTGACTGGGATACTTAGCTTTGAATTACATTCTGCACAGATGTCTCAGATTAATTGATATACAATGGCATAAGACCTTGTACCTTGGATGATTGAATGTGGAAGAGAACATCCAGTCAAAAAGGGATAGTAGGTAGGATTAGGAAGATAGTCAGTAGGTTTAGGAAGAAGAGTGAGTATAACATTTGGACCAAAAGTTCTTTAGCAGTAGGGTGTCAGTTAGAGAGTAGATGTAAATGTCAGCACATGTGAAGAGTCAGTCACAATAATGAATATGGGAAATTAGGTAGGAGAGCAGATATCAATAGAGACATTGGGAAATCAGTCAAAGTATAAAGTGAGTGATAGGATTAGATATTTTCAACAGGGTTGAGGTTGAATATGTACTCTTAGGACGAAGCAACTGTGTAGTCACCAATAGGATTGACATTTGAGAGCATTAGGCCCATGGACAAGGATGTGTTTAGTAATCCATGCTCACTTTCCATTTAGACTTTGGTACAATCATAAGTGTGAACTTTGCATTATGTGTCCAGAATATCAGTGTGATCAAATGTATATGTAGATCAGGTGACATGAGTATTTCGTCCACCATTTCTGGGAGCAATATCTTGAAGACGTGTTGATTAGTATTTGGGGGCACCAATAGGTGTACCTTGTGTCTATGAATATAGAGATAATGCATGAATAGACCATCCTGTGAATAAATAGTATAACTGGTTCCAATTTACATAATGGATTGAACTGATACCTGAAAATATATAGGAAATCTAATAATGATACACAATCATTCATTCCAACCAGTTATATATCTAATGGTAATATTAGGGTTCTGGTTTACCATGAAGGCTGTGTGAGATTTGCTTGAAAAGTGATTATGGAAATCGAAAATAATGTGTTTGGAAAGAAGTCTCATGAAAAGGCCAGTCCAGAAATATACAGGAGTACATGTGTTCTGAAGCAGGAAGTGATTGAAAGTGAACCAAATGCCTGTAAATTTGTGAACTTGTGGATGAAATATATATCCTATGATGTGCATCAACTGAAGAAATAGTGATGTACCAGTGTCGAAAAAAAAGAAACGTCAAAATACACATCATGTATCATAGGAATCTACTTGCATTGATGCTAAACTCGGTCAGTTACTGTAGAAATATTAGGATTTCTAAGGACCATTCACTAGGAAACAAATGTGTATTTCAGGTGGATGAATATTTCTGAGAATATTCTTTGGAAAAGATGATTATAAATCCACATACATGAACATGAATGAATTTAGGGAGTGTATAATAAGACACATATACTTCATACTTTGAAAAATCTGGAGAGAGAGACTGTGTGTGTGTGTGTGTGTGTTTGTGTGTATATATATATATATATATATATATATATATATATACATTCAAACAATACAAACACACAGAGACTTTAAAAAGTCGAAATATATATGCCAATCAAAATTCATCATGAAATATGTACCATCCACAGATCCAAAAATATTTAATTTACTGAACATGGATTTATGTATCATGTTGTTCAAGTAGAAAGCTCACCCATAGGTTGAATTTTCAGTTCCAACAGCATTTACGAGGAGTGATCTCTTGTCACAATTTGTATCTGCCATGTCAGCCTCCTCACAAGAATGTACGTGGGATACCAGGTAGGATTCTATATGTGCATGTAAAAATACATGTGCTGAATAGGCTACAGAGAAAGGGAGACAGGAATTCACATACTTGTTAACTTTACAAACACATGGAGAACTACTTCTCTTAAATTGTCTAGATTTATAACACCTAGCCTTTATAATGCCAAAGGAAAGTCCAATTATACACCATGCCTCCTCGGAACTGCATGTATTGCTATTCTGTTTGTGTTATTTTCCTCCATCATATCAGGATTGGTAATCAGAGTCTAGGAGGGTATGGGTTAGTGTCAGGGATTCAGTATTTTGAATGGAAAATAGGAAAATGAATCCAATGTGTATGCAATTCTGTGCTACACAAAAATCTTCCCACTCTCATCAAGAACAATGCCTTGACATTACCTTTGCCCCAAGTAAGACACGATTCGAAGAGAAGAGTTAGAAAATCTGTGAATACATATATACAATGGAAAATGCTCAGGAGTTCACAACCTTGGAGGTGGTAGAGGAGTTTCCATAAGTAAGGGACAGGATAAACACTCCCCAAACATGGAGCTCTGCTGGCCTAAAGACTTCTTGGGAAACTGCCTCTGAGGTTGGACCCTTGAAATATATGTTGTTGTCAGGAGCTTTATCTTCCTTTGTAGTGAGACCATCAAAGCTTGGTCTGCGTCTATGTGGCCTGGAGGACATGGTTTCTGATTTTCCAATGAACATGAGGCAGCAGTGCTGAATTCTCTCTTTGTAGGTCAACTGTGGCCACTGGGGTCTAAGTGTTTCCCCGTGTGGACTGTGAGGCCATTTGGTCATCCTCCACTTTTCCTGGTGTTTCTTGCTGCTTCACTGGGAGTTTCCTATTTGCTTCATGAAATACAAGGAGTTCAACTGGGACACAGTGCTGGAGGGAGTTCTGTCACGTGTGCTGACTCAGGGTCCTAGGACAATGCACCAACCAGGCTTCTATCCCACAGAGCTTGCCCCCTTGACCATAGCAACCTGATTCTGAACATTGCCCGGAAACCTCTCCATAGAACAAGATGCCTTTACATATAAGGGTCTGCTGGCTGCACCGTGTCAGTCACAAGCCATGTGGAAGCCAATGGCAGATCCACATGGCCCCACCATAGATGTTTTATCACACACCTGCACACCACTGCTCTAGGCCCACTAATCAGCAGGCTCCAACTTACTGGCATCTCTGTTCTACACCATTTTCATGAAACCCAGTCAATCATGGCACTGTCTGGTACACTCATGATCAGCAACAGGACATCCAAAGGTTCTCCAGTGCCACGTGGTCATGGGAATTTCAAAAATTTCATGGTATTTATCAAGCCATTTCTCAAGGATGAACTTGGAGGCACTGTGGGTTTCTATTCATTCAGGAACCACTAAATGGTGAGGAAGCTCATTTCAATGAAAGCTCTGGAGAAACACTCAGAGGCAAGGCTTCCCAAGAGTGGCCAAAAGGTCACATCAAGCCAGGCCCATTGAGGTCTACAATGTGAGGTCCCTGTGTGTTTTGACTCTCAATTATGGCTGCCAGGTCTTTAAGAATAAAATCATGTGATATCCTGGCTGAGATTCCCAGTGCTCTGTGGAAAGCCACCCTGGGCCTAGATCTCAGTTTCCAAGGGCAACTCTCATGCGTGGCCTCCTAAAATCCCAACACAATTCATGGCAATACTTCTCTGAGTTCAGTACCAGAACTCAGTCTCTAAGGGGAATCACGCCAGAGTTCAAGCCCAGGTGGACAAAGTCATCCCTTCCAACCGCCACAGAAATGACCACAATTCCAACCAAAACACTGCCACATGGCCCTCATCTTCTTCCATATAGACACTCATCATAACCTCTGGCTGGAGGTTTCCATGAGGGGGCAGCCCAAGACAGTGTCTAGAATAAGCTCCCTTGCCCCTCATTTGCCTAATGTCAGGGTGGCCTGTGAACCAGGAGTGATCAAATACGCCTGCCATTAATACTGCTCTGCTTCTCCAAATTGAGGACAACTGACTTTCGGGTATAGGTTCTTTCTGTGAATTGGAGACATGAGAAAACCCAAGAACCTATGGGATAGCCTCTGCAGGGCTTTGAAGAACTCATTTGACCCAAAGGATCCCTATTCTCACTTGATGGAGGTCAGGAACTTTCCAGAGGAAAGTGAGAGGCTTCATCCACAATGACTGCTCTTTTTGCCATTTTGGCTTTGGATGCACACATGGGATCTTTCTTTAATCCATCAGGTGCTGAGAATCTAAGCCACAGCCTCACACAGGGCCAAGAGGCTGATTCACACACATCCCTTTGCAAAGGAATTAAGCAAAAAGCCACAGGTGATGCCCCTTCATTTCCATTTGAAAACTGTTTACTTCAGGCTTCACAAAGGGGTAGCCTGAGGCAAAGACCTTCCTGAGAGTCAGGGCAACAGAACAATAGGTAAGCAAAAGGCCCAAAGCAGGGTTTCTCCACTGACACTTTACTGGTCACACTGATATCTGAGTTTTCTGAGATGCTTGCCATTCCCTTCAGTTATCCAGTACATGGCTATGTCACAGAGCTGGGAGGTGTTACATATCTAGGACACAAAACCATGAGCCAATTCTGGAGAGTGGCCAGAATTCAGGAAGAAAACAGGAACTTAGCAAGATAGTAGGTGTTGCCCATAGATAAAGCAAGCCAAGGTCCATTCATAAATTGGAAAGGATGAATGCTGGAAAGTTTTCTACTAGACAGGACGCATCCATTGATTCATTCTCTTTTCCAATGTCTACAACCAGGGATACAGTGGGATACACAGACATAGAAACACTCGCCTTGTCAAATGACTTACTAGAAACAGTCCACTCCAAACCAAACAAACTGCCTTTCCTACCTATTCTCAGAACATGAGACAAAAACCATAAACTCACACCCACACCCACTAAGGCACCTCCTTCCCCCAAGTAGGTCTGTGACTATCTGGAGTGTCTTCTGACTGGTGGGCCATACAATGTTCCCCCAAAATGGCCCGTCCTCTCTCAGATCTGGCCTCCTTGGCCTACTCAATGAAGTTGTCAGGAGCCACCAGTGAGCCACTCACTACCTGCTTTCTCAGAAAAGTCCCCTCTTCAGAGCTTTCCTGGCATTTGGTCATCCTCACATCAGTAGGTACCAAGAAAGACTGACTCTCTCCTTGGTAAATGCAAACAAGTCAGCCCACTGGGACTGGGACTGAAACTGGCTATGGGTGCCTGGCTTCCTGGTTGCCAAGTTCAAAGAGTTCCATCACAAAAGAAGTGAGGTGAGGTCACTTCCTTCAGGAACTGAATGAAGTCACTGCCTTGGCAACCAAATTGTCCTAACAGTTGCTTCCAAGGGTCCTATGAGATGGAGGCTGCCCCTGCTTCCTGTGACACTTTCACAAGTTAGAATGGTATATCCTCCATAGGCACCCAGGAACAGCTTTCCACACAGGCCTGGTTTGGTCCATCTTGTCTACATTAAGAAGAGAGAGGCTCATACAGACACAACCCTTCATCCTGACCAGGTTGTTTGCCATGGAAGATGACTTTTGCTCTCTCATGTCCTTCAGAGCTGCCTACTTCTTCTCCAGGGATCATTTCTGCATGGACCTTTGAGTTCTCAGCAGGTGGAAGATCCCCTACATTCCTCTCTTGTAAGACCAACTCTGTCCCTGCTCTTCTGTAAAGTTGGATTGAGGGAACAGTGTATGGTTAGGGGTAAGAACATGTTTGATTTGGGTTAGGAATCATTCTACTGGATGAAGAATGGTATTGGGAACCTGCGGTATATATATAGTAATATATAGGTGAAGTATATGTATGACAACAGAAATCTAAGTAAGCTTTGAAGCCCAGAAGGGCATTGGGCCCTTGACTGGGATACTTAGCTTTGAATTACATTCTCCACAGATGTCTCAGATAAATTGATATACAATGGCATAAGACCTTGTACCTTGGATGATTGAATGTGGAAGAGAACATCCAGTCAAAAAGGGATAGTAGGTAGGATTAGGAAGATAGTCAGTAGGTTTAGGAAGAAGAGTGAGTATAACATTTGGACCAAAAGTTCTTTAGCAGTAGGGTGTCAGTTAGAGAGTAGATGTAAATGTCAGCACATGTGAAGAGTCAGTCACAATAATGAATATGGGAAATTAGGTAGGAGAGCAGATATCAATAGAGACATTGGGAAATCAGTCAAAGTATAAAGTGAGTGATAGGATTAGATATTTTCAACAGGGTTGAGGTTGAATATGTACTCTTAGGAGGAAGCAACTGTGTAGTCACCAATAGGATTGACATTTGAGAGCATTAGGCCCATGGACAAGGATGTGTTTAGTAATCCATGCTCACTTTCCATTTAGACTTTGGTACAATCATAAGTGTGAACTTTGCATTATGTGTCCAGAATATCAGTGTGATCAAATGTATATGTAGATCAGGTGACATGAGTATTTCGTCCACCATTTCTGGGAGCAATATCTTGAAGACGTGTTGATTAGTATTTGGGGGCACCAATAGGTGTACCTTGTGTCTATGAATATAGAGATAATGCATGAATAGACCATCCTGTGAATAAATAGTATAACTGGTTCCAATTTACATAATGGATTGAACTGATACCTGAAAATATATAGGAAATCTAATATTGATACACAATCATTCATTCCAACCAGTTATATATCTAATGGTAATATTAGGGTTCTGGTTTACCATGAAGGCTGTGTGAGATTTGCTTGAAAAGTGATTATGGAAATCGAAAATAATGTGTTTGGAAAGAAGTCTCATGAAAAGGCCAGTCCAGAAATATACAGGAGTACATGTGTTCTGAAGCAGGAAGTGATTGAAAGTGAACCAAATGCCTGTAAATTTGTGAACTTGTGGATGAAATATATATCCTATGATGTGCATCAACTGAAGAAATAGTGATGTACCAGTGTCGAAAAAAAAGAAACGTCAAAATACACATCATGTATCATAGGAATCTACTTGCATTGATGCTAAACTCGGTCAGTTACTGTAGAAATATTAGGATTTCTAAGGACCATTCACTAGGAAACAAATGTGTATTTCAGGTGGATGAATATTTCTGAGATAATCTTTGGAAAAGATGATTATAAATCCACATACATGAACATGAATGAATTTAGGGAGTGTATAATAAGACACATATACTTCATACTTTGAAAAATCTGGAGAGAGAGACTGTGTGTGTGTGTGTGTGTGTGTGTGTGTGTGTTTGTGTATATATATATATATATATATATATATATATATATATATACATACATTCAAACAATACAAACACACAGAGACTTTAAAAAGTCGAAATATATATGCCAATCAAAATTCATCATGAAATATGTATCATCCACAGATCCAAAAATATTTAATTTACTGAACATGGATTTATGTATCATGTTGTTCAAGTAGAAAGCTCACCCATAGGTTGAATTTTCAGTTCCAACAGCATTTACGAGGAGTGATCTCTTGTCACAATTTGTATCTGCCATGTCAGCCTCCTCACAAGAATGTACGTGGGATACCAGGTAGGATTCTATATGTGCATGTAAAAATACATGTGCTGAATAGGCTACAGAGAAAGGGAGACAGGAATTCACATACTTGTTAACTTTACAAACACATGGAGAACTACTTCTCTTAAATTGGACTAGATTTATAACACCTAGCCTTTATAATGCCAAAGGAAAGTCCAATTATACACCATGCCTCCTCTGAACTGCATGTATTGCTATTCTGTTTGTGTTATTTTCCTCCATCATATCAGGATTGGTAATCAGAGTCTAGGAGGGTATGGGTTAGTGTCAGGGATTCAGTATTTTGAATGGAAAATAGGAAAATGAATCCAATGTGTATGCAATTCTGTGCTACACAAAAATCTTCCCACTCTCATCAAGAACAATGCCTTGACATTACCTTTGCCCCAAGTAAGACACGATTCGAAGAGAAGAGTTAGAAAATCTGTGAATACATATATACAATGGAAAATGCTCAGGAGTTCACAACCTTGGAGGTGCTA